>NC_138117.1:19050000-19395000 GCF_964146895.1 Miniopterus schreibersii | reverse complement strand
TGATGTGATCTATGGTCCTCACTGTAAAGTTACTATTTCTCTCTGTAATTAATAATCTGTGAAAAAATACTAGGAGATTATGTAAATATCTTGTCCCTCACTAACATTTACAGAGCTTTAGTATCCATTGATGATTTCTAACTATACTATTCCTTCTACATTTATAAATGGGCATCTACTGTAAGGAAGAGATATCCCATCTTCTCACTTTATTTACTTATTTATTTGCTTGTTTGTTTGTTTAGGTATGTATTTATGTCAGTATAGAAACATAGATTCTTACTTTCTTCAATGAGTTATAACCCATTATTTATTTTGATGCCCCAAATTCCCAATTGGGTAAGTTTGGAACCTCTCTAAGCTAGCTGCTATATCTATTTCATATGTTATCATGATTTTGTACTCCCTTACTGTATCAATTAGGGTTATACCAAAGAAATAGAACCAGTAGGAGATAGATGATAGATCCATAGATTGATCATAGATAAAGAGACAGATAGAGATTTATTGCAGAGAATTTACTTACATAATTGTGGAGCTGCCAAGGCAACTCTGGAACATGTAGGGAACTCTGGAAGACTGGAGACTCAGGCAGAAGGTGAAGCTGCAGTCTACTAGGGAATTTCTTTTCTGGGAAGTCTCATTTTGGCCTCTTAAGGCCCTTCATCTGATTGGATTAGGCCCATGCAGATTATCCTGGATAATCTCCTTTATTCAAAGTCAACTGATTGTAGACATTAATCACATCCACAAAATACCTTCTCCACAGCACTCAGACTAGTGTTTGAGTAACTGGGACTAGAGAGGGCCTAGCCAAGTTGATACATAAAGCTGGACATTACACAGATTTTCTGACACAGATCTTCCAGTTTCATCTTGCTTCCCCTTCAATCCTGGAATCAGCCTTTCCTAGCTTCTTTAAGTGGGCAATGATATTTACAAAGCTGAGATATAGGTGCCAGATGTGCTCATTGCTTTGGAGTTGCAACTGTTTATAGACCTTCTGAGTAGATAGAGCTATGCCTCTTTGCAGTGTGTGTGTGTGTGTGTGTGTGTGTGTGTGTGTGCCCTAGGGATTACAACATAGACACTTATAACAAAGTACTTAGTGTTATTGTTGTACACCTGTAGATCAATGTAAGAACCATACATTGAATTTGTTGCTCCAGTCCTTGTCTTCTAATTCATGTATTTGTGATATAGAATCTGGTATTAGATACTACCTTTTAGCTTTTGTTCCCATTTTTCATGTCCAGTAATTTTTTATTGTATATTGGACATTTTAAATGATACATTCACTTGTAGAGATAGAGGCTTTAAACCCTTTCAACCTTCTCTTATAAGTGTAGATTTTTGTTCTAGCAGCAAGTTAACCTTATTAGAATCCAACCTCAATCTCTATCTTCCCTGGAATGGATAACAGCTGAAAATGTTCAGTTCTCCCAACCTTCTGGCTGTTGCTTTTCACTAGGAATCTTGGTCTTCTTTCAGTGCATTAAAAAGTCCAGGGCACAGCCAAGGGTTTAGACAGAGGTTATATGCAGTTTTAAGGATTCCCCTTCTGTGGTTCCCTAATTTCTGAAATTTCTTTTATTCCCTATGTTCTCTAGCATCTCTCAACTCAATGTTCAGATTCCTTCAGCCAGTAGGACAAGTTATCTGCTTCAGTTCTTTTGCTTCATGACACACAGTCTAGGGTGTTCTCTTAAGCAAAAAGTCATACAAGCACAAATTTTTATTTGGCCAAGTTCTTTTCTTTTAACGATGGAATTCTCTCCATATTCGGTGTCCTCTTGGTCACTCTCCACTACTTACATATAGTTGTTTATTTTTAAAAAATATTTTTCTAGAGTTTATCACTGTTGTCTGTAGGAAGGTCAGTCCAATAAAAAGTACTTTGACATTACCAGAAGTGCATCTTCCATTACATAATTTTTAAAGATGACACTTTTGGAGGTTATATAATATAGTCAGCTAAACATATAGATAAAAATTATATTATCTTCTAATGCATATGTTTCACCTATCCAATTATATTACAAGCCCAGTCAGAAGACTTTGTCTTCTACCTTTTTGTAGTCTAATTCTGTGACACTGATACTCGGCAATAATTTTAGGATAATGAAAAATGCCAAGTGCAAATTTTTAGTTTTATTATCTTCTATATCCAAAAAAAGATCTCAGTTCTGAAATGTGTGTCAAATTTCACTAATGGCATTAGAGATTTCATTGCTCTAGTTTACAAATAAGCCAACTATAGCCTGCAGGCCAAATTTGGCCTACTGCCTATTTTTGTATAGAAATTTTTATTGGAACACAGCCAGGCTCATTCACTGATGTATTGTCAATGGTTGCTTTTACACTACAATGGCAGAACTGAGTATTTGTAACAGAAATGTACGGTTGACCAAGCCAAATATATATAAGGTCCGGCCCTTTACAGAAAAAGCTTGCTGATCTCTGCTCTAGATCAATGTGAAATAGTCATTAGTATTTAAAAGAAGCAGTTCAAAGTACATGCTTCATTGCACATCAATATTTTGAGAAGCATCATCTTATTTTGTTAATATGCTAGACACTAGACTCATTGTGGTAGGCAGAATAATGGCCCTTTAAAGATGTCCATGGCCTATTTCCTGGACCAGATAAATATGTTACCTTATATGGCCAAAAGGACTTTACAGATGTGATGAAGGCTATGACCTTGAGATGGAGAGATTATTCTGGATTATCCAGGTAAGCCCAAGATAATCAAAATAGTCTTTAAAAGAAAGAATCTTTACTGGCTGTGAGGTGATGATGGAAGAAGGACTAGAGAGACATGATGTTGCTAGCTTTAAAAAAGAAAAGGGTTGTGAGCCAAAGAATGCAGCTGTCTTTTAAAAAATGAAAAAGGCAAGGAAATTAATTCTCCCTTAGAACCCCAGAGAGAAACACAACCCTGCTGACACCTTGATTTTAGTCCAGTGAGACCTGTCAGACTTCTAACCTATAGAACTGTAAGATAATAATTTTTTGTTATTTTAAGCCACTAAGTTTGTGGTGATTTATTATGGCAGTAATAGAAAACTAATACATTCACATACTATAATGCACAAAGGAATGAATTCATTTCATAATTATTGAAAAATTATACTACAAATTAGAAATATATTAGCTAACCACAGAACAGAGCAGAGCATCTCTTACTGAGTCAGCTTTATTTTTGCAAGAACACATTTGAAGCAGGTACATTTGTACATGGTTCTTCCCTCTGTGGTGTGTAAAAATCATTAGAAAAAAAATCATGTGTGAAAAGAAGGCAGTTCTTAGGGATTTCATTGGGTTATGGTTGCCAGGGAAACCAGTTTACTTGGCAATTAATATATTCAGTATGTTTCTATTGCTTTGTGCTTAACTTCTAAACATACCATTGCAGAGTGGGCCTGTGGACAACATTGGAAAGAAGAGAAAGAAAACCCTAAAGAATTAACATCAATGAAAAAATCTGAATAACTTATTCCGATTCCTATGAAGCTGAAAAAAATTAAGAAGAGGAATGGATTTGTTTGATTTTGGTGCAAACTGAATAGAATGGGATTTATTTTTCAATAGTAAATTGGCAAGGATAGATAAGTTCCTTGGAATTCTCTTGCAGTGACATGAAAGCAAAGGCACAGCTCAACCAGCAGCAAGCCAAAGTTTTCTCTTTTAAATTTCTCTCTCTTTCTTGGTATCTATCAATCATCTATCTATCTGTCTATCTATCTATCATCTATCTATATCTATCTATCATCTATCTATCTATCTATCTATCTATCTATCTATCTATCTATCTATCTATCTATCTATCTATCTATCATCTATCTATCTATCATCTATCTGTCTGTCTGTCTGTCTGTCTATCTATCTATCTATCTATCTATCTATCTATCTATCTGTCTATCTATCTATCATCTATCATCTATCTATCTAGCTAGCTAGCTATCTAATCTATCATCTATCATCTATAGTTTATCTATCTATTTTAGGAATAAATTTAACCAAGGATGTAAAAGGCCTGTACCCAGAACATTATAAGACACCAAAGAAAGAAGCTGAGAAGATATAAATAAGTGGAAGCATATTCTGTGTTTATGGATAAAAAGAATTAACATCATCAAAATGCCCATACTTCCCAAAACAATCTATAGAGTCAATGCAATTCCTATCAAGATACCAATGGCATATTTCACAGAACTAGAACGAATATTCCAAAAATGTATATGAAACCACAAAAGACACAGAATAGCCTCAGCAATCTTGAGAAAGAAGAACAAAGTTGGAAGAATCATGTTACCTGATATCATAGTAATCAATACAGGATGGTACTGGCATAAAAACAGATACACAGATCAATGGAACAGGATAAATAGCCCAGAAATAAACCTACACTTTTATGATCAATTAATACTTGACAAAGGGGGTGAGAATATACAGTGAGGTAAAGACAGTCTATTCAATAAATGGTGTTGGAAAAATTGGACAGATATGTGCAAAAAAAGAAACCAGATCACCTTATTACCCTATACACAAGAATATACTCAAAATGATGGATTAAAGACTTAAATGTTAGACTCAAAACCATAAAACTCCTAGTAGAAAACATAGGTAGTAAAATCTCGAACATTTCTTGTAGCAATATTTCTTCTTATATATCTCCTTCAGCATGGGAAACAAACAAACAAAAGTAAGCAAATGGGACATCAAACTAAAAAGCTTTGGCACAGCAAGGGAAACCATCAACAAAATAAAAAACAGAGGGAGCTTCTTTGAGAGCAAAGACCTATATCGTCACTCTCATAATGAGATTTTCTTTGTGAGATGAAGTTTCCACTTTTTCACAAAAGCCCCAATTTTTCACTCAAAAAAAAAAAAAGTCTAAAGAAATGTTGCCACTGAGGAAAAAGCCTCAGTCTGACATGGCTTTCCTTTATGTGATGTAGCATCACTAAATGCTTCAACCCATTTCACATCTCAGATAAACTATACCCAGTCTTTCCATTTTCTCTCTCTTTGTTCAGCTTGGCCCTGCCCTCTGAAGCCACGTTAGAGAATCTGGCTTATCGTGTACAGAATGAGTTGAAAGAAAACTTCTTATGGTGGAATTTGCCTTAGCTTTGGCAGAAATGTGGACTGGGACAGGCTGTCATAAAGTTAATTTTTTATACATATTGCTAAGAAAGTTGATGCCGAAGTGCTTATGGTTGGAAATTTAAAAAAAGATCACATACCTAAGAGGAAAAGGGATTTCCTTTAAATAACATTAAATATCATTCAATTCCCATGACCTTTCTGAAGCCGCCAAAAACATTAAAAAATGAATATTTCTGGAGTGTACCTCAGCTCCATATTTTCCAATGCTCAGCTCTGCATGGAGACTTTAGAATATAAGTAGGTTAGGGGAACTCTTTGTGAAAAGGTTAAATAGATTGAAAAATTTCAAAGGTGACAAAAAGGGAGAGGGGTAAATAAAAAATGACTAACAATCTGTTGGGATTATTGATAAAGAGATTTTCAAAGATGATGTAAAAGGTAAATATGGTGACATTCAGTAGGAGTAACCAGTGGTTTACACAGGAACTTTCTTTCTCCCCACTATCAGATCGAAGGCTCAGAGTTATCACCAGGAGCATCTTCCCAGTGTTTCCATGAGGAAGTGGGGGTGGGGAGGTCCTATCCCTGCTTACAGCTGGGGAAGTGAAATTCTCCCTATAGGTTTCCTTATCAGTTGGTGTTTTGGCTCTCACAATTAAACTCGTTATAGTCCCATATTTCCTAATCACTGGTTTGCAGGCACCACTGGTCTAAGATAAAGCTTCCACAAGTCCTTGAAAAAAATAAATGAGTTTTCATAAAGGCACATTCATTCAGTTTGAAAGACTGACCTCTAAATTGCAATTATGTCCTTCCTACTTTTCCAGTTCTAGGAAACTTGACTGTTTTTCTTGTTTAGAAAAAGAAATGGAGGCTCTAAATTCTTTTTATTTGTCCTTAATCCCCAAATTGGAATATCAATACTGACTTGCCTCACAATCAGAACTAATAAAACACATAGAAAAAATACTCATGTATATTAATATAGGTAATACTTTTCCTGGTGGTGTGTCTAAGTGCCTGGCTATTATTTATTGGCCTATTCTGCTGCTTCTGGCTACTGTATACTGAGCACTTACCCTCTGCTGGGCACTGGAATAATTGCTGGACATGGATTATCCCATCTAATCTGAACCTAGGAGGGAAATACAACAATTATCCTCAATTTACAGATAAGGGAACTAAGCCATGTGGAGTGTGGCTTCCCAAGTCATACAGCTAAGAGAAACAGAATTCAAAAGCTGGCAGAATTCAGAACATTCCATCTTACCTACAGTGTGGTTCTACCATTGACATGTTTATGTGGGTAATATTCAGAAGGTAATATAACCATTAAACAGATTCAATTGAAAATCAATTGGGCACATAACCTAGTGTACATATTTTCTTTTTTTTAATGGGTCTGTCAAATTCTGGTCATGGACTGAGTCAGGGTAGTAATAATAAATATAAGTCAATATTTATTTGCTCTTCTATCTGTCAGGCACTGTGATGATCATCTCAAAAAGATTATCTGACTTAATTCTTACCACAAGGTCATGGGTGAGAAACCTTTATTATCCTCATGTGCAGATAAAGAAACTGAGGCTACCAGAGAATAACTTGACAAAGATCCCAGTTAACAAAATGAGTGCATAACAAATTTCTTTTGTTTGAAGCCACCCAGGTTGCTACAGCAGTTGGTATAGCTTATAAACTTACTGTTAAAACAAAACAAAACAGAAAAACTCTCTTAACTTTACTGCCGCCTCCAGCTGCCACTTTTTCTTTATAGCAATATTCCTCAAGACAGCTATCTATACGTACAGGCTCCAATTTATCTCCTCTCACTCTCTCTTGAATCTATACCAGCCAGGATTTTTCATCTCTCATGGTTCAGAAATTGCTCCTCAATATTGCCAATGACTTTTCATTCCTGAAGGCAACTGTCAATCATCTTGATGGCCCAGTGACAGTGACACAGTGGGTTACTCTCTTCCCTGAAATGCATTCTTCATCTGGCTCCCCGACATGGCAAAGGCCTGGATTTCCAGGCCACTCTTTCTTGGTCGTCTTTGCTGGTTCCACTTCCTCTTCTTAAGGACACAGTTCTCCACAGCCCTTCTCTCTTCTCACTAATTCCCCTCTGAGATCTCATCTGTTCTAATGGCTTAAACACCATCTGTTCCCAGTGACTCCCAAATTTATATCTATAGCCCAGGTCTTTCTGTTGCTTTCTGTACTTACGGAATTCAACTGCTTACTCAACCTGACTACTCAAATGGCTCATTGGCATCTCAAAGTACCATGTCCAGAGCTGATCTGAATTTTACCCCAGGCTGGCTTCTTATTTATCTCCATTACTAACTGACGAGGGAGAGACCTCAGTCCCCCTCCTGTCTTTGTCCTTTGCTCTCTCACTATTGCCACACTCACTACACTTCTGACATCAGATGTTTTATGCCCCACCGAGCCATTCTCTGTGTTGCCAGCTTGGGATAACTCAGTTCTGACACTATCTCCAGACAGCATCAGATCCCACAGGTGAAGGGCTCATCCAGTCTCAAAAGACTGCGCCCACCCCCACTTCAGATGCCAATGGCAAGCCCAGGTTGTCACCTGGGCTTCTGACCTGGTCGGCTGCAAACTGGAAGTTACCACACACATACCCTGCCTCCAGTTTGAATTTGCTAGAGTAAGTTATAGAACCCAGTAAAACACACGCTTACCAGTTTAGTAAAGGATGTGACAAAGAATTCAGGTGAGGTTCCAGGTGGGAGAGATGCGTAGGACAAGGAACGTGGAAAGGGATGTGGGGCTCTCAGCCCAGTGGGGGCTCGCCACTCTCCTGGCACCTCCACCTGTTCCCCACCAACTCTACTGCTAACACGCAGGGGCCATGCCATCTTCATTTTCCACCCAGGAGCTCTCCAACCCCTGCACTTTGGGGATTTTTATGGAGGCTTCCTCACGTAGACAGGATTGATCATTAACTTCATTTTCAGCCCTTCTCCCTTTTCAAACTAATGGGCAGCAGGGCTGAAAATTCCAAGCTTCTAATCATGTCTTGATCTTTCTGGTGACCAGCCCCCATCCAAGAACCCACCCAGAGTTACTTCATAGGAACAAAAGACACTGCTGTAACCCAGGAAATGTCAAGGGATTTAGGAGCTCTGTGTCAGGAACCAAGGTCAGAAATAAAATATTAGAACAAGAGATGGCTCTAGTGCTATTATCACTTAGGGAATTACAAGGTTTTTAGAAGCTCTGTGCTAGGAAATGGTGGGCAGAGACCAGTAGATATAATTTCTATTCTCTCCCATCAACCTTGCTGTTGCTCTTGTCAAAACCATTGGGGTCCTCTTTGCCTCCTTCCCTTCGCATTTCACATCCAACCCACCAACCAATTCTGGCAGCTCTCCTGCCAAAGTACACTTGGAGTCCAGTAATTTCCCACCGAGTTTATTGCTAACAGGCCGGGCATTGCCACCTCCATTTCCACCTGAGTGACAGCAGTAACTCCCTCAGCGGTCTCCCTGCTCTACCTTTGCCCCTTTCACACGATTCACAACTTGCAGCCAGAGTAGTGCTGCCGTATCCCAAGTCAGGTCATGTCACCTGGTAGTCCATGCATTTCCTGGTCCTTCCTTCTGGAAGCCTCTCCCTGTGACCGCTTCATGGCTTGCTCCTTCATGCCTACAGGTCTTCACTCAAACGTCACATTCCCAATGAGGCCCTTCCTGACCATGCTGTCTAAAACCCTTACTCCCCTCTCAACACCTTCAAGGCACCTCCCTTCCTTTAGTTTCCTTGGCATCCAGCACTATCTGATATGCTTACATTTTATTTTTTTCTCGCCTAACGCCCCACTAGAATGTAAGCTCCCTGAGGACAGGGAGTTGGGTTTTACTAATGCAATGCCTGGAGCATAATAGCACTTATCACCAAGCTGTTAAATAAATAAGTACATGCAAGTGCTGTATGGAATATTAGAAATGGCACAAAAACATGGGCAAAGTAAATGCACTGTGAATAGACATTAAGAATAGTTATTACAAAGGCCAACGGAGTTAAGATGCAATTATCATGTAAACAATGGGATGATTATAAATACAATAAGTTGGGCTTACACTTCATATAAACACCTGTCTATCTCTGAAGTGATATAAAGCCTTCCCGATATTGTTTCAGTGTTTCAGAGTGTCTCTGGGAGGTGGGCCAGGGGCTTTATTTCTATTTCCTTTGTTTGTCAGAGCTTCTTAAAATGCTATCAGTATCATTCAGATTGCAACCTTGATTTTTCCCCCTTTGTTTTTGTTGTGGAGACAAGGCCAGTTGGCTTTTAGTTAACTGAAAAACAGCTCCATCAGGGACCCAGGTGCCCTTTCTAACCTCTTGAACAGAAACTTGGATTCTTGTCTCATTGTTTAACGATGGTTTTCCCCTGCCGGAGGGGCTTCCCCACCACAACACTGCACCCCCAGAAATCAGGCTGCTCCTTTCCACTGGATATAATGTTAGTGGAAATATCTTTGTTGATAGGAACTAGCTTAGTTTTCAGTTTAACAAAGGCCAAAATCAGAGTGAAACAGTACAATCAATAGTATCTGAATGAATATATTGGAGACCCGTATAATAGTTCCCGATTCTCCTGAATATAAAAGGATACAAATAATACTCAAACAAGGTGCAGGTAAACCACTAGAAGACACGTCCATTTATTGATTGCGCTAAGTACTCATATATTTACTTCTTGTCATTTGAAAATTTAAAATCAGTTAGTTCAAGGCTTAAGATGACATTGTCTTCAATTAGATTTTCACTTTGGTTACTGATAATACTAATGCCTAGAATTTATTGAGCACTAACTCTGGGCCGAGTCCTTTACTTAGTGTATCCTTACGACAAATCATGGGCAGTAAGTGTTACCCCGTCCTCAAGACAAGGAGTTGAGGAGGAGAGGCCGAGTGGCTTGACGCAGTGCCTACAGAGCTGGGTGTAGGAAACAGGCAGGCCTTTGGCTTGGAAAGAGTTTTAAGAGCTAACACAGAGTTATTAAGGTTCAAACTAGTCTTTCTATTTCTGAGTCTCATGTTTTGTCAAGTATGTATTTATCGTCGTTTATATTTCTTATCAGTTGTTAACATTGCTGTTCCTGTGACATTATTTATAGCTATTTATCAACCTCCCCCTCTCTCTATTTTTTGCTACACAATCCTTGTATTTTATTCCTGTTCAGTTTTTCACTTTTTAAAATATTTAAAGCTTTGTCAACCACATAGTCTTACCAATCATTTATTAGCCAATTGGTAGAGTCCAGAACAACACATTTCTGTTTCTTTCCATTTGGAAAGTGGATAATTTCAGTGCACTTTTCCTTCCTTTTTGATTGACTATTGAGTTGACATTGGTTAATAAAATTATATAGGTTTCCGCCCTGGCTGGTGTGGCTCAGTTGGTTGGAGTCTCATCCCTTACACCCAAAGGGGGCAGGTTTGATTCCTGGTCAGGGCACATACCCTGGTTGTGGGTTTGATCCCAGATGGGGGCTGTGCAGGAGGTACAGGAGGCAGCCCCTCAATGTTTTTCTCTCACATCAATGTCTCTCTCCTCTCTTTCTCTCTCTCCCTCTCTCTAAAAAAAGTCAGTAAAATTTTAAAAATTACATAGGTTTCAGGTGTACAGTTCTATAACACATCATCTGTACACTTATTGTGTGTTCACCACCTCAAGTCAACCTTCCACTCTAATTCATAATATGCTACATTAATAAATTTCAGGGCTGCAAGTAATAATCTCACTTAAATCATTACTCTAAATGTAAATTTGAGAACTCTTTATAACATCAGAACTTATTGTCTAATTAAAATTGGAACTGATTGATTTAAAAGTATAGCAGACAAAAATTCTTGAAACAGGAATGTAGAGTCCATTGCTTTGCTTTTTCTAACAAAGTTATTTTGTTTTTTCAGTACTGGTTTATTTAGTCTAATAATATTTCCAGAGGAATAATGCTCCTAAAGAAAATGATGGCTTTGGTCTTCATATTTATAATTCTTTGGGGACATTCCCTATATACATTTCAAATTGTTCTATAGGAAAACTGAAAGAGTAGTTAAATATTTTCAATAAGTATGAAAATGTTAGGTGCATTTTTGAGGAGTCTGGTGGCTTTTGCATAAGCAACTAAAATAGCTTTTATATGAAAACTTGGATAATAATATATTGGTATTTTGAATACTGTTAAAACAAAATAGCCAATATATTAATTCTGTCTAAAGAAGACACTTACTCATCCTTTACCACATTTAAGAGGTAAATGTATAGCTAGTTTTCTGTGTAAAGATTTGTTTTGGCTTGTTTAAGTATTGACGCACAAAAGAAACGTTTATTTTCCTCCCTTTAGCGATACCCCAAGTAAATTACTCTATAAATATGGAATTGTCCAATTCTGCATTGTCCCTTTTTGTGAATTTATTTAATATGTAAATATTACCTCTAGGAAGATGTATAGTTGACCTGTATACATCACATGAAGCTCATTTTCTAAAACTTTCAGAGGTTGCAGATTTACCCAGCATTCTGATATAACATTTTCTATGGAGATTTGTAATCAGCAGTACCATAAAATGCATTATATATTTCTTGAAACTAGGCAAAGTAAGAAAAGCTTAAATTGGAATTTTGTCATGTCTTTAGTAGAAATATGGTTTCAGAGTCTAATTAGTGTCATTAAAATATGGGGCTCTGATAAGCACTACAACCACTGTCTATTGTTATTACCTGGGTTTGTTTTCCGGGTAATATATTCCTTTGATTCAGTCTCTTTGTTGCCTGAAAAGGGAGCCGGCCAACGGGCAGATTTTACCATCTATTTTCAATTATCACAATCACACAACCATAAAAAGTCAGATAAGAAACATTTCAATTTTAATAGTGTCTCAAAAATGAGCTGCTAAATTGTCATGTTCATTTATCATCTGGCATGAAACGTTCAAATTACTTCACTATCCTTTAAAATCAGTAAGGGTTGTGTTGAAGGAAAACAACCACAGTATTATAGATTTTGTTTACCCCTTTGTTAAAAGAATAAATATCAGCAGCTTGTGTCGGTTGGGGAAGAGATGATGAACTGTATGTGGAGTCTCGGGGAAACAAGAGGAGCCTTCACTTGACATCACAGACTGATGGCTGTCTCCTCACATTTGTCAGCTGCCTCGCTCACAGGCCCTTAGTCATCACTTTACTACTCTTTGCTGTCAGCTTGGGTTCAAGTTGTAGTCTGATAGGTATTGTGAAAACATATTTAAAATCGTGAATGAAGTTTGGAGTCCAATACGAGGCACTACAAAACCTGTTAACACGTATATTAGAAGAAATCTGGAGGACTTCTAAGGCTTACCTGCTGTACGGGATGGCTACCCTGCTGCGGAAATTAGGGGAGGTACATGGAGTGGGTCGTTGGGTCCTAATAGAGGTTTATTACTGGAGGTGAGGGATATTGTCTCCATTCCCTTCAAAGATGGAATAAATGTTCTCGACCTCAGCCACAGACCAAAGCACAGACTCGCCTACATTCACATGAAGTTGAAGTTCATGTATGACTGCCAGGCATCCACAGATCCTTGCTTGAAGAATGTTTGCAATGAGAATATGTGTTAGATGCTCTTTTCCTTTTGATTGTTTCTACCCATTTTTCCTGGATTCAAATCCTGACTCTGCCATGTACTTATGGCATGATCTTGGGCAAGTCACTACACCTGTTAATGCCTCAGTTTCCTCAGCTGTAAGATAGGGGTAAATAGAATTCCAACTTCAAGGGAAATTATAAGAACAAGCAATTCATATAAAGACCTTAAAACATCTTGGGCTCACAAGCCTTCCAAGAGGGTTAGCCACTGTTGTGGCTGGTGGTGGGGTTACGTAGCCTGCTGTTACTGCCTCTTTGTCCTCATGTAGAGTAAAATGCACTCTCATTTCTTGTATCTGCAGGGAAAAGGCAGTTTTAAATTCCAGACTTCACTGCAATGTTCTTTTATTCACTTAGCTTCCCACAGACACTGTAGGGGCAGGTTCTGAGAAACTGCAGGTGCAATGCTCTAACTACCAGGAAGTTCAGATTTATTGGACTCCACTTTCCACCATGCAAGCTCGGTGATTCTGCACGGTGACCTTTCAATCAAACTGAAGGTAGGAATTAGCCATTTGCTAAGTCCTCAAAGATAACCTGAAGCTATATCAGAAGGGATTTAGGTGGTGGCTTCTATTCTTAATACAACCTCTAAGAAAAAGAAACCCTTACTTAAACTTGTCCTTGTGATAATGCGGACTGTAGCTATTAAGACATAGAAGATCTTTTGATTGAAGAAAATCAGACAGAATCCAGTTGGCCAATGGAAAGAAATGGATATTAGTAATATAATATAATTAATATAACAATATACATTTTAAATCATTAATATAGTTCTCTTCCCACCCACCCTGAAATGGTTTATATGATCCAATTTAGGTAAATTCAAAAACAAAATGAAGGTCTTCAAGGTCTTCAAGACTACCCCAGAGAAAGAAATGGCCAAAATACCATACTCATGTTTACCTCCAGAGGGAAATTGCTGTAATTGGATTTTCTCCAAACCATGTCAATGTACTTGCTTTTGCAAAACTGGTCATGAGTCATTAATCATAACCTAAGCACTGCATCTCACCTGAAAGCCAAAAGATCCTCCTTTGGCCGCAGCCCAAATAATTTCTAAATGGCATTGAATATCTAGTTTTCAGTTCTCCACGTGCGTATTATTGACCCACCTCTGAACAAGTCCAAAAATAAATTCAATTTCCCCAAACGGTGAGAATTATTTCACCCTAGAACATTTTTTCTCTTGGTGTCAATAGCACAACAGATTCCCTGGGACATGAAGCATTAGAAGCAGGACAAACCCTTCTAGGATGTTCTGACCCTAAGAGTATAAGTGCTAAGAGCCGTGGCAGGATCACTGCCAGAGGACAGCACATTCCTACCTTCCAAGGTCCCCAGAGAGGCCCCGATGCTTTCTGAAGATTTGTGCCTATTCATTAGTTTCTCGAAGGACCTCTTCGGGATGTTCATGTAATTCTAGAGACAAAGACAACGTCTAGGTTCTGGGGAATTTGGCTACTACCTTTATTCCATTCCTCTCACGGGGACAGAGTCTGGATAGAGGCAGATATTTTAACCTTCCATTTACAAGCTGTGTCTGGTAGAGCAGTAGCTTTTTCCAGGCACATTTTGTGCATTTTTTAAAGCCACATACTTTAAATTCACCCCCAATTTTTTGTCTGAGAAGATGCTTACACTCTTAGCAATGGATGTAAAGTAAATTACATGGAACATTAAAGTGTGTATTTTGGAGAAACTTTTGGAGAGACCTCTTATTGATTTCTGAGAGAGGAAGTGGAGAGGGAGAGATAGAAACATTGCCTCTTGCATGCCCCCTACTGGGGACCCAGCAGAAACCGGCAACCTCCTAGTGCCTGGGATGGTGCTCAACCAACTGAGCCACACCAGCCGGACGAGACCTGTTCTATTTTATAGTAAGAACATAGTTTGTATTATTATCTTAGAAGTGGTAGAGCTTCCTATAGCTAATTTTAGAACCACAAAATATTTAATAATTTGCCAAACCACTTATCGTATGCATTTTGTACTTGTGCAAACAGTGTGTAGAACCCAAAATAGAAGTGTGCCTTTGAGCTTTCTCCTTGAGTTTTATTCCACAATGCGGGGATATCTCAGAGGGTCACATTTTCCTGCAGATTATCACAAAACTCCTCCTACAGATCCATCAGGGAGGCCGTGAAGGGAGAAAATGTCAATATTGCACATTTAGGCTTAAATATCATCTTCACGGGAGCCTGTAAACTAAACATCCTGAGGATTCTGGCTGTTCTGAGTGTCTTGCTGGCAGCTGGAATTTGCACAACGCTTTGGTTCAGGTCTCTTGATAAACAAGAACTAGGGATGTGGGGCAGCTCTGCCACTCTGATTTATAAGGACGCAGTGTGTCTTGTAAGAGCAGAAAACACCTAGCCCTGCAGTTCGAGAAGTGATGACATGCTCTTACTCCAGACAAGATCATGGATTTACGGACTCTGCTATCTGTGCTCAGCATTTGCCGCAGAATGTGCAAAACAGCGAAGGAGGTGTTTTCTGTCCAGCCCAGAGCAACGGCAATGATTTCTCCTTTCTGGTTTGTGGCCTAACTACTCCATGTCAGACCACACTTCAGCCTGGGATGTTTCACAGCCCATGTTTCCTTGGTGTGAGGATGACAGACAGTATGTATTTTATGTCCCAAGTAAATGTCAATCAGCCCCACGCCCCTCAAGTGAGGCCTTGCACTTTTGTGCCCGGTCTTATTCAAATGAGCCTTGAAATCCTCAGCTGTGTTGCTAATATGGCTCGAGATATTGATTCCCTAGGTTTGGGCTGTGAGGGGCTTTTTATGGAAAGCATCGACTCAGCTGCTCAACTCAGCTGAACTACTTTACATGCTCACAATGTGTTGCTTCTGCTGCTGAGTCGTGAAAATCAAAGAGGATCCTTTAGTCATTGGAAGTCTATTCAGATTACTGTGGGGGTTTCAGTTCTTTCTTACAGAGCTGGGAAAAGAAAAAGAAAAAAGATTGCTTTCATCATCATGGGGTCCTGCCCCATGCTTCCCTCCACACAGGAGCATATCTTGTGAAGAGACTTCGCCATGTGTGATTTTATTATTAGCTTTCAGAGACAGTGCTCACAAACCTTTCCCCAGTCACTGCCCACCCTCTCTTCTGTCGATAGCCAGCTCAGCCCTGCAGATGAACTGTTGTGACTTTCTGATTGTCTTTTTAAAAAATATGATTTATTGATTTTGGAGAGAGATGAAAGGAGAGGGATAGAAAGAGAGAAACATCGATGAGAGATACATTGATCGGCTGCCTCCTGCACACCCTCTCTGGGGATGGAGCCTGCCACCCGGGCATGTGCCCTGACCTGGAATCAAACTGGTGACCTCTTGGTTCATGGGTCGATGCTCAACCACTGAGCCATACCAGCTGGGGCTGATTGTCTTTTTGATAATTCAACAATTATTGATTAATCAGGGTGCAGAGATATTGATAGACATGACTTCACAACATAAATAAACAAACAAAAGAAACCCAAACCATTCACCTTTGGAATGCAGGTTGTAAATTCCCTCGGGCCAGAGGTAGCTGGGGTTAATGAGAGTCAGAGGGCTCAATAAGCATCTTTATCATCAACATCATGATCAAGCTCTTAAGTCCTAGTCTTGAGACCCACAGTATCCTCTAAGGAGCCAGTAACCATTAACCATTCTTTGGGAATCAAACAAGGGCAATAAATTCTAAAACATTAAGTCACAGTGTAATTGGTTAGATGATGCCAGGGGCTCTGGGAATTCATTTACCCCACATGGCTGAGCACTGGCTTTAGGTCCTCAGTGACTTACCAATAATGTAAACAGTCCTTCTGAAGTATTGGAGAGGATCATTTGCTATTCATATTATGGGGATTGTGTGCTTCAGCGTCACAGCCTGGCATAGGTCTGTGCATACCTTCGCTTTGTCTGGAACAAAGCAGATGCTCCAACATTAGAATAATTGTTTTTAACGGACATAAAAATAATAGCTGCACTATAGTAATCTACTCTGCTACACTTCAGCAGAGTACAACCTACAGAGCATGAGGCACAGCCACAGGACAGGCCCTGTGCAGAACGTTACATACAGCATTGATTTGAATTCTCACAAAACTCTGGCAGTTAGATGTTATTCTCTCCCTTTAATAGAGAGAAGGGACTCTTAAGCTTTATTCTAAACCTATGCTGTCTGATGTGGGGGCTACGTGACCAATAGCCACATGCAGCTATTGAGAACTTGCAAAGAGAAATATGGCTAGTCCGAGTTCAAATGTGCTGTAAGGCTGGAATCCAAGACTTAGTATAAAATACAAAAAATATATCAATAATTTTACATAATGGATTAGATGTTGAAATGGTAATATCTTTATACAGTGGGTTAAATAAAACATTATTAAATTAATTTTACATTTTTCTTTTTAAACTGTGACTGCCTGAAAAATTTAAAGTCCACATGTGCCTCTCATTATCTTTCTAAAGAATGGAGCTGTGTTAGTCTGTTTTCCCTTTTAAAGCATCTTCAACTCTTACAAATAAACATTGTATTGGACCTGAGAAATTCTTTCCTTCCCTTTAAAACAAAACAAAACAAAACAAAGCACCCTGTGATTTAAAATAAAAGGAAGAGTGATAGTCTAGTTTTACAAATTCACATTATATATTTACAAATTATAAATACATATATAAGACTCGGATGAAAAAATAATTTTGCCTTTTTACTTTCCCCTTTCAAGATGTTAGTATAATTATTTTCTGTTGTCTTAATTTTCTTCAAGTGTCCACAGTTTGTTTATTTTGGTAGACCAAGTCCAGGGGTATAGAAGAGTGTTCTACCTTAGTACAATGTTTTTCTCATTCAAGGTATCTTTTGTAATCCATTCATTCATTTAAAAAAACATGCATGATCATCTGAAGCCTTTCTGAATTGGTGGCCAAGCGAGACAGGAGACACGTAGCAGATAGCTACAGCACTACAGCAAGTATTTAAAGTCTGCGTGTCTCAACTTTAGGAGCATGAAATTCAGAATATTACATTTTTCTTAACACATTGCACTCTTCCCTAGCTGGTTTGGCTCAGTGGTTAGAGCGTCGGCCCTTGGACTGAAGGGCCCTGGGGTTCGATTCTGGCCAAGGGCACATACCTCTGTTGCAGGCCCCATCTCGGGACCCAGTCAGGGCCTGTGTGGGAGGCAACCGATGGCTGTGTTTCTCTCTCACTGATGTGTGTCTCTCTCTCCCTTCCACTCTGAAAAAGCAATGGAAAAAATATCCTCGGGTGAGGGTAAGAAAAAAAGAAGAAAAAACAAAACTGAAAACACACACATTGAACAGCAGCATTTCCCTGGTGAACATCATTGTGTGTGGAACAGCTGAAAGCAGAGTTCTGATATTAAATCGCATGACACCCTCAGGTTTTCTACAGTTTTCACTCCCCTCCCTGATGGCCCTTTATTGCAGTCAACAGAGGTTTTGCACCTCAGGACTGAATCTAAACCACCGTTTCCAGGTATCTGAGAACGGCTTCTTCAAAAACTACTGTCAGTTTTTCAGACCAGAAGTCCCACTAGGTTAAAAAAAAAACCACCATAATCCTAAACCCTTGCTGATACCACTGGGAGACAGGCAATAAAAATCAGTGGGACACATTCCCTTATTTCCGAGGTGGACATTCTGTCCTCGGGGACAGCTTTAGCCGGAGTCTTAGAGAAAAAGACACCCCAGGGCAAGGCACACTGGCAAAGCATTGCTCTCCAGATTCCCGGCCAGGCGCGCACCTCTCTTACAATCATCGCTTTTAATGTGGGAGGAATTTGGGTTTCTTTGTTCTCATGATGCAATTTTTGTACAGTGCTTATTCTTGTTGATCAAATGATTTAATCTTTTTCTAAATTCAGCGATAGGATCTGAGTCCAAGAGCTCTATGACAATGAGTTTTCCAAGTTCCACAAGAGATTATATGTTCCTTACTAAGAAGTAATGTGGTGAGGCAACCAAATCTGTCTTATGACAAACCAACAAAAACAGAGACTCACCATCATGGGTTGGTACAAAGGACAAAATTGTTAGGTGACTTTCTAAACCTATTCCTAATATTATCTCTTTGCTAAATAGGAAAAGCCATATATAAGAAGCCCTTAAATTAAGTTTCTTTATTTAAGGTACTATACTAGATATAATTTCTCTCTCCTGAATATTGCCCTTTTATCACAGGGGATGCAGAAACGACTCTCATAAGCAGCCTGGAGTTTGCATTGATCCTTTGGTTTTTTTCATTACTTACTTCTCAGGGAACAATAAAGACATCATATATATATTTTTTATGGGCAGTGTATTCTAATCATGATCTTTGCTTTCCATTTGTGTTGCAGAAGCACCGCTCCCTGTTTTCCTTCTCAAATAATCTGAGGATACAGAATACCATTAGGCCTTGGGCTTTGGTGCGACGCGTGTGAGTTCCCCCGAAGAAGCGCCTCTCGCTAACGGAGCCCTCCGAGTGCTGGAGCTCCCTCTCCAGGTGGAAGCTGGTGAGCACGGCGGCTGTGCTGCTCGCCTCCCGGGTGTGAGAGCCAAGGTCTTCAGGCCTGGGCAGCCTGCTCCTCTCGCTTAGCCCACTCGGGGAGATCCCACTAGAAAGCACCAATTTTAAATATTCGCCAGCATAGCTTTAATTATGCCCTCAACCTAGGGAGTTGGTGAGCCTTCTTGGGACCAAGGGGCTGGACATTTCTCCTTACTTATTTATTTTTTATTAAAAAAAATCTTTATTGATTTCAGAGAGAGGAAGGGAGAGGGAGAGAGAGAGAAACATCAATGATGAGAGACTCATTGATCGGCTGCCTCCTGCACACCCCCTACTGGGGATCGAGCCCTCAACCCAGGCATATGCCCTGACAGGGAATAGAACCTCCATCTCCTAGATCCTAGGTGGGTGCTCAACTTCTGAGCCACACTGGCCAGGCTCTCCTTCTCCGTGTACTTTTTTCTCTCCTCTCCTTATCTGGTACTGAAACAATTTGGGATGAGAATGGAGTTAGAGAAAGAGAGTTTTTCCCAGGTATATGCTAATAGCATTATGATATAAAGAACTTTTAGCCCTGGCCGGGGTGGCTCAGTGTGTGGAGCGTTGTCCCATGCACCAAGAGGTCGCTGGTTAAATTCCTGGTCAGGGCACATGCTCTGGTTTCAGGCTTAATCCCCAGAAGGGGGAGTGCAGGAGATAGCTGATAGAAGTTCCTGTCTCATCAATGTTTCTGTCTCTCTTCCTCTCCTTTCCTCTCTCTCTCTCTAAAAAAAAAAATCAATAAAAACATTAAAAAAACCCCAAACTTTTATAACCTTTGCAGTAATAGAATGTATTGAAATAAATAAATTGGGATAATTGACTTATGAGCCCTTATTTCAAAATGAGTACATATTAAAGTGATTCCATACAAGTGTACTAGTTATAACACTTTCTTAATTCCTTCCCAAATATTAGAGTTAATAAATATATTTTTTAAGTTTGAAAGCAAAATAAAAGAAAAATTATTTTTGAGACTATCAGAACTATCATTATCAGTTCATAGTTATGTATCTTAATAACTTTATTTAAAGATTGGATTATCTCTCCCTATAGAGACAGTGAGTATAGGCTATCAAAAAGATGAATTTAAAAAAAGATGAATGACAACCTCAAAATTACCTTCATCATACTTCTAAATAGTGTTTTCTTAATAGTAAAGCACTGATAAATGTAGAGGGCATGTAGTTAACGCATGAGGGATGTCCTGATTGTCGAGGTTCAAATCCTCATTCTGACTTAGTTGCAGGGCTTATAACCTCTCTGCGCTCATTTTCCTCATTTGTTAAATGAGGGTCATAGCAGTATATGATTCATACGGTTGTTGTGAAGACTGAGTGTGTTAATACATTTTCTAAGCTTATAACAGTATGTGGTAGACATAAAAATGCTCAGAATATATTAGCTGTGGTTATTTGTAAACTTAGTAGTAAAGTGAAAACAGTTGGAAACTTCTTAAAACTTAGTGTCAACCCATCTGTTAAAATTGAATACTAATACACCAGCAGCGTAACATGCTCCTTTGTTTCTTCTGAAAAGTGCTAACCAAATATCTACCTGCAGATATGCCAAGTAGAGGATGCAGATAAATATTTGGAAAAATGTGAAAAAAGTGGGAGCATAAATTATCCTGTAATATAGTATTCTTCATCATTTAAATATGGAGTACAGTAATTAATAAATTGGGGACCTAATGGATATCAATGTTCTAGAACATTTAGAAAATATAATTGTAATATTTTATTTCTGAAAATTCTTTTTTCTTCCTCTATCTCTCATCAGACACTAAAAAAGTACAAAAAAATTTCATTGATTAATTTAGACAACAAATAAAAATCTGAAGTTAATTAAAGTAAAATGGTAAATGCTCTCTACTCTACAATATGAGTCTCTAAATCCCAGTTTAATTTTTCCTGTCATGTAAAATACCAGCTTCAATAAAAAGAGGAAATTTTCTAGTCTCTGTTTTTGTTTACAAATTTTATACTCTCTTTTCTGCACTAAAATGTCATCAATTAAATCACTGGTCATTTAAATCACTGTCCCCCAAACAAATATACATTTGCCTTAAATTCAACAGAGCGTAAGATTTAAAATAATGAACTGCGCATCTAATAATTAAATATAAAATAGTAACTTATATTTTATTAACAAGATAGCTAGGAAATAACTGCTTATGAAAGAAATCTTTCATTAACAAAAGACATTTTCTAAGTAATATAAAAAATGCTTGTATACTGATAAAAATTCTAACACTAAGTGGTTAAGCATTTCATAGTTTAGTATTGTTTATGAGAAACAATACTTTAGATTAGATTCTTCAGGATTTGGAATGATGGAAACATTTTTTCAATAGAACGGGAATGTAAAGTATAGGAAATATAGTCAATAATATTGTAATAACTATGTATGGTGCCAATTGGGTGCTGGAAATATCAGGGGGAACCCTTTGTAAAGTATATATTGTTTAATCACTATGCTGTACACCTGAAACTAATACAAAAGAATACTGAATGTAAACTGTAATTGAAAAAATTAAAGAAAAAAGAATTGTCCCTGTATATCCATATTGGAAGAGGAGGAATGAACCTAAGAGCACAAACACAGGCTTATATTTTATGCTACTTAAATAGTCATAGCTGTTCTATGAGAAATTATAACTGGGCCTGCTTCTCAAGCCCCTGGCACCACCCAGCTTCAGATTTCTGTGGGATAAAAGCAAGAAACTTTTCACTGTCTTGACTTTCCTCTTACCCTCCAAGCTCCTCCCATCTATAGCCCACCTTCCATACTGCCTCATTGTCAATGTTCTGTCTCGCTTTGCAAGACTCCTGTACTACTGACCAAATCTAATCTTTGTAACTGCCAAATATTTCTTAAATGATACTAAGAACAAACAATAAGTATTTATCAGAATTCTATTTTCTAAATCCTTTCTTCCATATTTTGCTTCTTCATAGCCCAACTTTAACTTTGTCTGTATTTTGTCCCTTCTCCTGAGTGTGATGAACTAGGTTTTCTGGAATGATCTCTCCAAGTTTCTTCACCTGGGTTTATGCTCTCTCTCCCTTGTTTCCAGCTTTCAATTATTCTTTCTCTTTTAGAATGTTTTGATTGACTATCAGGTTGTCTTGCAGCAAACTAAATTTTACTCTCTTTACCATTTTTCAGTTTATCTCACTTATTTTTCTTGTCTCCTTGTCTGTCCCACCAATCATCAGTAGAGAGTTTTATCTTTGGAATAGAACTCTCTTGTCAACACCATCCTTTGACTCAGACTAGAAAGTTCCATGATTCAGAGAGCTTCTCTTTGGCCCTCCTCTGGAAGTGCCTCTCCCCATGGGGGGAGGAATCCATGGGAGGAAGGGAACATGCCAATTCAAATTCTGTGCTTCCTTCTAGAACTTTTAAAATCACATTTTGGTACGTAGGACTCTGTTTGCCTGAACTGTTATCTTCTGCTTCAGGCAGCTTCAATGTTCCATTGCCTCTGATTGTTTTCAGTAAATGTCCATGGGGAAAGGCTGTTTGTACAGGTGAATTCAAAGTCAGACCCAATAAAGGTATCCTTGCAAGTAGGATATTACAGGGAAATGCCACACAGTTCAAATAATGACAATCTTCTGGAAACAGGTCTTGAAGGAGCTTCACCAGCCTCATTCTGCCACCAGAGGCTGCCAGGTTGCTGTTTTTCACCTTGAATTCTGCCTGTCAGTTTTTAAGGCTCTCACAGAGCTTGGGAGGAGAGAATGAGGACAGGGTAAGTGAAAAATACCACAAAGCTCACTGTTATTACTGAGATTTAGCTTTTACTTGAATAAACGCTCCTCAGACTGCTGCAAGCTTTGTTTAATTTCCAGAGTGCAGAAAAAGTCAATTTTTGACCATTTTTGCCATTGTTTTCATTACTTTTATGGAGGAGAGAAATTTGGAGGTGTTTACTCCACTATTTCTGTTGGTGTCCTCAGCTTCTTTGATCTGATTGAAACAACACTAAATCTGGTCTTTCCTAGCACATGATAAGAAAAATCTCTCCTGAGTCTTCCTTGCTTCCTTTTTAAAAAAAGTTAAATTATAGTACCCTTTTAAAAAGGCTCTTTCTTTTAAACCCCAACCATATTTGGAAAGTATTCTTTCTCCACTCTTTCTTTTATCTTCTCCTATGTCATTTGAACCCAGGGACACAGTAACGCCACATTGTACACCTTTGCTCCATCCTGTTATTTTTCCTCATGATACCCACTGATCTCTGACCCCAATTTTGTAGCTATCTCTTCTCAGCCCCTGTCCTTTAAGGCTCTTGCCTGTCTTGTTTGTGGGAATTTGCCATGCCAAGGCAGGAAATGCTCCCAGATTGTGTATCTCTCAAATCCCGCTGGCCTCCAGCTGCCCCTGCAGTTCATAACTTCATTTTCCTTCTCCCTCTGCCTAATTCATCTTTTTCTTTTTCCTCAAGGGCAAAGGCTTTCAAATTGGAGTCTGCTGAACTTGGGATGTGGGCATGGGGGAGTCTGGGAAAGGCCATGGGGGCAAAGCTTCAAGCCCCAGTCACTCCGATCAGATCCGCTCAACTTTTATCTGTTTCATTTGCTTAAATCTCCCTGTAAGACTTCTTAACCCTGCTCCCTGGCAAAAGACAAAAAAGTTTGAAGATTACTTCTCGAAGGAAAACAATCCCATTGTTGCCACTGATGAAACTGATAGACTACAGAGCCTAATGACATGAAAGGAGAGCCCACCAGTAATCAATCCTTGTTCAAAGACAAACTTAAAACTGCTGGATTCTCTAGACCTCTACACAGTAAAGTTTAGCCTTTTATTTTATAGATGAGAAAACAAATGCCCAGAAAAAGTAAGTGATTTATCCAAGGTCAAATAATGGTGTAGCTGGAGCCAGAAGTTAAATCAACAGTGTATTGGCAGGTGTGGGTCTTTCTCAGGGTCCTTAGCGCACAGCAGGCTTCTTAGCCTTCATGGTTCTTAGCCTGTGAATGTGTGATTCTCCACCCAGTCTAAGTCCTTCTCACTTTGCTCTGCTCTCCTTTACTGTTTACTCTCCTCTTCCCGTGACTTCTTTGAATAGCCTTTTGTGGGTTTAAAAGATGGCAGCAAATTTTCTATTTGTTTTAATTAGCGATGCCTACGTACTCTGGCTATTTAAATGTCCCTTAGTTCAAATCCTTAAGATCTTAGATTCAAATCCTTAAATGCCTATTTGGTTCAATCCAACCAATGGATTAGCTACCCTCCAGACTCCTAGTCAGTTATCCACCTCTGGTCCAGTAAATTGTAGCTGTGGGAGATGGCTTACCTAGTATAAGCATAGCCATCCAGACCTGCTCCTTCACTGGGTTATGAGTGGCAAGTAAGCCAAATAGTGATAATGAAGCATATTTTCTATAGCATATCTTTATGTGGTCTTAGAGACCTGTAAGTCTCTTAATGAACAATTGCTACAATGGGTCTGTTAATGAATATTGCCCTGTCTTAGTCCAGGCCCTCCCTCCCTCCCTCCCTCCCTCCCTCCCTCCCTCCCTCCCTCCCCCCCCCCCTCTCTCTCTCTCTCTCTCTCTCTCTCTCTGGAATTGGACCAGGGAGGTTAAAGAAACTGGCAAATTTAAATCTGCAGTGTGGACCAGTAGGCTTGGACCCAGAAGGGCTGAAGGTGAAGTTCTAGTTGTAGGGCCAGGATCCTGGAGACTTGAGAGAGCCCATGGTTCCAATGCAATCCGCAGGAAGTCATCGGGAGACTCCCTTTACTTAGGAAGGCTAGTCTTTTTGCTCTGTCAGGCCTTCAACAGATTGGATGAGGCCCATCCACATTATGGAGAGCAATGTGATTTCTCTTAAGTCCTCCGATTTAAATGTTAACCTCACCCCAAACATATTCCAAGTTTATACCTAAAATTAACCATCATAAATGAAACTAATACAAAACAATTTTGAATATAAACTGTAATTAAAAAATTAAATTAAAAATATATTATCAGCCACGGGGGGTGGGGTGGGGGTGAAATATTTACCATCACATCTACTTTCTAGGATTAAATCCAAAACAGCTCAGGTTCCACAGAGTGAAAGTGATTTGACAGTCTTCTTCAGTAACTCATTTCAATTCACTTTTTATTTAGCCCCAAATCATCCTTGCTTTTCCTTACCTAAATTTCTTGATACTTTCTTGACAGTTTACATGTATAGAACTGTCTAGAAGAACAAAGGGACTGACATAAAGAACGAAATGAGACTTGAGGTGGTCCCTTATACAGAGTGAAGTGGTCGTGTCATCTTTACAGACTCTTCTTGATGAACGGCCCGCTGACGTTCCTGGCAGGTAAACAGCGTCATATTTTGACCAGTGCATAAACGATAGTTTCAGAGGGATTCAGTACATTCCAGAGGGCTGGAAATTCCTTGATTACTCACTAACTTTTACATGAAGTTCAATAATAAACAGACTTCCAACTAACATGACCACATGGTAAAATTCCTTGCTAAAAAATGCCTTGTTCTACTCTCTCTCCTCTTCCCCTTGGAAAATTAGAGCAACCTGTTTATTGTCAGTGCTATATGAGCTATAAAAATTAAATTAGGCCCTAAAACCTAATTCATAGGAATCTGGTGGAGACTAACTGATTCATGATCAATAAATCTTTCTAAAGCATGTGGGTCTATTATCCAAGTGCTAAGTGTTACTACTGTCACTATGAGTCATATAGTTGGGGTCTTCATTGCTCAGAGGAAGAAAAACAAATCCTCTTAGAGAACACAACACACTTTTGTATATCCATGGGCCATAAAGGTAGAAGTAAATGTCATGTACTGTAAGCCTAGAAAGGACATAACCATTCTTAATGTCGTAACCAGAGATACCAAACCAGTAATGTTTAGGCATATTACTCCTTACGTTCCTGCAGGTAACCTGAGGGTCATTTTTCTTTTTTTGACATGTAAATAATTTATTTGTCAGGGCTTTTAAAAAATAACACAACTTTCAAGATGCCACCTGCATCTTAGAAGTTCTAAACAGAGCCATGTTTTGTCTACTCTTAGGTAGATGTATACTAAGGTAAACAAGTTGCGCTCCTCATCTTCAAGGAATTCCCAATCTGGTATCAGAGAAAGACTCATATATGAATATTTACCATGTATTCTGGTATGTGTACTGATGGGCACTTGCAATGATGGATATCAGCACAGATAGGTTACTTGGATACATTCTCTGAGTGCAGAGTAGGGAACCTAAATCAGCATAGATTAGAATTATAAAGCACCCACTGAAACATCCAATTCTGAATTTTTGTGTTTCATATATCAGCCCATTAGTGGCCATGATATCAACTTAAGTGGTCATAACCCCCATTTTTTTTAAAGACAAATAAGCTAGAAAACTTTTGCTTCCAGTCTTATCTTCCTCCAATCCACTCTCCACCACTTCTCTGAGATGCAAATTTGATGTTTATTTTCTGATTAAAGCCCTTCTGAGTCTCCTCTAGCCTGACTGATGACATCTAAATTCCTCCATCTGGTCTCCTTCCCCTCTCTGGCTCTCCTAACTTCCCAACCTCATTGCCGTTATTCACCTTTCTTGTCCCAATTCCTCAGCCACACTCACACACTACAATTTGTTGCCAATTCCTTCCCCTTAGAATGTTTGTTTGCTCTAGATGGTATCCGAAACAATCACTGTATAAGACACAGCTCAGGAGTTTTCCCCTTTGTTAAGACTTTCCTTAACTCCCAAGCAAAGTGACCTCTGTCACCTTTGTGCTATCACTGGAGCTAATTTGTATCTCTATTATAGCAATAAGTGTAGAGCCTTGCTATTATTTGTTTATACACCCACCTCCACTCCTAGCCTCTAAGCACCTTGACAACAAAGAAAATATCTTGTTTTTGTCTGCCTGACATATAGAAAGTACTCAAAAAGAAACTTGTGATCTCTCTTTGCTTTGTCATAACAGTTTGATGTCTTTCAATTATTAATTTACATAATCTACTTCTAGTCCCAGTATCTTGAGGGCAGAGACTAGGCCTTAAATATTTTTATCTGCCAAGCATATGAATAAACGAACAGATGAGTTAATTTGGGAAACAGACTATTACTAGTAATCCTTTACATCTTCAATCACCATTAAATTTTCCTAATACAAATACTGCATTACTTGAGAAAAATATATCAAGAATATAACTGGTGAAGAATATCTGCTAAGGTAATTTTGAAAGATAATAATAACCCCCTCTTTTCCTCCCTATAGAATATTAACAATTGACCATCCAGAAAGAGATATGGTACTAGATACCCTGGAAATAATCAATAAATGAATTAAAGTGAGACTTTAGTGACATGCAAATTGGCTTCTATTTGGCCATGCCATCACTCTCAGGGTTTGGGACAAATCTGAGTCCCGGAAAGTCAGCTCATCTTGATGCTTGTGGCAATCTATAAAAGGAACTAACAAAACATCAGGTGCCCCTGATTTAAGAGAAGATTCAAGAGCAGCACTTGCCCTTGGTAAGACCTTCTTTCCCCTCACCAAGACTCAGTTCCATAATATTTAAAGAATCCCACAAAGCTTCAAGTCTCCCAGCTTCCTGGCCTCATAATGGATCCTATCCAAGGAGGGCATCACCTCTAACAACTAGAGACCACACAGCAAACACTCTAAGTATTAATTTCTCTCTTTTTAGTTTATTTTAGTTCACTATTGGACCCCATCAAGACCTCCAAGCCATTGACAACCTGTCACATCTTCATTTGTCTACTTCAAACATTACCCAGCTTTGAGTGTACTATTTCCCACTATAATAGGTTACTTGGATACACTCTCAATTCCCTAGACAATGGGTCAGTAAACTAAAGCTCTCAGGAAAAATCAACCCACTGATTGTTTTTACAAGTAACATTTAACTGGAACACAGCCACCCTCATTAGTTTATGTATAGTTTATGACTGCTTTTGCACTATAATGGCAAGCTGAGTAGTTGTGACAGAAACTGTATGGCCCACAAAACAAGCCTAAAATATTTACTGTCTAAGACCCTCTCTCCATCATATTCACTGGGGAGAACTCCAACTTTCCATTTACTCCTAATCTGCTCATGAGCAGCAGAATAATCTGAACAAAAACCCACACCTAAATTGAATAAGCTCAATTTAAATTTTTGACCACAATTTTCAAGTCAGCCTTCAACACTGTCCAAAAATTCAACTTTAATTTTCTAGTCAATTCACTCTTCTGTTCTCTGAAATTACTATTTCACATCTTCTGTTTCCTCAAAACTTGAATTATCCCCTTTCCCTTCTCTTAGATGATGACTTTACTTCTCATTTCACTTAAACAAATAATAACTATTAGGAAAAGATCTACCCTGTCTACCCACCACCAATTCTACCAACCTGTTGACGTCTCTGCCCATTTTTTTCTGTGTACCTCTTTCTTGCAATGTTTAAACTATGTCTACTCCTGAGGGCAGCCACTTGACATGTGTGTTGAATCTTGTCTACTCAAGGACTTAGATCCTGTAACTAATCCCTTTCTTTCCTGTTTTTTAAATTTATCTTTCTCTACCAGGTCATGACCATCAACAAACATACTAAAATAATTCCCATAAAAAATACTTTTCCAAGAATCCTCATTCCCTTCAGCCTCAGCCTTACCTTGTAGCCATCCATCTAGAAATCACTGTCCCTGTAGACTCTGTCTACACCTCATCTTGAATTATCTCTTCAATCCACTCCATTCCAGCTTTGCTCACTATGTTTCCAGACTGAAAACATAATTGTCAAGGTTACAAGGTCATTGTGTTCAACCTCTCGGGAGCATATGATATAAGGATTATTCTTTTCCTCCTGAAACACTTTCTTCTTTGGATCTTCAAAGCACTGCCACTTTCTGGTGTTCTTCCTTCCTCCCTGTGCCTCCTCAGCCTTCATTGCTGGCTCCTCCTCTCCTCAGTTGCTAAATTGTGGGAGATCCCAGAGCTCCGTGCTCAGTCCTCAGACCTCTTCTTTATTTACATTCATTTTCTAGAGGATCTTGACCCATCCCATGGATTTAAATATCACCTATATTCTGATGCTTATCAATTTTTTATCTCCAGCCCAGACTACTTTTCTGAACTCCATGTCAACTTCTCTATTATGCATCTCAAACTTAACAAGGCCATGCAAAGCTCCTCCCAGGCCTCTTCCACAGTCTTCTCTGCTTCCGTAAATCACTCCATTCTTCCAGTTATAATCCTACAAATATCCTAGACCCACTAGTCACTTCTTCCTTTTCATCCAGTCCATCAGAAAATCTCGTAGCCTTTCCTTTGAAATGTATCCCAGTCTGACACACTGCCACTCTGCTTCCATTTCCTGTCTAATTCTCTACCATCATCTCCTACTTGGTCTTCTTTGCTTCCACTCTCTCCTCGTCTCCCCCCTTTTCCTTCCTCTCACTCAGTTCTCTCCATAGCAGAGGGATTCTATTTTAAATATAAATCTGCTTATGTCATTTCTATGCCGTAAACTCTCCCGTGGCTTTCCATGATGCAGGGAAGAGAGTCCAAACTCCTCCACAGAACCCAGAACGCCCTCCGTGATCTGCTTTGGTCAGTGTCTCTGACCTCATCTTAAAGAGGGCCACACTTGCTCCACCTCAGCCCCCTCAGCATTTTTACTATTCCTTGATGTCATTGTTCTTTCCTCTCAAGGCTCTGATACTTGCTGTTCCCTTGGCTTGGGATACCCCCCCCCCCCCAGACTTCTTCATGTGGCTTACTACCTTACCATTGTCCATATACATTCTGTTCGAATGTCACTTCCTCAGAGAAATTTCTGACCACCAGCCTCTCTTCTGCCAGGTTATCCCCCACCCACCTACTTTGCTTTGTTTTTAGAGCACTTATCACCATGGCTATGACATTACACATTTATTTCTTATTATCTGGATCTGCCTGTAGAGTATAAACCTTATGAAGCCAGTGACTGTCTAATCACCACTGTATCCTGGGGCCTAGAATAGTGCTGAATTCATGGTAAGCTTAAGGTAACTATTTTTTTGAGTAAATAAATAAACTTGTTTATATCTGATTCTGTGTCCTTGTAATCATTTTAAGAAGACTGAACGTCTGCAAACTTAAAATAAAAATCAGCTGGGAAAGAAATGATCTCTTTCCGTAAAACACTGCAATATAGTTTTAGAATGACTTGCTGTTCTATTGAAGGCCCATTAAGTCTCTACAGTTTACTTTTGTTAAGGCCCTTACGCTGTCTCAGAGATCACTTTCTTGGTTAAATTTGTATATTTCAGAGTACTTGACCAGGGCTTATATTAGGAAGGAAAAAAGAAGGGCGGTTAAAGAGTAAATGAACTGACCCGCACGACATCAAGGAGTGAGGGGAATGATGACCATTCCGGATGTGTTTGGCTGCCATAGGAGAGACTTAATTGTGTTTATTATCCCAGGTCTACATGGTCATCACACTTGCCAACAGTTTGTTACTTACGCAGCAATGCATTTCTCTCTCAAATATCCATTGAGGCAGTGAAAGATTCTGTGCAACGAATATCTTCCATCAAGTTCTAGTTCCTAGAGGTAGGTCTTCCTGCAGAAGAAGCCTCCATAGGTCACACCTCACCGTATATACAGCAGACATTCTAAGTATTCTTCATCTTCTACTTCTGAGAAACACGTAATTGCATTTAACAAAAATATGTAAACCCATAGTTTCAATAAAATGAGCCTTTAATAAATACTCATTGAGCTACAATTAAAAAATGACATATTCAGAGGAGAGAGAAAAAAACTAGCCCTCTGAAGAAAAGCACATACTAATTATTCACATTCAAGGATTTAGCCTCAAAATACAGTTAAAGGGCCAACATATGCCTTTGATTATCTCCTGTTCCCACCGTCAGGCTGGCTTCTGCGTTCTTTTCCTGCACCGATATTTTTCATGATTATAATTCCGATATACAAAAAACCTCACTCCTTCTACATTTACGGTGTCACAGAAGCAGCCAGTATAAGGCCAACGGGGAAAGAACTACAGTTCAGATTTTATCCTAACAGGAAAGAGATATCTTTATAATTTCCCAGTAGGAAATCAGACCTATTTCTCTGAGCAGCTTGACAAGATGATGGTATGTCTCTTCTTTCTCTATTAACTTAAAATATCAAAATAATGGTAATTCAGAGCTAAATAAACAGGAATAGACTTCTAATGTCAATCAAAATATATACCAAACTTACTTCTACTGTCAGCTGCATGAAAATCAAGCTCATTATTGAATTTATTTATAATTTTCTTTCCTCATTTTTCTAAACCAGAGAGAAAAACATTAGGTTACAACTTTTATCATATCATTTCATTTGAAAAATTACCTTGTTATAATTTTCTCCCAACTGTCCTCATCCAGCTGACCCCCTCACCCCAGTTTTAGCTGCAAGGTGACATATGAAATAGGTGATATGCTGCTTATATATTTACTTGAAAAAGTGAGCATAAATCAACTTATGCAAGAATGATTCCTTAAATCAAATTTCCAGACTCAGGAACCTCTGGTTTAATTTGCAGAGGTAGCCTCAGATTAATTTTCCTCAGAGATACATTCTGTTGCTTTCCAAGTTGAAAAATGTATTCTAGATGACTAATGTTTCAGTGCTATTTTTCCCTAAGCAACATAAAATGGACTTTACATTAGAAGGAGACTGATTTACTGACACAGCTGTCTCTCAGTGGGGGGTATTGCCAAGTGCCTCCATATGTGCTGTATTTAAGATGCTGCTTCTAGGAGGCTTTTTATCAAAACAATGTGTAAAGCAGTGACACTCCTGGGGGGAGTTACTGGATAAAGAGAGAAACCATGAAGAGATGCCCAAGGCTGGCCTGGGCTCCTATTAGAACATCTATGAATTCTTCAGCTAAAAACTTTATCCTGGATAGGTGATCATATAGTCTGTGGTGAGTATGAGGCTGAAATTTAACAATGGAGAGGAGAAAGACTCAACTTAGATACTTCTATTACACACTGGACATTTATTCAGTGGACACAGAAAGGAGAAATTGTCAGGCCCTGTGTTCCTGGATTCCATAGGGGATAGGCAAAGGGTAAAAGAATAGAAATGGGTTGGTTCTATTTCTTCATATAAATGTGTCTATCTCTATTAAATATCTATCATCTATCATCATCACCATCTATTTATTTATCTCTAAAAGAGAGTGTATATGGATAAGATTTATTTATTACAGAAAGGTCTTTGGAGAATACACACTCAGAAAAATATTTCTCCGCTCAGTGCTTGCACTTCTGAAATATATAACTGTGCGGTTAGCTAGATAATGATTTTATTGCTTGAAGTATAGCCAAACTCATTTCAGCTCTCCTGCTAAAAATATTTTTGGAAGAAAAAAATTAAAATTCAATTGTGTTCAACGTCCAAATTGTTCTCCTGTTTTTATTATGTTCTTGCAGAAGACCCTTGCTATGTCCTCTAACTTTACACCCTTATGTGAGCCTGATGAAAGCTAAGAGGAAACACAAAATTAGCCCTGTCCACTGTGAACGCTGCAGCCATCGGCTGTGGCTAGGGCTTAAATGAAATGATGCAGTAAGACCTTCTAGAATCGCATATGCCATCTCTTCACATGGGTAGCTCCTTGAAAGTGCCCACACAGTTAACACGATGTTTTGGAAGAGTCATGAGAATCATGTCTTCCTATTCGGTTCCATAAATCACAGGAAGAATGGAGCCCACCGACTACAAATATTGGCTGTATTTAATGCGTTATATTAAATGGCATCTTTTCCTTAATACCACATCATAGATGCCTCATGTAAAGCACCTTTCCTCTTGACCTTCTGAAGGTGATATATTAAAACCTATTTTCTGGCTTATTAACTAAAATGCACATATTTTGTATCAAAGGCTCCTTTAAGCCTCTCACAACACGTAGGAAAGAAAATTAAATCGAACTCTTCAGTTGTTGTTGGGCTGTACAGTCTGATCAGGGGGTCTCAGTGAAATCTGCACCAGCACCAAAAAGTGACAAACAAAACGAGCTACTGTAAAATTATAATAAAGATAAACTGATTAGCAATGCCTTGGCGTTCCATGTTGGGGAATCCAGGTGGCCTTGGCTTTCTTCTCCTTGGGGTGATGTTACTGGAGCTGCTGCTCATTAAATTTGCTCTACATGCATTGGTTAGAAAATTAAATAATAAGTTCCCTTAACTCTAGCACATAAACATGTCATGGCAAAACTACTGTGGTTAGAAAACAAATTAATTTGGGTTTAATAAGTAAACTTTCTTTGTTAGCATGTTTTATTAAGAAAAAACCACCGAAGTGATAAAGTAGTAAAATACAAGTGTAAAAAAAATACACAGAATGTCAAAAGATCTAAGTTAATCTGTGAGTGTACACTTGATTTAGAAAGAAGCCAATTCCCAGAAAATTAAGATTTATTGCTTACAACCCAGGAATACAGAATAAAATCTGTATTTTTAAGTACACAGCAGTGTCTAAGCTAAAACAGCTAAAATTCTGGGGTGGTATGTGTGTGTGTGTGAATGTATGATTACTAGAGTAAAATTTTTCCCAGAGCAATATTGGTTTACAAAATGTTTTCAGTTAAAGTAAATGGTCAGGCAGTTTCTAAACGGTTGCTTTTTGCAGTGAGTTCTACTGTGGGGTTGTCACTCTTGAGAGTTTACTTCTAAAAAGGAGTCCTTTAGAAGCATTTAACAATCTGTCTACTATAGTTGACAATTAACAATTCACATGAAAACTGGACTGTACTATAGTTAATATTAAGTGCAATTCCCTTAATTCTTACCAGATAGTGTCTATATAAATATTTAACAACCAATTCTTGGGGTTGAGGGTTGGAATGCTGCCCTGATTTGTAGTATTTACTTACGTTCTGGGTGTGCATATACTCACCAGGCCGATTTCAAGTTACCGAGCTGACATCACAGATCGTGGAGTTGGGGAGAGATGTACAGTAGCCACTATTATATAGTTTTTCTATCACATGGGTACAAAAAGAACTAAAGATACTCAAGAGCATAAAGTAGAGGAAAAATGCAATAAAATAATTAGAAAGTGTTGATTTTTAAATGTTTATGCCTTTTATATAATATAATATTGTAGAATTATTATGTAATTTTTAATAATGTCTATCTTTAACAACCAGCTTGAACAATTCCTGAAAATTTAACATGTGATTCTTGGGAACTAGTACGAATTAGCTTCAGCATATCATGTTAAGACTTTCAAAACTCTGTAATATTTTTTCTGAGGAAAAAAAAAAGATTTCATTTTTAAAGGGTGAAAATTTAAAGGGCCTTCGGTTAGCATGGATCAAGCCAGGGGAGTGGGCTCGTTTGTTTGGCGGTGATTTTGACTTCAGGGCCTCCACACCAGGATTAAGTGCTGCTGGGCTTGACCATAAAGAAGGGAGGAGCTCAGGTTGCCCAGGTTGGGACCCAGCGGGGAGCTGGGTGCAGCCACTCACAGCTTCCCTGCTCCCCTTCCCGTGCCAGAGAGAGGCACCAGCTTCTTCCTCCCCAACTTTAATCCTTTAGATTAAAAAGTATTTTCTAGCTCATATATATCATTTTATATTAACCTTTTTTTGGGTATTCATTCATCTAGTTGATGTTAATCCCCTACCTGAAAAGTCACTGAATATAACAGAACATTAAGTAATTGCTAATATCTTTGTGAAATGATTTGGGAAGCCACAGGAAGAAATGAATTGATCGGGAGGTGGAAAAGAGGAGGGAATAGAATATCGCTGACGAAAGGAGGCAAAACCAGTGAAACTTAAATGTGGCCAGTGATTTTTGGAGCCAGTATAGGCAAACTTGTTTTAATATGTAATAGAATAAGAACATTTTGAGTGACATAGAATAAAATAAGAGTCCTTTAAAATGTGTGTTACATAAATAATCAGGGTGGAAGGGGTTGGCATAAAATGGTTTACTTCCTCTATCCTGGGGAATAAGTTATTTTTTCAAAAGACCCTATCATGCATTATTTCTTAATTGTTTCATGATTTTTTATTTCATTAGTTAACTTGAGTGCAGAATTTAAATCCAGGGGATACAAATTATGCATTTTAATTTAAAACATTTGAGTACTCAGTTTGCTGTTCAAAAGAAACCAAATGGCCTGGGATTCAGACGTTTTAACAAGTTCCAAGTTTTCATACTATGAGCCATCTGCTTATGCAGCAGACAAATTGAAAACTCAGGAATATGTGTACACCAAATATTCGTAGAAATTAAATAGAATACATTCTTTAGGAAAAACTATTCATACTTCCAGATATGCTACAACACACAAATTACTACGTTTTGTTGTCAGTTTTTAAAAATTTTTTTATTGATTGATTTGAGAGAGAGAGGAAGGTTGGGAGAGAGAGAGGAACATCAATTTGTTGTTTCATTTATTTATGCATTCATTGGTTGATTCTTCTATGTGCCCTGACTGGGATTGAACTGACAACCTTGGTGTATTGGGACGGCCAGGGCCTTGTTGTCAGGTTTGTGTTGGTTAAGGGTAATCACATGCAACTTACTTTGTTTTAGATGTAACTACATATGTTGATGGCTTTGACTGATCTATTCAAAATACTTTCTATCCTTCTGTGTGTGGGAAGCCACTAGTTGCAAAGGGGTATTTACAGTTAAATAGAATTTTATTTATGAGCTCTCTCAGTCTTTCTTATCTTCTTGATTTAGATTTTTTTGCATGTGACAGGTTCAAAAGGTCAGTCTAGATAAGAATGTGAAAGTGATGATATTTATTTAAACCTCTTGCATCTGCAAAATCTGGCCAGAATCTTTTGAGAGCAGCTGGTACCTCCGGCTTTCTTTCATATTGTCAGTCTTAGGCAAATTGTCTACCTCATGGCATTGCATCACTTCTGCTCTGAGCCCTGGCAGCAAAGGAGACATGCAGATACTGAGGAAACATCACATTTGGAGAGAGGAAAGAAGAGCTGCATTTTTAGCATTGGCTTTATGTGACGTCAATGGGTGTACAGATATGAAGGGATGGCCCTTGCCATTTCAGAATTGAGCCATTGAATTATCATAACATTTCAGGGATATTATACCTTTAAGTTTTACATTTTAGTATTAATAACTTTAATCTTTTAGATTATAAAGTCTTTTCTAATTCATATACATCACTTTATATTAATCTAATTTTTTGGTATTCATTAATCTGCTTGATGTTAATACCCACCTCTGCACTGGCACTGAGTGAAGTATTGGAGATCCATTTATTCGAGTAAATTTTCATAAATAACTAATTCAAGGAGGTGCTCCTCCAAGACTCTTTTCTCTCTTCTTCCACTGAGTCAGTACCCTTTTAGTTTCTTTTCTTTCTTTTTTATTGGTGTAAATGAATCAAAATTATATCTATTTTTAAAATTTTATCACTTTATTTTTCAACTACAGTTGACATACATTATTATATTAGTTTCGAGTGTATACCCAGTGATTAGATACTACATAACTTACTAAGTGATCATCCTGATAAATTTCATACCCATCTGACACCATACATAATTATTAGAAATATTATTAACTATATTCCCTCTGCTGTACTTTACACCCTCATGACTATTCTATAACAACCAATTTGTACTTTTTAATCCCTTCACCTTTTTCACCAACCTCCCAACCCCCCTCCCATCTGGCAACCGTCAAAAATGTTCTCTGCATCTATGAGTCTGTTTCTGTTCTGCTTGTCTGTTTATTTTGCTTTTTAGATTCCATTGTTGATGGATATGTATTTATTGCCATTTTATCATTCATATTTTTATCTCTTTTCTTCTTCTTCTTCTTAAAGAACATTAACATTTCATATTATACTGCTTTGGTGGTGATGAACTCCTTCAGCTTTTCCTTGTCTGGGGCATCAGTACCCTTTTCTATGCCCCCAGGGCACCTGATTCATTATTTAACCAATATTTCTTGAACATTTTGTTAGTCAGGTATTGCTACAAATGAACAATCACTATTACAAACTCTCAGGGACATAAACCAATAAGCATTTGTTTCTTATTCACTCATCTCGCTGTTAGATGAGTGTTGGCTGATCAAGGTTGGCTTTGCTGAGCTTGGTTCTCAGCTGTGAAATGGGCCCAGGCCTGCTTCATTTGTTTTTTATCTTCCTTAGACCATTGGGTACCCAAGGATCTTCTCATGGTACAGGCAGATGCACAAGAGGGTAAGTGGAAACGTCACAGCCCACACGCCGACACATTTTATTAGCCAAACAAGTCGCATGGCCACGTTCACTATCAATGGTAAGGGGATAAAATACTCCTGCCTTCGAATCTGGCTGGGGAGGGAAGGGAAAAATATCTGCTGAACAGTCATCGACTCTATCACAAAAGCCTACTATGTGCCAACCATTTGTAAACTGCTAAAGAGGCAATGCCTTCTAGAAATCCAGAGTCTGTCTTTATCCCCCACCCACAGGCAAGTGCAACGTGATCAGTTAAAGGCAATGAAGGGAGGGGTTAAGAATTTGGGCTCTGGAATCAGGCAATCTGTGAATTCTGGGCTTTCCACTTTATGAAATCTATGATCTTGGACAAGATTTTTTTCAATCTCCTCTGAGTCTCAATTTCCACATTAATAAATTGAAAGTGGCAATAAGGTGCCCAGCTCAGAGTTTTTTGTGTGGGGATTAAATAGATAGTACATGTAAAGTTTTAAATTAGAGTCTGACCCAAAATGAATGCTCAGTAAATGGACACCATCATCATTACCAGACATCAGAAATGGCCAAGAAGAACGGCCTCACTTAGGAGGGACTAGACTAGGGAGTAAACTAAAGGAGGCTCTATTATCGTGTCTGTCTGGTTGGGTTACGTGAGTTGGCTGGCCCTTCTCCTTTCTAGCTGAACTGTGCGCTCCTCCCTCCCAGCTGTCAGCACACGGCAGGCTTTCAGTGCGTGTTGACGGTAAACCGCTGCAGTCCAGCCCCTCCCCACTGTGCTCTCCACAGAGCTGCTGTGAGAACTAGTGGCAGTGAGGGATCTCTTCAGTTTTTTGTTTTTCAGTGTTGCTGTTGTTTTCATTTCCAGTCTGTTGCAGATCATTGTTTTTTCACTTTACTCTGTTCAATGAGACATATCCCCAGATCATATGCCTGAATGTCGCAGCCATGTCAAATTGCCATAAACATTTCTAAACGTCACTCATTATTTCCACACTTAGCTGCTTGTGAACTAGTAACAATCATCCTGTAGACCAGCACCAGTTCCCAGACCCCCACTTGGAACAGTGCTGCTGTACCTTTTATGAGTTTCCTCACTATATAGGCCCATGGAAAACCCTGGCCAAAAAAAAGTATGTAGATAAGCAGGTGTGCTTTTCTGAGAGCCAAAGGGCAAAACCATCGTTTTCCTTGTCAGCGGTTTTCTTTCAGATCATTTGTCCCTGCTTCTTCTCCACAGCCTGGTTTTCTTACAAAAATACAACAGAAGCTGCTACAAATGCAGGTATATGAGTCTAGTGTTGGGCCCACTCCAGTGAATTCTCCATTGTGCAGTTCAGGGTCCTCTGACAATGCTTCAGGCCCTGACACCTCTCAAGCAAGGGACCATCACCACCCGGAGAAGAGCTTGGCCTGTGCCAGAAGTGTGTGAGTACTTTCTCAGAGGCTCCCAGGACTGTCAATAAAATTCACTGAGAAGCCAGACAAGTGCTCCTGCCTGAGCATAAAGTATTTATAGGCTGTTTCACTGCTGTCTACTTCTGGATGCTCAAGTAGCTCACGCGTAACCTAAGTGGATCTGCCCAGCTGTGACTTTAGCATCAGCTCTTTCTAACTAACCTAGGCCTGGGGCGTGATCCAAGCCTCCCAGGCCTGGAGCCAGTGTCCAAGACTCTGCAGAGGGTTTCAAAAACCTCCAGCCTGCATCCCTTCCCTCTCTACCTCGCTTGCTGTCCAACACCATGGCCCTCACAGGCCTGACTCACCTGTACTGGAATGCTCTTATATGGGGGAAGGGTGGCACAGCAGCGTGGGCCCCCTGCAACCTCCAGGAGCTAGTGGGAAGGTGTGTAATTGGGTCATACCCCCTTCCCCTTGTCCCTACCTCTCTCCCTCCCCATCGGACTGTATGTGCCTCTATCCTCTAACCCCAGTCTCTCTGGACACCTGCGCTCTCCACCTGTTGCAGCAGGGTGCCCCTTGTTCCACCCAGATTTGCCATCTCTGCTCCCGTCCTGTACCTCTGTTTCTGGGGCCTCATCACTGTGGAAGATGGGGATGGTGAAGGTATTAGTGGGTAGGAGGAACGAGAACGGTCTGGAGTAGAACAAGGTGTGTTTCTGAAGGTGGTGACGACATCCAAGGGAGGGGTGACCAGCCTTGCCTGGTGCGTGAGAAGGCGTATTTCTTTTTCACCCTACAGTGCAGCCATGTGCCACACAATGTTTCTGTCAATGGTGGACCACGCATATGACAGTGGTCCCTTGAGGTTATAATGGAACTGAATTTCCTGTAAGAAATGGAAGGATATGTGCTTCCAGAGGGATTATTTTTTCCTCTGACGGGAGCAATATCTATGGGGTTTGGCAGTAGATTCCCTCTCACTCCCAGGACCTCAATTTTGAGCACACAGACTGCATCCCAATCAGCCAGCCACTGACCTGTTTCAGCATAGAGGAGCCTGTCCCCCCCCCGCCCCGCGCTACACATTCAGAGGGCGCTGCAGCCTCCCAGACCTCCTCAGAGCACATTGCAGTAAATTCTTTGTTAAGGACCTAAGATCCCATAAAAGGACACAGGTCCACAGGAGCTACCTTAACCAGTATTAAGTGTCAGGGCCATTTATTAGTAAAAAGCTTTCTGCAGTAGTGTTGACCCAGCCTGTTCCTGGACTTCGTAAAATCTTCAGGTTGTAATGATGTAAAGCATAGATAAGTTTTATTTCATCAGTTCAATATCAGAGAGAATCCTCTGTGCCAGTAGGGTCAATGGAACCCAAAACAAAATTCCAAAAGCAAAATATTCAGTCCTCAGCCATGCAGAGGAGTGAATCATACTCTCTCAAGGTTGCTGTGAGGACGGAGTGTGATGATGCCTGAAGAGCTCTTAGCTCAATGCCTGCACCTAACTAATAAGACACATGCACTAAAGACTGTTTCCTATCACTATGATTATTATTCTCACTTAGAGACAGGGTATATTCTGGTGATTGTTATTAATAAGGCATAACTCACCAACAATTAATATACTGTAGTATGGCCTACTATACAATGACACTAATATTTACAAATAGCATCACATAATATATTTTATTTCAATGTCGTGTATATTAAAATATCTTTTTGAAATAATTTTATATTGTAAAAAGAAAACTAAGATGGTTTTTGAACTCTGCTTTACTTCCAAAAATAAATGTTAAGGGTCAGAGCTTGAATTTAGGTTCAGATAATTTTTAAAGACTGATAAATATAAAAATTAAAAATAAATGACTTTCCCCTAATTGCTAGTCACTCTAATTAAGATTTTCCTGAAAGCAAACATCTAAAAATTGTTCCTTGTAGTCTCTTCCACAACAGGGACTGGGTGAGGCTGAGCAGAGTCACTAGGCTCTGTTTGGGTCGAGAGCAACACAAAGCGAGTCTTTATCGGTTTTGTACCAACAAAGCTCTTTCAGGCAATAAATCGGTGTGACAGTGAGAGGGACGACACAACACAACAATACTTTACCTGTCCCCAAGCTAATATGATGGGTATTTCTGAAATGTTTGGAGTTGTATGGCATTACTGTAAGGACATATGCTTTTTAATAAACTGGCTGGAACTCAAACATCTAAATGAGGCTTACCCTTCAGAGTATTTACTGTGGGAGATGAAATACACATTCTCACAGGGGTGTCATGTCCTAAAATATTCTGGAGCTGTTTTTGGAATGGTTCTCAAGATACATTTTGAAAAACTGCATAAGAATTATCCATGTATTATTTATAGTTATATCTTATTCTAAAATAAAAATAAAATTTGCTGACTCATATTATTCTCTTTGGTTGTTTCCCCAAATGGATTCGATTTCTTTCTTTCTTTTTTTTTAAAATGTATTTGTATCGATTTCAGAGAGAGGAAGGGAGAGGGAGCGAGAGAGATAGAAACATCAATGATGAGAGTCATTGACTGGCTGCCTCCTGCACGCCCCCTACTGGGGATCGAGCCCAGAACCCAGGCATGTGCCCTGACTGAGAATCGAACCTCAATCTCCTGGATCCTAGGTCGATGCTCAACCACTGAGCCACGCCTGGCCAGGCTGGATCCAATTTCTAAACATGAGCATGAGCCATCCAAAGTGAAAGGTATCCTACTTCAGGTCTGTGGTTCAAGCTCACACAGCAAGGAGGACAGTCCCTGTGCAGGGGCAAGGGCTACAGGAAGCCACTGAGCAGGAGAAATTTGATCCTTAGGTTAGAAAGAAGAGTCATGGTTGGTCATCCTCGGGGAAGAGAACCCAGTACACGAGATCATTGTATCTAACACAGTGAAACGCAAAAGCCTAGGAAATCTCTGAGCCAAGACTGTATGCAGGTCTGACTCCAAAACCAACTGCTATTCAGAACCCCACCTGAGCTTCCCAAAATTTTATGCTGAGGGCAGCTACCAAGGATCCTTGGGCTTGTCTCTAGCTGCAAAGAGCCTCATTTACCCCTGAGTGTCTTGCAGATATGATTTTTCACGGGGGCTTGGAAGATTTGGAAGCACCGCATTGTGCTATGCACCACTTCATTCAATTGCTCACTATTTTAATTGACTATTATGGTTATTATGAGGCAAGCATAGTGCTAGATCTTGAAGCTGCTGACTGTGTACAATGGAGGGATAGACAAGAATTAGCAACATCTTCGCCTGTGTGGATAGTGAGAATTATGGAGAAATGATAATTTTTTCTTTATATCTTATCAGTTTTTTCCAGTGTTTCTATAATTATTACGTATTGCTCGCATAATAAGAACAAACAAGTTTATGTTTTAAAGTGCCCATAACTTCAGAGGGAGTCCCTGACTTGGGTAGCTGAGGGGCCATTCTTACAGTGGTCCGCTGATTGTTCCTGCTGGTTCTTCTCTATGTGCTCTAACAAAGTCTTCCTTTCAACCAGTTTCCAAGGAGAACATGAGTTTGAGAAACTGGCTCAAGCCTTATGCGATTATCCAGTGTCTTTAAACTAATAGACTCGCAAAGACACCATGCATAGGGCATTCACCCGATTCTTTGCTGAAAGTGAGAGAGAACACAACCCACACTAATGTCAAGGGGGAGATGCCTTTTTTTCAGCTAACAGAACTGAAAGTCAGGTGGGCTGCAGGGCCACCCCTTTCCTCTCTGGTCTTAGGTAGGCCTCACTCTAGGTGGTGGCCACCAGAAGCTCCAGGATCACCCCCACTGGCTTGGTCTAGCAGAGCCTCTCTCCACTTCTAACGGAGAACCTCTACCTCTGATCGGGCCGTGTGCCCAGGAGATGGGACACTCTAGAACTGGCCCTGCATGGGTCGCAGGCAAACCCTCAGCTGACAGGGAGCTGGCTGGGATGAGGGGCAGTGGTGGGGGTGGGAGGGTAGCCTTGAGACCTTAAGGAAATTAGGAGTATTGTTTGGGGAGAGTGGGTACTGCTCAGACAGAATCAACAGTGTCCACAGCATGGTCTCTGAGGACTGGTGTATAGGGAACAGTCCTGGTGAGCATGTCTTTGCATTTGCCCCACGCTGCTGAGTGGTCTGTATTCCAGCCTTGTATATTATCGGCAGGAACATCCATTTCATCTACAAGGTCTCAGGGTAGAAATAAAGTCAGCATGCTTAAAATATTGGCTCTGATGTAGTAAAAAGCAGCAAACAAACCATGTGGCAGAGTTCTGTCCCCTCTATTCACACTTTCAAAGCCCTAAATTATAGAGCACAACTTTCCTAATAAAACTATAAATACACACTCATACACATGCTTGCACACACACATTGGTATAAAAGCATTCCCACAGAAAATCCTGTGGGTTCAACAGTTCCAAGTCGTCAGAAGTGTTCACTTTCCGTAGCATCTAGAACACCAGCTGATCCTGTCCCACGGTCTTGTGGCTCCTTTCTGGGCCAGCAGTGGGAGATGTACACGGGAATGATCTCAGACAAGCTCTGCAAAGGTGCTTGTTTTCACTGAGTTGCTGCTCTTGGTCTGTTTCCCAGCAAACTGCCTCTTTCTATTTCAAGTTCAGTGCCATAATACAATTCCGCACAACTGAGCCCAGAATTACTGTGAGTCAATAGAAACACCGTGTAGCCTAATTTCTAGCCCATGGAAAGTTGTAAGAAATAATGAGTTCTACAAAAAGCTTTATTTCAGTAAGTCAAGTTCACAACAGTATCCAGCACTTAGCAAAACTTCTCTCCCTCTCCTTACTGCCCCCCCCCCCCCCCAAGGTCACTAAAGTTCCGATAACTGTAAGAATGCACCACAATGGAAAACCTAGCCGCTTTAAATGATGTTTGACTGCAGGTGATCACAAGGAAAGGAAGAGCAATGCTAGATTCAGAGCATGGATTGTTGAGCTACATTTTAATTAACTGCACATGTCTACATGTCTCTACACTCCATTTGAACCTAAACGATTTTTAGAACTACAGTTAATTTTGTAGATAGACAAAACCCAGAAAGTCTTCCGCTGTGAATTGGAGTTAGAGTTAATGCCCTAACGCCCGGCAGCAGGCACACAAAGTGGGTTTTCCCAGATGAAGCCACAGTGGGAACCTCCAGATGGGTGCTTTTCCCATTGCCTTCTCAGCGGGAAAAGTTAATAGACTAATGTAAGGTTTAAAGAACAATATTAGCAACAATTTAAAAAATGGAAGACATGATACCTGGTCATACATGATTTATTGCCAAATGTTTTCTACAGTACTTAAGTGTCATAAACATATGCAAAGAGAGGTGTTTTAAGCTGGGAAGACTGGGTGTGGGGTCTGGGGTGTGGGTCTGTGGCAGGAATGCAAAGACCTGGAAAGGAGGTAGTTAATTTGGGTTCCAGAGATTTGAGCTGGACAGGGGTGAGGGGCTATCAGGGACAAGGAACTCCAGGTGGCTAGACGCTCAGGACTTGTGTGCTCCCCCCCCCCCCCCAGTAATCTTTTGAGTTGTTAAGTTTCAAAAAATCCAGGACATGCCAGCCTGCAGTGGTAATTCTTATTTAAATGATTGAAAGGAGTTTTCCTTGACTAATAATTTTCTAAAGTTCAGGCCCCCATTCTGGTGGCACACTGTCTGTTTTTTATGAAAGAATACAGCAAGGAGGTGGGGAGATATCAGACTCCACTGAGAATTATTATGCACACAAATTTAACCCCCACAAAAGGCCTTCTGTATACACATATTTAACTCAGAAAAGGACCACTCCAGTGCCCACTGTGTATGTGGACCTGCAAACAGTGTCTCCATTTTACCAAAGATGAAACCGAGGCTCAGCAAAAGAGCAAGTTGCTGGGGGACCATAGCAGGAAAACAGGAGCTGGGAGCTGCACCCTCAGATCCCCAAATGGGTTCCACCCTCTCTGCTGCCTTCTGGCAGGAGTGGGGAGACAGGAGGGGTCTGGCACTTTCCAGGAGCAAATAGGGGAGTGTCAGATGTTGCCACTGGCTGCGCTGCCAGAGTCTGGAGTTTCAAGTTCTCAGAGATGACTCAGCCTCTGTGGTTGGCTCTAGTCGAGGTTCCAGATATTTCTAGCTCTAGGAGACTCCACCCTGAAAGCTTTTGCTGGTCTTCATTGTTTCGTTGGTTTCTGTTGTCTGTTCTCCAAGTGGGGCTGGTGGCTAACACTTTCTCCAACTCACCACTGAAAAAAGAACTCTGAGCTCAAGTAGGGTGGCCAGCTCTTCATGTGTGTGTGTGTGTGTGTGTGTGTGTGAAAATGAGGTATATGTATGTATGTTATATATATGTATAGCATATATGTATACCTATGGTCATATATGTATGTGATATATGTGAATTTATAGGAAATGTATTATGTTATGTATGTATACATTGTATTGTATATATGGTACATGTATAAAGTAAATGTATGCTCACTATATAGATATGTATATATAATTATACACATGTAATTACTTTATTATAAAGATATGAAAATAGGTATTTATTTGAAATCTTTTATATTCTGTATTATTTACTTTTCTGTTACATAAGTACTAATAATTAAAATAAACTAGGACCAGCTAACAGTGGCAACTGTAATGGTATAGTACAGTAGCTAACAGTAGTAATTAGTAGTAGGACTAGGTAAACAAATATATGCAGGAAAACGTAATATTTCTTACACTGTTCCTTTCGTCATCGACACAGCAGTTCACTTTAGCTTGGATATTCCTCTTGGATAGTTGGATGTCCAAGGCTAGGTTAGGGGCACTGGGGACACAGCAGGTGATGAGTGTGGGCCACGAGGCGGCCTCCACTGCTGCCCACCGTCCCAACCCCTCAGCTTACTTCTGTGATCTTTAGAGAACTGAGTTCCCCCCAAAACGGTTCCTGACTCAAATATACTTAGGGAACAGTTTGTGCTAAAGCTGCCTCTCAGAGAATAAAAGGTTCAGACGAAGGCCAGGGAGCCAGCTTGTTTGTTTCACCTGGAGTTTCCCCAAGATGACAACTGATTTATAGAACTTCTTTTGTTCCTCTGGCACTTATTACTAAATAGCTATCAGGCCCTACCTGGTCCCCCTTTTCCTCTTCAGCCCTACTGGCCTCTGGCAGTTTATTTGATGTGTCTGTAGCTAATATCTGCAAGGATCCACCCTCACTCCCGTCTTTACTCAGATGCCACCCTGAATAAGCCCTCCTTCTATCACTCATCCCTGTTCTAGTCCAACATACTATACATATGTCATCTTGAGCTATTTCCTGTCTGTCTCGAGAGGAGACCAGAGCTCCTTGTGGGTGGGCATTCTGTCTGGAGATCTCACTGCTGCACCCCAGGCCTAGCGTAGTGCTCCGTACAGAGTGGTGACTCATGGAAGGGAAGGGAAATAGATGGGGAAGACTGTGTCCATGGGGAGTCCTGGGAAGGGATAGGCACAGCGGATGGGAAGCCTCCTACTCAGCCTTTCTGGCCTCTTCCCTCAGATTAGGACTCCTAGTGACCTTGGGTTCTTTCTGCCCCATATTCATTCAATAAACATTAAGCACCTACACCCAGTAACAACAGGCAGTTAACTGGGCAGTGGAGACAGATGCGCTAGCAGGAGAAAGAGTGCCTGTCTTCAGGAGGTTCCTTCAGGTGGGCACATGCAAAGGGAAGCAAGAGGAAAGTGGAAGAGCAGGACACCACAGATTAGCTGTAGCTTTGTCACTGGGCAAGATGTTTGCTCGCCACTTTTTACTTTCCCCCTATTCCTGAATGTGTGGGAAAGGCAACTTAGCCATGGGGGAAAGAGAGTTAGGGCCCTCCCAAAAATGCTAAAGAAGATGTTCTATGTTTCCTTTTCAGCTAGAAACCAGCCTGACTATCTGCTGGTCTGCACATATTTCAAATCCCCTGAACGGACCCCCCAAAATCACCAGGATCTTAATTTAAAAAATAACCATAGTGTAATTTGACCCTCAGCACATTTGCCTGGAATAAATTCTTTAAGAGACCCAACATGTGCATACATACAAACACATACTCATGTAGGTGCAGAAAGCACAGAAAACCGTTTCAACTGTGAGACTGGATTTACAAGGCATCAGGTGATGAATTAAATGCTGAAAACAAAACCTTGGGAACCCGAAGTGCGGTTCAGATCTCAATTCACAGATTCCTTAAACCAAAGAATTCTCAGCAGATGGAGGCAAATCTGTAAACTCAGAGCAAAGGGTCTTTAGGGGAGTGGGTTAGCTTTATGTCAGATGCTGAACACTGAGATGCTCTGAGAAATCTAAAACATGGACAAAACACATCCAACCTGTGTTCAGACCAAGTGGAGTCATTTCCTGCAGCCACCGACGTAGCCCCACGTCCCTCAACCATGTGCAGCTATCGGTTCATTGGGAAAAACCTTTCATGAAATACCCACGGGCCCTGGAGTTACTAATTAGATATTTTACCATTTTCCATAAAAAAACGCTCAGTAGCTCAAGCCCTTAAAGTGGTCCAGAGCTCAACAGAGGAAAGTGAAGTGACTGAACATTTGGAGCCCGCCTGCCAGAAGCTGAGCTTGCGATGCACAAAAATAACTCACCTGGCTGCTGTTCTCCGTCGTTATAAAAAAGGGGAAACCACCTGAAAAGATTAAGCACGCGTAGAAATCCTCGAAAGCTCCAAACTTATTTACAATCACGAAGGCAAAACATGCCAGCACAAGCATTCTGGGAGGCGGTGTAATGAGAGCCGCCCTCCCTGTCTCCTCCCAGTTGAACTTCCATATGTTATCAATTACGAGCCGCCGCAGTTTAATTCAGCTGAGGGAGCAATTGCATTCACGCGTGGCTTGCCTTTTCTTTTTCTTCCCTAGTTAGCAGAATTTTCAGAGAACAGGGTGGGGAAGCCGTGGTTGGGAGGTCAGTGTGCACACGTGGAAAGGCTAACATGGGGGGCGTTTCTGAACCAGGCCTCCCACAGCCAGCCAGGACGGTGCCCTGATGGTTAATATCAGTAGTGTAACCTTGAGTATGTAATTTCACATAAAGGGTTAACATTTGTATTTTGGTGAAGAAAAGAGGTGTGTTACTCCTTGACCTTTGGGACAAATAGGAGGGGGTCAAGATAAAAATCAAGCCTACAGTCTCGGATTGCCCCCTCCCCCCAATGCACACACACACACAGAGCTGAGCTTCTCACTGCTTTGGGCCACAGTACCTAGTGGACAGACGACTTCCCTCCTGCCCAAGGTACATGAGCAGGGAGTGAAAAATATTGCTTATAAAATCCCTTTACACGGTAAGGTCCATACCGTGGGCTCCCATTGCCTTAAACATGCTATCTCTTCATTTTCCGGGAAAGCGGCTCTTAGATGCCAACCCCAGCTCCCATTTGTGGAACAATGGAGTCACCGATGGGGACAGGAGAGGGACAGGGAGAAGCTGACGGGAGTTTCTGTTGTCATGAGGTGGGGTTAGATGAGCAGCTTGGTTTGGGTTCATCCATTCATTCCAAAGGTACACTTTATTCACCAGCCCTGTACCAGGCACTGGACTAGGTACAGGGGGTGAAAGAGTGCCCAAGATAGAATAACTTATTGAATAAGGGAACTTCAGGTTGTGGCAAGGGCCGGGAAGGAAATAAGCAGGGGACAGGTTAACACAAGGGATCTAGTTGACCGAGTGGCGGGAAGGGTCCTCTGAGGAATGGACAGCTGAAGTGAAATAAGAATCGAAGATGAGAAGTCAGCCCCCTGAAGGTGGGCTGCCAAGGGGGAACTGGCCTGCGAAGGAAAAGCAGCATGATCCTGGACCCTGGGAGGGGTGAGAAAGCGTGTATGTTCCACGGCACAGAGGCAGAGTGCAGAGAAAGGGGAGCCCAGGGGCCGGGGGCGTGGTGGGAGGAGACACGTCTATGGGCCGAGGTGCAACATTTTTTATTTTGCCATAACTGCAAATGGAAAACCACTGAAAGATTTTAAGCAGTGGAATGACACTAGGTATATCCGTTTTTCAAAGTTCACTTTTGGTTTCTTTAGGGGAATGAAGTGGGGGAGTGAGAGCATGGTGGGCAGTCGCTGAGAAGCTACAGGAGTGGTCCAGATGGAAGACCTGGGCGGTGGGGGCAGGCTGGGGCACCGGGGATGGGCAGACTGCCGTGTGCCTCCAAACGCCAGCCTGCTTATCACAACCGGCGAGCAGTCTTGAACGCGTTTTTCATTTTCACAAATAAAAACTCCGAAGGCTAGTGTTTGTAATTCTGATTCTAAAATGCACTAAAAAATATTTTCACATATCTGGCAACTGTAGTATTTCTCACCTGTTTTCCAGTTAGAAGCATTTAAAGTTATCTGTGAAAGTAGAGACTGGAATTTTAACAAATCTAAGAATCTTCTGGAGGGCATTTGTTACAAAGACAGACCCCCTGAGCCCACTCCCTAGATTCAGTCTCAGGCGGTCTGCAATGGAGCTCAGGAATTTGCTTTGTGTTGAGAACCTCAAGAAATTCTAATATAGCGTTTGCGGGGCACTCTTTGAGAAACTGTGTGAAAGCTGGCCGGTTTATCCTGCCTCCTGCCTCCTGCTGGACTAACGTGGTCCTCTTTTATGTGTCGGCATCTTCACCTGGAGAGATTGCTTTTCACTGGAGGCAGTAGTCAGGATGGCTTACGTGGTGCTGCAGTAAAAAGCAACTTCCAAGGTTTGGTTGGCTTATAAGGACAGGGTTCATGACCTGGGGTTTACCCATCCATTCCGGTTGCAGGTGGAGGGCTCTTTTCTACACTGACCTCGCTCAGTCAGGATCCTAATGATGGCTCCACCTTCTGGAACTCTGCACTGTCAGGGGAGGGGAATGGAGGATCTGGGCCTGGCTGCGTGCCTTCTCCCAGCTGGTCCAGGTGTCACTTCCGTTCATGGTTCATCATCCAGCCTAATGCTATGGGGTGTGAAAATACAATCCTCTTGTGAGTCAGGCAGGACAGGGAAACGGATGCTGGAACCAGCGGCAATGTCTGCCCCAGGGGACACAAGAGGCAGAGAAATCAGGCCCAGAAAAATGATTCCTAAGCTTTTGAGGAGCACTGGGCATCTCTGAACTGTGGAGGTATTAAACTCCTATGAAAATAGTGGCAATCACTTCCAAAAGCTTAATTAGAGAAATTCCTTAATTTTGTTAAGTATTTTATATCTGCTATGGTTAATTGAAAAATAATGTGTATTAACAGAAAATCTCCTAGTTGAAGTTTCTTTAAGTATCTGATCGTTTTCGAGACAAGGAACACTGTGTAGGAATAACAGAGCTTATGTTGATCAAGTTGCTCCCACTTCATGAGGTGGGGGGTTAGTGGCACACAGTTCCACAGTTCCCTGAGCAGGCACTCAGCAAGGGCCACGGAGCATCAGTCTTCCTCTGCTCCAGCTCCATCTGCAGTCAACCTGCACTACCGCCCTGGCTGATTCCTGCCATCTCATTCCCTGTGTCTGTTTCCGCCTCTGTAAAATTCGACGGAGGGGACAACTGATCACTAATGTCCCTCTCAGAAGTACCTAGAAGCTTCAGGCTTGACGTGATCAAATAGGATGAATAGTTTAGAGTCACTCACTGGATAGAAGAATCACAAACCAGTACACACACTAGTGTTTTAAGTTTCTGAGAAATGTTCTGCTCTACAACTTAATGCAGAGGAGCAAACATGGCACCCGCTGTACTAGGTGCTAAAGTTTCATGATGGAATGAGTCTGAAGGGGTGCTTTTTCCACTTATTGGATGTGAGGCTTTGAGAGGTTGCTTAATCCTAAGATCCCTTGTGGGCAAATGGATTCTAATTTACTTTTAATGTTCTTAATAGAATAACATGAGATAATGTGACAACTTAGCATCACATCTAAGTCACATTGCTCGTTGTTTCATGAATGTGAAATGATGAAATGCTCAGTGAGTGAAAGACAGTATCATTATTGTTCTCATAACTTTGTACATTGGTGTGTATGTGATCACATTCAATTCTGTCAACTTCTGACAACCTAAAAAAGTTTTTGGAGATCCCTTCTATTCAGAGAAGAATCCTTTTATAGATGTCATTTCTTCCCCCAACTAATAAGAATCTCTCAAGCAGCTGATGCATAAAACGTAATTCAGTGAACTGTTTGGGCCCCATCAGGCCTTACCTGCCATGATAATATGAACCCAGTGTTCTCTAAATTTTCATATCCTTACACCTCAAACTAATGCTCCAAAAACCGTTCTCAGGGCTGTCACAAAGCCCTGAGGCGAAGGGAACACACCAGGCAAATGGCTTTCCTCCCATTTTACAGATGAGAGAATGGAAGCAAACTCTTAGGCACATGGGTCTTGGTTATTGGAGGAAGGGATTCCAAAATGCTGCAGAGGCCCTTTTCTGCCTGGATTTCCCTTCTACTGCGTTTTTGCCAAAGCAAGGGGGCATGAGCTGAGCACATGAGAGAAACCCTCCATGAAGGTGACTTGTTCAGAGCTGAACATGCAGCCGCTGAGCCTGTGGGCCTCAGGGTACAGCTCTTGGATAGCCCTGCAGAAGCCCACAGAAATCTCAGTCATTGTACAGTTCGAGTGGGTGAGTCACGTTTGACACTTTCAACATGGTAGTGTCCTCCCTAAGAATCATTCAGTTCCTCTGGATCACCCTTAGCCTTTCTATTCCTTTCCCAGTGCACCTTCTGGTCTGAACATACCATGAAAATCCTCAAGGATGGGGAAATGGAGTGATGCTGATGCACCAAATTGTCAAAATGTGTTTCCTGATTATTGAATTGTGGTGGCATTTTTCTCTGGTGTTGGCCCTTCTAAAAGTCCTTGATCAAAATAAGCACGATGTGGTTTCAAAACATAGCACTTTCAGAACAAAAAGAATGCAATTCCAACAGCCTTGTCTCTCTGAACTCCATGGGCTATATGTTACTCCTAATAGAACAGCTGGCATTTTTTTTGAAATTTTATTGGTTACCATTTAGGTAAGAGTGAAACTGCTGACTTCTGACTGTTTGAGACCTTTTTACATACGCAGGCAGCAGATAAAAAGTATGAAGATGAAGATGAATTTAAGGGCACTTCTGTTTTTAAGTACAGCACTCTGTCTGCCTCTCCTTGTCATGAGCTGGGCTACACGAAGGCCGGAGCTGGAACCACAGACTTTAAGTGCCGTTCCATCACTTACTTTCTCTGGGATCTTAGTTAAGGGGCTTAATCTCCGTGGAATTGAGGTTCTTAACCTCTAAAATGGGACAATAACTATCACCTTGGGTTCATTATAACATTTAGAGTGTGCACAGGACTTAAATGTGATAGGTTAGAAAAAATTCACTCAACACCTAAGTATCAACTATATACTCTGGGTTGCCTGTTACGCACTGCCCAACTCTGGGGCCACAGGTCACATCATAATTACCTGATATTTGTAAATTTACTAGGACAGGTTTCCTTCCCCACCCCCCCACCCCCAGCAGAAAACAAAATGTTTTGAGGGAAGTATCCCATTTAAAAATTCTCACAAAGGCACCACTGAGGCTAGCTAGCGTAAAGGGAAAAGGCAACATAGAAACTCAAAATCATCTCACTGGTTGATAGTTCTGTTGAATCTTGAAAGAGCAAGAGACTGCAAGGCCAAAGAGAGAGCAGAAAGCATTTCTGTAGTGGTGATTTCAAAACATGTCTGCATATCCTTTGATATTCCTTCCCTTAAAAGATGAGGTCTAACTGTCCTCTCCATGAGCGTGGGCTGATTGAGTGACATGCGTCTACACGAACTGGATATGGTGTCTGGGTGTGCTTCAGAAAACTGGATCACAACAGGATTGTGACTTCCTCTTTGTTTCCTCCTGGGTCACTCTCTCTGGGGGAAGCCAGATGCCATGCTGTAAGGACTCTTGCCAAAACCAAGTGACCCGTCTTGGAATTAGATTCTCCAGCCCCAGCCAAGCCTTCAGATGACACAGCCTTGGCTGAAGTCTCGTCTGCAGCCTGAGACACCGTGAGCCAGAACCATACGGCTAAGCCACTCCAGGATTCCTGAACCACAGAAACTGCATAATAAATATTTATTGTTGTAAATTGTTGAATCTTGAGGAAATTTGTTACACAGCAATAAATCATTAATGCAGTGGTAAGGTGTTTCCAATGGAAACTTCCTTTGGTTAGAGGCTGGCGCCTAAGATGGGTGGCTGATGGGCACAAAGAAGATACGGTCTGAAAGGTAACTGCCTGGCATTCTTTGTTAAGAAGTTAGGATTTATACTATCAGCAGAATATTCAAGCTGGAGGATATTTTTACATAGAGGACGTTTTTACATAATCAGAGTTGATTTTGAGAACTTTGGCATGAAATGGGATGTGAAGAGACTGGCTGAGAGGAGGGAGAGTTCCAGTTAGGAAGTTCTAGAAACAATAACAGGTAAGAGAAGACAGGAGTTAGAACTAAGACAATGGCAGAGCAGGTGGATATGGGAGGTTTGTCTTAAAATTTGGTGTTTTTTCAGAAAGAAACAAGTTTCCAGGCCCATCTAATGCAATCATGCTTCACTTTGCATTGTGCAGTGGAAAAAAGTGTGAACTATGATAACCCTGTATTCATACCAACATCATCATCACACACACACGAGATACTTACTTCCACACACTAATAGAATGAGCATTTTGTTAAGAAAACTTTACCATTAGGGAGCGGCTCCCTCTTTGGATTTAGTATTAAGCATTTGAATTAGTTCTTTATAGAAACTCCAATTTCAAGAACAAAAAGAAAATGAGTGCCCACCTTCCATAAAGGGAACCAAAAATAAAGTTACAGAATATGAGACTGAATTATAGTGGAATGATTTATATAGCCCCGTTAGAATACAATTTAATGTGGTTTTGAAATGTTGGAAGATTCAATAGAATTTATGACTAAAACAGCATAGGCAGTGATATTAAATTAGCAAAGAGGTGCTCATCTCTCAAACAAACTAGTTTCTTTAGAAAAAGAACATCTATTTTGGTATTTCAATAGCCCCAGAAAAAGATGGATATATATATAAATGCTAAGCCTTGAATATTTTAAATGGCCACATTTCTATCCCAACGGTGAAGGAAGAAAAAGTGTGTGTGTGTATTTTCATCCCATTATCTTGAATGCATTGTATAATCACTACTTATAGCTGAATTTCAAAATATTTCCTTTGGGAAGGAGTTCTAGTTGGACTGGAAGTTAATCGGAGAACCAGAAAGAATTCAAAACCAGTAGGGAGAGTCAAGGAACCAAATTTGATTTTCAGAAGAAAAATGTTTATGAACAATAATAGCTAGGAATCACATCATTTCTGTTTCTGAAAATGACTTTTTAAATAATGTTTTTTTACATTTACATATTATATGGAATTTGGAAGAAAAGTTAATCTTCAAATAATTTGATTCAATAAATACTCATTAAACACTCAATGTCCTAATAGGAAATAAGACATTTCCACTAAGAGGAATATTTCTTTTAAGATTAATGTGAAAATCTAAGTTGCTTGAGGCAGAGACTGTGCTGTTGACCACAAGTCACATGTCTATTGTGAGGCCTAAAAAAGGGTCTCACTCAACAAATGACCTGTTGAAAGACGAATGAATGAGTGACAAATTTATGAACACATGTTGTGTTCAATGAAATTGGGCCTGTATAAAAATAAGAACAAGACTGTAAACTTCCAAGGTATGTCTCCACTGTAAGAAATCATACACGTTTACAACTGAAGAGTCTAGTGGAAGGTGTAAAAGATTCTGATGTTTAAGAAAAGATAAAAATAACTGAAGTGTGAACTAAGAACAAAAGAGGCGGCATATTTTAGGAACCTTGATGCAACTACTTTAGCAAAAGCACACTGCTATAGCTACAATTAAGAACACTGCTGTTCAAAAGAACTGTGATATGGATGGGGAAAATAACTTAATAAAACAATGTTTCTTTAAGACTAGCAAAAATCTGCGTCTGGCTCACATTTCAAAGTTAAACTTTCATGGAGAGAGCAAAGGAAAGTACAAAGAGAAACCACCACCATTAGTGCCTGCACCAGAGCTATTTATTAGCATAAGTTTTTCTTTTTTTTTCTTCAAGATTTCATAACAACTGAAGTATGTACAAAGTCTTACAGCATTTACACCATAAAAAGTTTCTTATTAGCTGATGAAGTCTAAGGTAGTGCCCCTGAACTTCAGAGCATAACCACAACAGCAATGAAGCAGACCACTGCACGTGTACCTCTCTGCTACCACACAGTTGTCAGCTGGTTGACAGCTAACTGGAAGACAGGTTATTGGGGGAAAAGGGAACAAGTTGATATGTAGCACTAGAGGCTGGGGGTGGCGGGTGGGGCTATATAGTGTTGTGTTTCTACAGTTTCCTAGAGCTGGAACAAAGGTCCACGGCATGAGGGAATAGCATACGCAAGACAACACAGTCACACTGTTCAGATATGGTCCAGCCACCAAAGGTGTTCACTGTTGAATAGGAGGCTCGATACTGATATGGCTGGTATTTCCGTTTGTGTTCATGTCTTCGGATAGCACAAACCTGCACAAGCCCCACCCCCCTCTCCCAAATAAAACAACAAAAAAGGAAGGGAAGGAGGGAGAGAATTCGTTATTGACCAAAGAAGCAACCCCCCCAAAATTTTAAGACATTCAGTAACAACTTTAGGGTGGCCATTCCTGTCGAAAGATTAATAGTAGACATTTCTGAATCAACCCAAATCAGAAGAATATTAACAAAACCCCAGACATTCAACCTCCCAGATATAATCGCCTTCACTGTATCTGATTGTCTTTTCTTGGGGTCAGTATTACACACAGCCACCAGCATTTATTTACATACTGAGTAGGACACAGGACATAGCATCGTTACCCCAACCATTACTGTAGCAAGTGGCAGGAGAATTGCAACATGTTAAGTGATTTAACATGGGCCTCACCACTTTCCTCAGAAAATCCAGCCTGGTTCTACCTTAGGGCAGTTACTCTGTTTGGTAGCAGATGCCATTTATTTCCCCCTTGTTTTGGTGTCACACGTAGGCAAATTGGCTTTTATTTCAAAAAGATTCTACTCTCAACTTAAAAGCCAGTTGATAAAACTTTTAATTAAGATACAATAGCGCGGGATATAAAACACAAGAAACCACATAAATATTGAAGAAGTCGTATACCGTTTCCGTGTAAACAGTTTTGCTTGAGATCAAAGCCCTAATCCGATTCTGGCCTGAAACCTTTGGCAGATGACGTGTGTTCAGCCAGGCTCTGCAGCGATGGTTGACGCGGACGCCAGGTCCGCCCCCATGTTGACAGGCATGCAACTTGAAAACATTGCACAACAAGCAACACAAAGAGAGTGGAGAAGCTCACAACACTTCAAGGAGACCTCACAACCTTCACAACTGCGGATGCACAGACGAGACCCACCCCTCCCTCCTCTGCACGCGCCTTCTCTTACACGTGGGAGACCTTCTGTGACTCTCTAGCTTGCTTGATGCTATACAACCACTTGATGATCCTAGCGTTTCTCTCGATCGCAGAAATGCCGTAGGGCACCCGGTCATTGGCACTGTCATCGTTTCTAAGGTCACTGTTACTGTCCTGAGACTGTTCACAGTCTGAGCTGATCATGCTTGCACTGCGGAAGTTGAGGGAGATGATGTCAGAGTTAGCCCTTGCAAAGTTTTCCATCCCAAGGTTTTCCAGCTCTTCGGGGTCCAGTCCGCAGTAGTTGAAGAACCTCTCCACGTCTGCGTCCACTCGGAAATATCTGTCACTCAGGTCGGACTTGGACCGCTGGAGGGAGGGTCTTCGGCTCACCCCGCAAGCTGGCTCCACGGGGTCGGCCTCGGGGGACTTCATGGTGGCGATGGCCGCGACCTTGGGCTTGGGGGGCAGGGGGGGCGCGGAGCTGCTGCAGGGGATGGCCTTCAAGGGCTTCACGCTGGTCACCTTGCGGATGTCCGAGGAGCTGTGGGACACGTGCAGGAAGGACTCGGCCGTCTGCTCCAGCAGCCTCCTGCCCACGTGGGAGCCGCTGTCCTGCGGGCTGCCTCGGCCCTGCGTGGGGTAGACCTTCAGGGACTCGGCGAAGGAGTGCCGGTGCAGCTCGGCGGCGTCGGGCCGGTGCGGCGGCCAGTTTCGGGAGCTGTGCTTGTGGCCCGAGCCCGAGCTGGAGCCTTCGGAGCTGTTGATGATGTTCTTGAGGATCTCGAGCTTCAGGGTCTCCCGGTGCACGCCGCCCTCGGCCTTGGCGTTGGGCCCGAACACCTTGAGCGTGGGGCTGCCCAGCGCGCGCTTGGCCCCCGGGCACACCGGGGGCTTGGCCAGCACGGCCGGCTTCACGGGCTCCTGCTTGGCGTTGATGACCTCCTGGCTCTTCACGTACTTGGCCTTGTCGGCTTCCAGCCTCTCCACCGCGCTGAGTCTCTTGGGGTTGGGCTCGGCCTGCCTGCGAAAGTAGTCGGGCCCCTTGTTGAGGATGCGCAGGGGCACGGCCGAGGTGAAGGTGCCCGCGGGGCTGACCGGCTTCACCATGCTACCTGTCTGTAGGGTCTCCGTGGGCATGGCGGGTGGTCTCTCCCCGGCGGCCGTGTTGGATTCTCTTCTGGGCGCCTCCGGATGCGCTGAACAGACACATGTACACGAAGCGCAAAGGGCAGCAGACGGACCCTGGAACCTGAGTGTCAGCGGCGGCGGCGGCGGCGGCAGGAACAGCAGCAGCGCCTCATCTCACAGCCCACTAACCGCCCCTGGCTTCCGCTCACTTTCCCCCTGCCAGGCACCCCGGTGCCCAAAGGCCACAAGCCCCAAGTTCCTTTGATCCGCGCCGCCGCCTCCTTTCTTCTGCGCGAGGAGGTGGGAGTCTCCCCCAGGTCTTTGTGTTCAACTGCAGGCAGAGCTGAAACACAGAACAACCAACCGCGGGTTAGGATGGGCGAGTGACATCACGGCTGTAGCAACCGAGAAACCGCGGCGCCCCCGCCCCCGCCCCCGCCGCCGTCCCGGGCGATCCCGGGCGATCCCCGGCGATCCCGGTTCAGCGAGCTCACGGCGGGCCCCGGGCGGGCAGCGAGCCGGCGGCCCGCGCGCAGGCGGAGGCCGGCGTCGGGGGAAGGGGCTGTCGGTTCCCACGCGTGAACTCTCCCGGCTGCCTCCCGATTGGTGGGAACCGCCTCCGATCAAAACCCCGGTTGGCACTGCTTATGCCCACACCCAGGAAATGCTGGACGCGTGTGGAAACGCGGGTTCAGCAAAGCCCGGCTCCCACTTCATCACGCGCCGCCCGGCTCCTAAGACTCTGTCCGGCTCGGGCTCCAGCACCGGGGACCTGTGCGTCTCTTTCCCCGGGAAGCACAACTTCTGACTTCTTACTGCCCATCTCTCAATTAACACTTGAAACAAGCACCTTTTAACTCTTCGAAAACTAAAACGATGGTTAGCGAAGGAGAAAACGTTTTTAGGAATCAACATTTCTGTTATCTTATTTTTGCCATTCAATAGATTTGAAAACACTTTCTCCTGGAAACCAAGAATGCTTATGAAGTTCATTCCATTTCAAGCTTATTTTTTAAAATAAAAAACAACAACTAGAAATACTTCTAGATAAACTATAGAAGCAGACAATTGGATTTTAAATGCTCCATCATTTTTCACACTCAACGAGCAGAAATCAAGTTTCTCTGTGACATGTATTCCCCACTGCCCTAGAAAACTAAGAACAAAATTTTAAGATGTCAACCATACCTAAAATGTTACTGTGTAGAGAGTTTGTATAATAATTAAGCATTCCTAGAACTAATTTATGCTTTTCTGAACTCGATGACCCCACTCCCAACCAACCAATGTATAGCTAGAGAGATTTTTTTCTACTTTGGAAACAATATAATGTAGCATTTACCTCTGCAGCGCTGGGAACAACTCTCTTTGCCTGTTATTGCTGGCAGAGAATGCTTATGAATGCATCAGCATTTGAAAGTAACTCATTAAAGACCTTTTTAGCATCTTTGGTTATAATGAGGACTATTAGCATCTGCTTCTCATGGTAAGAAAATGAATAATTAATAATTCGGGGGGGGGGCGGACGATATTTCTCCTTACCATCTTTTGAAACTCTTAATCTCTAAATACACCCATTGTCATGTTTCGTTAGAGACAATTTTTGTAATCCACAAAAGGATTTGTTCTAGTAAAAATATTTTCCTGTGCAAGATCTGAGAAGCCCCAAGGCAATTCCTACATAATGATTTCCTTTAATTGTGTGGTTCTATTATAATACTTCAATTTAGCTTAAAAAAACACCTCCTCTTATGAAGATTAAGTGAAATTGTTTCTTTGAACATATTTTGAGTGAAATGCCAGAAGAGAAGTGATGATCACTCCGCAGGGCCTCTGGGTCTGCCGGTCCACCACCCTGGGCCCACCTCACTGGGAAGATGAACTGGGGCCCCTCCACTAAGAGGCTCACAGCCTGGGCTCCAAGACAAACCCTTTGGATCACACCCAGGGCGCTTGAGACAAGGTTGCCCCCAGGACAGGCCACGTGTGACATCTTCACCGATTACCTCTGCAGCTTCCAAAATTCATCCAGGGAGGGGACAGCGCCAGAAGGTTTGGGGGGCAGAGTGACAGGCTTGTCATCTGTACCCACTAGCTTTCTGCCTAAGGACTCAGTAAACCTCCAGCAAGCAGGACGATGGCCCAGTAGACAAACAGGAGACAGAGGTTAGGCTTCTTCTTCTGGGGCCTTGTCTCCTCACCTGTGAATGAATGAGGTGCTTGGACGAGATTCCCATCCCTTCTCTATTTAAAATCATGTGGTTCTGAGGGGCTAACAACGAGTGAGTTATTTCCAATTTTGAAATGGCACCTGGAACTATTGGCCTGTGACTGAATTTTGCTATGGTTCCTGAATTTGCAGTTCTTAGGAAAATGTTCTCTGATGAGCTATAATTAACATATAACCACCACTGGCATTAAAGCTCAGAATGGCCTGTCTTCTAATTCCATCTTATTAGGACCAGATGCCCCAAATGACCACTGCTACTGACCTGACTTGCCACCTGGACCAGGCTTTGGAACACTAAATAAAAATCATTGCTGTCAACTCACAAGACTGAGAAATACCTATTTTCTAGAAAACGTTCTTCAGGAAGCTCATTGTCTTCCTTTCACAGTTTCTTTCTTCACGGCAAAGAAGGCATGCATGAAATGGGTAAACAGAGGCAGACACTCTCCAGATGGCTCGTCCAGGCACTCCAACCACCCAACCTCACAAAGCAGTCACAAGACATAAAGCCAGTGTGAAAGAATTCTTTCTCTCTCCCTCCCCCTCTTTCTACTGTCATTCAAAATTTCCCTAATAATTTCAACACACTGATGATGTTTAGAAATAACCATGGTCAGAGTTTAAAAGTTTTCGTTTGAATTCTTTGAGGAGGGAAAAAAAAGCATCTTATTGGAAGAACCCAAAGCCAGTATAATAAAGCACAATCTAAGTTTTCTACCTGTTTTAGTCAACAAACTAAAGCTACTTCAAAAATATGGCAGGTGGCTTCGGCTGCTCCTTCTCTTAATACTCACAGAATCCTTAACTTCTGTTCTTGTACTTTTTGATGTTTAAACAGTGTTGGCTGGAACAGAGCTGTATAGTTCCCAGAGTTTTTTTTCCTTTTTAAGAAATTTATTGGGGGTGACACTGGTTAACAAAATTATACAGGTTTCTGATGCACAATTCTACAACATATCATCTGTACACTGTATTGTGTTCCCCACCCCAAGTCGAATCATTTCCTAATATGTATCACAAATAGTTAACAATATTGTGGTTATCACAAAAAATCATATTTAGAAGCAGAATGTGCTAATAAATAATGCTTAGTCCTGTGGGTTAAAGGCAGCAATGTCATTCCATTTGGAAGACATCAACTTGTCCATTTTAATTAAGAAGCCATGTTTTTCAACATTTTCCCTTTCCTTCCCTTCCCAATGCACAGTCACTTTTATAGACTCCTTTTATATTGTGGAAATAACTTGTAAAGAATTACAAAGTAAAGTTGAACACAGACTAAGAAATCAGAGAACCAATCATCTAGAAGCATTAAGTCAAAACCACCACCCTTTCAAAGACCTGAACTTTCTCAATTACTGAATGATGTGCCTCCTTTTTTATCACCAGATGAAACCCCTCATCCATCTATAATACTGAAGCTGAATCTTCTCTTTTCAGCCATCACTCCAAGCTGTAAATAAAATCATCTTTTTTCCAACAACACTATCACTTTGTATATTCATGGAAACCATGGGCTTTTCCTAATAACATTTAAACAATGATTCCAGTATCCAAGGCGTTATTTTTGCTTATACTTTCCTTTGGCTGGAGTAGGTCTTCAAATGGCATTTAATAAAAAATCAATAAATAAACCCTTGCCCTAGGTTACCATTCCTTTGCCTTAATTTTCCACACGTTGGGTAAACCATTTACCTCTTTTGAGCAACCTCTTTAAACCTTGTTTCTTGTGCCACATAGACTCTACTGGACTAGAGAGCAGGAAACAAATGTTGGAATGAGTGTAGAGGTGCCAGAGAGGCCAACCCTTACCTTCCAGTGACTTTATGGGTACCGATGAAGGCATAACGTCTACCCCAGAGGCTCTCATAAGTGTGCGAGGCACACTGGTGGGGCTGCACCACATTCTGCCAATTGAGGGTGTACCAGCAATATCCTGCAGGGGGCACTGTGACCTGAACAAGTCTGGAGGGAAGAGTCGGGGTGGGCAATTTCATACCCAAAGAGTTTTGGCTGACATGAGGTGGACCAAGAAAGACAGCAATGGGAATGGGGGGAAACTTCACCTCAGTTGAGTAGGATCGGGCAGCCTCAAGCTCTTTGCTCAGAGCTGTGTGTAGGACAGTGGCCAAGTGTGCCTGCCCTCATCTCAAACAGGCTGATGCTGGACTCCGGGCCCTCTGAAAACTGAGGAACACGGAGATGGGCTTGTAGCTCAGGCCTGAGAGGTTCAATGGCAGAGTCTGTCCTGGATTCTCCAAACTCAGGATGCAGGCGAGGGGAAGCTGCGTTTCCATGTGCACGGGGTGAGGGTTTTCTAGGACTATGTGTGCACCTGGGGGAAGGTGGTCAGTGGTTACCTTAAAAGGAACTCTCCCCAAAGATTCTCGCCCTCCCCAAAGGAAGCCCACAGCCCTACCCTGAGGAAAAGGCTGTGAGCCACCCCCCTAGTGGTGGGATACGTGGCTGCCCCAAGGGAACCCCCAAATTCCCCAAAAGATAGAGCTGTCTGAAGAATGCCCCTGCTCAGGGGACACTAGATTACAGGAGCAGAAGTATGGAGAGGAACCTTGTGATCTGAGGACTTTCCCTTAACAAGCTGCCTGCCCTGCCCTGCACGCAGGGCCCCGAGAGGTTAGAAGTGATACCTAATGGTGAGCAGGAGAGGAGCTGGAGCAGGGAGAGAGGGAAAAACCTACCACCACGTTTATTCAATTCCCTGTCCCCTCCTCCAGAAGTTTGTTTTCAGGCCAACACAGACCTGAGCTGGGAGAGGGAGGAGCTCATCTAGACAGGAGAGGCCGGAGTTTTGATCAGGAGGTTGCACTGGGCTCTTGCATGCCTGCAACTGAGCTGAGGACTTTGAATAATTTAAGACTAGCCAGAGAGGTTATGGGTTCTGTCTGAGATTTCATCCCAGGGAAGAAACATTCAGTAGAGTGGATTCTTAGGGCATGGGAAAAAGAGTATGTATTCTCTTCCACTTTATCCGCTAATGAATCCAGGCCAAAAAATAAAAATAAACCTGTAGTATCCCCTTCAGGTTTTCTGTTTGTTTGCCTGTTGACGCAGCGCCCCTCCTCAGTTCAGAACGAGGCCCAAGCGTCCAATGGGGTTTTCTGTGCCCGGCCACTTACAGCTCTGAGACTCTGAGCAAGTGACTCAAGCTTGGTCTACCTCAGTTTCCTCATTTATGGGACATTGACAGTAGTAATTCCTACATTTTACGGGGCTTGTGTGAGATTTCTGTGAGGAAACACATGGAAAGCGCTCAGCGTGGGCCTCGGCCCCAAGTTAGCTCAGTAACTGGGAAGCTGTTATTAAATTTCGTCCCCGGTGTCCACAGCTTGGCACCGATCATCACCATCATTAGATTTCAAGCTTTATGGTAACTGAATGATCTTTTGTCCTAAAATGATTCCATTACACTCAAGTGATAGCGTGTGTGGCTACTTCTGTCAAAGTGGATTGACTGTGCAGTTTCTGTCTCAGAGGTCACTCGCATGACCCCATTTTTATTTGAGTTACAAAGAAAATATGTGGTTGCAAATTTCAAAGCTAACACTTATGTGAGTGCAATAGGCCAGAGTAAATAATAAAGCCATTATTGGAAATGAAATAAAGCCTAAAGTGCTCAGAGGAAAACAGCAGGTCAAATCTCAATCCACGATGGAGCCTTTAATGTCACTCTCTAACGTCACTTAGAAAACTCCGTTCACGTGCTTCTTTGTAAGGAAACCCATTATAAAAAAAGGTTATGGTTTCTCTTAACATGTCTTCCTCCTATTTAAGACAATTAAAATGAAGTAGAGAATCAGACAAAAAAAATCACACTCTGGTTCAACACATTCCCTTGGCAGAAGGTAAAGAAAGGATTGCTAGAAGAGGGCCACTGACTTGAATGAATGTGGGGGAGCCCTGCCTTTTACCTGAGATCACAAAAATAAATGTGGTGCATAGCCAGTGTCAAAGTTGGCCGGAAACTGAATGATTTGCTAGATGAAAATAACTACAAGTAATTAAAAAGCAGGGCCACTAGAATTCCTAATGAAAATCCAATAGGATTGCTTGTCTTATCCAAGCAAACATAAAGTGATCCCACTTTCAGCCACTTTTGTCTTCTCCTGGAGACAGCTTTATGTGGCTCAGGTTCCGCTGTGAGAATGTGCTAGGCCACGGCCAAACTCTAAATGACCGTGGGGTTCAAGAGGCCATTGTCCTTTTTAATAAACCAGTACACTCAAATCACAGGTTTTAGAAGACTCGCTGGTTATGTAAGTCTAAATGTAAGCTGGTTCCCCCAGTTAGGTGGACCTGGAGCACCTTCCCTGTGGCAGTAATAACATCTCAATGACCTCTAGAAGCAATTCACTGAGTTTATGGAGACCTGGTGCTGGGAGCTCACACTCACCAACCCATCCATCTTCACAATTACCATTTTAAGAGGTTGTCTGATCCACTTTGCATAAGTAAGAGGGTAAGTACTTGTGAGTGGCACCCAGACAGCCTTGCCCAGAACCCAGGGCTAGATCTGGGGACGCTGCATCCAGTTCTCCCACCAATACAGATTTTCAGCATCTGCACTTTGCATATTGCTTTCACCTTTAACTGTGTAAACTTATACTCTACAGCAACTGCATAGCACATACAATGAAAAAGACTAAATGGCAATAGAGATAGAACACTTAGTTCTGAAAATATTTGTAACTTCTAGTGGGCAGTCTCGGGACAAAGAATAAAATAAACTCTAAAACAAATATTAAAGTAAAATTGTGAAACACTTAAACTTGACAAGAAGAAAAGTAATGAGCATTTTTTAGAGAGTGAACCACGTTTGTTATGAACATATTAGGTAAAATGCTATATAAATTATTTACAAATTACCTGTTAAAATGACCAGTTCTTATTAAGCATATATGATGCCCCAGAACTGTACAAATGCATTATTTATAGATTTCTAAATTCAATCCTACCAGTATCTCGAAAGCAAGTGTTATTATCCAAATTTCACAGGTGAGGAAATTGATATCCAGAGACTCTAAGAAAGTTCTCTAAGATATTCAGCTACTGAGTGGCTATGGGCTCTACACCCTGGTCTGTATATGTACACCTTGACCCACCTCACCATGTCCCACTATTCCTTCAGGTCTTAAAAAGGTATGTATAATGTATTTTGAAGTGCTTTATATTTAAATATTATGGCTCAGGAAGCCACACTAATTATATTTTAGTTCCTAAAATCTACTATTTCGGCCATTCACTGATAAGTACCATCTTCTCCCAGAAGGGCAAGGAGGAAAAGAAATCATTTAACTTGTTGTTAAACCAAATAACCATGCTACTTGCTAACAGCTTAAATGCACAGGCATTCAAGGTAGGTGTTTACAAATTGGGTTCCATTAATTCAATTTTCTTTTTTGATACCACTGGCTGCAGATGTACCAAAGTTAGCTGAACTTTGATGAAAATAATGATTATTAAAAACAGCAAGAAGGCAACATAAGACTGTGGTTTCAATCTATCTTCCTACACAGGGCATTCAGAGAGCAGGAATCATGTGCATTTTATTGCTATTTCTACTAACGCCCCCAGCCATGCACATAGCAGACACTCACTAAAATGTGCACGGAACTAACTAGAATGCTAAGCACTCAGTAGAAGGTCTAGCTCATCATTTTACATTGTAAAGGCTCCATAAAGATGCCAAATAACAAGCTGGGAAAGTGAAACTTGGAAATACACTGTTTATGAGTTTGAAATAGCACTCCAGGTGCTGCCTGTTGATTGGAGAGCATGGTGCTCACAAATGCACAGAAACTGTTTATTCACAACTTAATGAACACATCAGCACTGAATTGTGCTCAGAACACATATATGGTGCAAAGAGAAATCAGTACATGGCAGAATTTTAAAGCAGAACCAGTAGGTTCACTTAAAAAAATAATAAATACTGTTGGTTTCATTTGCCAGGAACACCTGGAATTATTTTCCATCTCTTGAATAGCTCTTGGTACAGCAGTTGTTAGAACGATTAGTTCTTTGCCTCAAGTGTGCTCAGAAAAGACAAATAGTATTTTTTCATTTTTAAGGACTCAGACTGAATTGTGGGACAAATAATAATTTTCAAAATAAGACATGGAGTCGACAGACACCTCTGTCTGCAGCACATATTTTAATCTTTAGCACTTAACACATCTTACATGAATCATTTCCAAGCTTAGAATGGTACAGGTAAGGCTTCACCACAATTTGCACCTGTAATATTATTTTTGGGTCCAAGTGACAAGGAGCTAGGAATGACTAATAAGCTCACCCCACCTTGCCTGGGCCCATTGCAGCTCTGCCTGTGAGCTTGCTGAAACTTAAAGCAGCAGGCAGTGTGCTTTGCTGTGGCTGGTGGCAGACACAGAGTTAGGAGGGAGACGAGACACTGGTGATCAAGTGAGACACCTGGGGCTGCAGTCGCAGGTCCTCACCTGTCCTTCCTCACCTGTCACCTGGAGCCCTCCTCCTGGCTCCATTTGCTGATGCCTTCTTCCATATTCTTCTCCTGACCAGAGTATTCCCAGCTGGAGAAACTGTCCCCAAACACACTGGGAAGCCTGTTCTGGTTTCTCGTTTTATGTCCAGTCCCTCCTGTCCTTCCTCCCTGGCACTGCCCTCATGGCCTTTATCATCAGAGCGGTGGTGATGCCCTGCCCCCTCCTGGCTCTCTTCCGCCCCAGTCTGGCACCTGATGCGGGTGGACAGAAGAGTTCAGACTCTTGTAAGAACCCGTCTGACATGTGTCCAGTTCAGGATGTGTCTGTGCCTCAGTGTAAAAGCTAAAACTACCAAAAAGGCTTTGCTTGCTTCCCCACCCTCCTACTCTTGCTGCCCAAACAAAGGGAGCTCACCTAATAGGCTCTCTCAGGGTTATGACCGTTAAAAATCTACAGTAAAAAAAGTAATCTGATAAATACTTAAAGTAAAAACTGCAGACATTGCCAGATGGACAAAATAAGTCTTTCATTAGATCTGAAAACTCTGCCTTTGGTATCCGTCCTAGGACAATGCACTTTTCTACTCTGTTCCTTTAAGCTTTCACTGTAAGACACTATCTGCCTCTTCTTGACTCATTTTTAAGCTTCTCACTATTGTTTCCTAAAGAAAAGTGACTCATCCAAAGTGAAAAAAGGGAGTTAGCTTTTAGAAACAGTGTTTTTTTCTCAGTCTTTAGTGTTTCTTTTGATTGTTTAGCAAGCATCGACGTTTTCTATTATTTTTTTTAACATAAAAGAGAATAATGTTGTTTGTGCCAAAAGGTGGCTGTTGATATTTTGTACTTCATGATCTCTCAAAATTCCGGGCACAATCCTGAGCCTGAGAAAGACCGTCCTCTGCTAGGCCTCACATCAGATGGACGGACACCTTGTATCCACCAGCCTGGCCCCACAGGCATCATTTGTTTCCCTTAAGAGATGGGGGAACGAAGGCTCGAAAGGTTTCAGAGACTTTCCTGAAGCCAGTGAGTTGAAGGAGCCTGTTGGCAGCCTCAGGGGTCTGCATTCTAAACCTGCGCCCTTGAACTGCTCGCAGCAGTCACGGAGACATCTGTGGCCGGGAAGGGGGCGGTTGGACATGAGCCAGGAAGGAAGGGAGGAAGGAACACGAGCTCCTGCCCTCCTCACCACCCCTAGCCCATCCGATGCCAGGCCCCAGGCTGCTCTCACAACAGAACCTCCTTCCTGCTAAGAGGGCAAAATCTGGGCAGCCGCAGTTGGGAGAAACTGTAGTTCACATCACTTGCTGTGCCACAGGATGAAACAGTGAGGGGGAGTGAGAGGCAGGAAGACGTTCTGAAAACTCTGTGAGAAGAGGGCATTCATAAAACATCAAATAACAGGCCCCATAAATGCAATTTGTGTCAGCGACAATAAAAGCTCTTTGTTTGGTAAGATTCTCTAAGGGGCTATCACAATTTGACTACACCCTCCTTAGTAAAAAATAATTATTCTAATGTCTTCCTAAGGAAATGAGAATACAGAAAAATAACAATCTAGTCATCATCCGATCATATAAAAATCAGACACTGTTTTGGAGAAGCCGGAGCCCACCTCTGGGCTTGCCTACAGAAGGGCATGAATATCCTTCAGACCACGGAGACCCACTGAATGAGACAAAGACAACTTCCTATAATCCCCGAGCTCAAGGGAACGTTCCCCTCTGGGGACACGCTTAACATGTTTATACAGACATAGGACCTAGATGCAGGAAGCACCAGTAGTATTTCCTGAGCATCTACTATGCACCAGGCAGTGACCAAAATGAACAATATGTGGAGCTCACATATATGGCAATAAACAAGATAAATAAATAAAATATCTAGTATGATGAGGACAGATCCCAAAAAGAAAAGGAGAGCAAGGATTCAGAATGGTGGAAATTATTGTTGACTTCAAAAAGAAGAGTTTTGGTAAAGTGACTGGTGAGGTTCAGGGCAGAATAAGAAACTGGAGACTGCTTATTTCAGGAGTTTTAAGATGCAGTGATAGCTGGAGGGGTGAGCAGCAGCAGGAGAGAGCTTTTTCTTACTAGACAGAAGAAATCACAATATATTTGTATGCTTTTGAGAACAGTACAGCAGAAAGAGAAAAATGCACATGATGCAGAAAAGACTTGACACGAACGTGCTGACAAGGGGAATAAAAACGAGAACCAAAAGCTTTAACACGGGTGGTAAACGATGGCTTAAGGGTGTCAGAGGTTGGGTGAGACTCTTCTTAACTGTCTTGTGACACCACAGGAGACCTTTTTAAATGCTACCAGCTCTACTGGCATGGCAAGGGAGAGCGCTGCCGAGGGTCAAGGCAGTCCCTGTACGGAGCCCTTGGAGCCTGCGGGTGGGCGGGGGGCTGAGCGCATCAGGCCGATGCGGATGCTAAAAGAGGTAAAGAAAATCACTGGTGTTGCCCTGCAGTGTGGCTCAGTTGGCTGGGCATCAGCCCATGCACCAAAAGATTCCAGTTTGGTTCCTGGTCAGGGTACATGCCCAGGCTGGGGGCTTCGTGCCTGGTTGGGGGGCTAGCGTGGCTGCAGCCTGCAGGCTGTGGGGTCAGGCAGTCCCATTCCCCACCCTGGCTTATTCCACCCTTTACCGCAGGACCTTGAGCCTCTCTAACCTTCAGGTTCCTTACCTGTGCCGTGGGGATGACACTGGGACCTATCTTAGCACAGGAGATAATACATGTTAGCCCCTGTTCCTTTCCATAAGCTACAGAAAGTGCTACTGCAGACTGATTTAAGGAAGAATTTTTGAACAATTAAAAGTGTCCCTAACTGGACTTAACTTCTTTGTAAAGAGCAAGCTTTTTCTCTCAGGAAGGGTTTGTATAGACACAGGCTTACCAATCTGTCCTAGAACTTTGAGAGGGGATTCTTATAATGGGTGGGAGGGTGTGGCAGATGTCCACTTCCTTTCCAAAAAGTTCTGTGTATCTCTGAAACGTTCCTCACTGCCCAGCTTACTGTTACTCTGTTCAAAGCAAGAAGTGAGGAACCTGAGGGCAGAGAAGATATGAAGACAGAACGTGACGACAAAGAAAAGTTGAAGATAAATTGTAATAAGTTATTACGCACTGAAAGCATAATTGAAGAGGATATTTTAAGAAAGGGGCAAGAATGTTTTTGATAAACGGATTAAGTCTCCCAAGAAACAGCCCGTAGAGAGGAAGGTCTGAGCGAAGTGGGCTAGAGGAACGTGAAAGAGAAAGAAAGAGGGAGCGGGACATCTCGTCAGTCATGACCACACCACGGTCACCTAGCTGTACCCAAGCAGGCTGCCCGCCTTCCTCTCCACACTGTTCCAGCAGCCCCAGATCTGTGCCACGGTTGATCTCTTACATTCTTTTTGCCCTGAAAGTCATGTGCTTCTTTACACAGCATGTTTCTATGTGTAGAATGTGTAGAGTCCTTCAAGCAACACACAGAGTCTTAAACTGCCCAGGTCGGTCTTAAGGCTGACTCAGGAGATCACCACGCAGAAGCCATTCATTGGGTTAAGGGATGACCTATGGGGCAACCAAGGGTGGTTGATCCTGGAGGCCAGAGGCAGCTGGATGGTTAATACAGTAAGTGTGTTAAGAGAAGTGTTGTATCTGCATTCAATATGTCAGCTTATTTTTGAGATCATGTCATCCCAAATTCTTCAGGAAACATTTGGCCAACAACTGCAGTGCAGTAACAGTTATTAACCTGCAGTCAGGACGTCGTATGCTCGCAACAGGAGGCCACTGGCTCCAAACTGACAGATGTTGCCAGAAGCCACTTTGGATGCAATGCCTGCATCTCCAAATGAATGTTTTGATTCATGTAATTTCCTCCTCCATTAGCTTAGAGAAACTCTAACTCTTCTTCTGTGACATTCTTTTTTCTTTATTGATTTCTAGAGGGAGGGGATTGGATTTTTCTCTTTTGTTTAATAGCTTTAAAGATAGACGGAGGCTTTTAAACCTTCATCTGTTTTACTTACTAAGGCACCCCAGGATCACTCAGGGAGGTTAGAGCGTTCCTGTGTTTACAAGGATAGCTAGAAAAACATTTCTATAAATGAAGCCAATCTATATATGAAGACTAAATTACTCCTTTTATCAAGCTACAATTGACCATTAAAATGAAATTTATCTTAAGGAGACACTGGAAAAAATAAACTATATTTAAAAAGCTATTGTCCTCTCTGAAAATATTTCAGTAATCCATTGCTAGCCTTTGGACAAAGAACTACTCAATACTCAACTTCTCATTTTTCAACGCCAGCTTTTTCAAACACTATGATAAACACTCTAAAGTGACCTACTTCTCCTGACACCTAAGAAAATTGATGTGTCATTCCAAACCCATTTCTCCCACTTGCAGAGCATGAGAGAATACTTCTAGAGTCATCCTTCTCTGACAGATGGGAAAGGTTCTTTTAAATGAAAATTCAAAAAAAAAAATTCCGAAAAGTACCTATCAAATGTTCCCTTACAGCTGGACAATGTAATAGCGTGACTGGGTTTGGCTCTCTTGCAGGAACTGGAATGTTCTGGTAGACTGAGAATATTCAAATCAGAGCCTTGTAGGGAACTAGGTAGTGAAGTGATGTAAAAGGATTAGTGGTTTTCAAAAAGCAGGGTTATCTGAGAGAGCATGTGGTGTGAGTCCCCCCTGAAACCAATGAAGATAAGACTTCTAGAGGGGCGGGGACACTGAATGCATGCAGGGCAGACTGGATTCAAGTTGGTCTATGTTTGTACCCTGCTTCCTTATTTTCTAGCTCTGTAATGCTGGGCAGGTAAACTCCCTAATGTGCTTCCATTTTCCCATCTGTTAAATGGGAATAAAAATAGTACTTTCCTCACAGGATGGTGTGAAGCTTCCATGTCACAAGATGGAAGGCACTGAGCATGGGGCCAGGCATTCAGAAGGCAGCACTAAATTTTTACAGTAAAAGTGTTATTTCTTTCTTTATATTAAAAAATATATATATCTTTATTGATTTCAGGGAGAGGAAAGAAGAGGGGGAGAGAGAGATAGAAACATCAATGATGAGAGAGTCACTGATCGCGCCCACAACCTGGGCATGTGCACTGACCAGGAATTGAACCCCGATCGCCTGGATCCTAGGTCGATGCTCAACCGCTGAGCCACGCCTGGCCGGGCAAAAGTGTTATTTCTAACCAAAAGTACCAAAAGTACTTGGTATTGTTGGAAAATCATTTCCCTGGTCAATTCATCATTTTCAAAGCACATGGAAATTCTAGATGTTCTTGTGGAAAAAAGATCCATCAAAAAAGAACTGTATCTACAAAAAAATCTGTCTGGGGTTTTGAGAGGCATTGCATTAGACCTGTGTAGCAATCTGGGGATAGCTGACATCTTTGCTAGGTTGAGTTTTCCAGAGTATTAACCTGGTACGTCTCTCCATTTAATTTAAAGTCTGATTTTTTTCACCAGAGTTTTATAGTTTTCAGCATACAAGTCTTATGTATTTTGTTAGATTTACCCTTAGTCATTTCATTTTTTGAGCCATTGTAAATAGTATTATATTTATAATTTTGGTTTCCATGTGCTCATTGCCAGTACATAGGAATACAATTGACTTTTGTATGTTGATCTTGTATCTTATGACCTTGTTAATTCACTTTTTTAGTTCTAGAGTTGTGTCTTTTTTGTCTTGTAGATCCCTTGATATTTTCCAATTAGACAATCATGTCAGACAAGATAGACAACAAAGAAGAAGTAGTGAGCAAAGTGGATGAAATGAAAACAGGCAAGAGAGGAAGGAAGAGTAACTACCAAGCAAATCCTCCCATTAGTTATATGCAAACACAAGATTACCTTTAAAATTTATAAGGAAGGGCAAAGGAACTATAATAGCTAAAACAATTTTGAAAAAGAAGAATAAAGTGTGAGGAATCATTCTGCTCAATTTCAAGACTTATTAGACAGCTATAATAATCCAGACTGTGTGGTATTGTGGAGGGACAGACGTACACATCAATGGAACAGAACAGAGAACCCAAATATAGACGCGCACAAGTACAGTTAATTTGTTTTGACAAAGGTGCAAAAGCAATTCAATGAAGGAAGAATAGTTTTTTCAACAAACAGTGCTGGAGCAATTGGAAATCGATAAAAATGCAAAACTCATACCTTACAAAGGACTCAAAGCAGATGGATGAGCAGTGACTAACCTAATGGGGCACCCAGTGGGAGTTATATTCTAGGAGTCTGCTGGAAGATCCCAGTGAACGGTGAGTAGATTTTCCTGGCACCCTCAGCTGAAAGACGCAGGACCCAGGATCTGGACAGACCCAGAGCGGGGTTAGAAACCAAGCTGAAAATATATAGCCTGTGAAACTCAAAAGCACTGGCAGGCCCAAGACCCCCACCCTGACACCCCACCTCTGCCAGCATGCACAGGACTCCTGGGTGGGCAGGCATGGCTGCAAGCAGGGCTGAGTTAAAATGAAGGTGCCAGGCTCTGGCCAGGTAGCTCAGTTGGTTAGAGCATTGCCAGATATGCCAAGGTTGCAGGTTCGATCTCTAGTCAGAGCACATACAAGAAGCAACCAATGAATGCATCAATAAGTGGAATAAAATTCATGTTTCTCCCTCTCTCTCTCTATCTCTCTCTCATCAATAAGTAAACACTGAAACAAAAAATGAAGGTGCCAAGCAGTGAGGTCTCCCGCTCCTTCCTCTGCAGAGCTCTCACTACCTCAGTAGCAGGAGATAGGGCACTTTCCAGAAGGAATTTTTTTTCCTTCTGAAGAAACTGATCAGCTCTGCGTAGGTGTGGGGTGGAGGAAGGGGGAGAGAAATGGGGAAGGAGAAGGAGCCCTAGTGAAGTTTAGGGGTTCTAGTTTGGAGAAAGCTGGCTCAGCATATGATTGCACAGAGTGCATGCTCCTCAGCAACTCCCACCTTCACTCACGGAGACCCTCATCTGATTCTCAGGAACTCTCTCAAGTGTTGACAGGTGGCCATGCCTCCAACAGGAAAGCCAGAGACCCAGATAATCTAGCAGAGAAAAAGGAGCCTGGAGGGAATGAAATATGCAAAGGACATTTGAAGAGAACTTCAAAAGGCCCAGGAAATCACCTAAAGAAATAAGTGAAGCTATTGCAGCCCTAAAATAAAACCCAAAGGCTCTTTTTTAAAAGGCAGTATAAGCATTGGAAATTAAATGTTTAATTGAAATAAAGATTCCACTGAAGGATTTGAAGGAAAAATCAAGGAAATTGCCTAGAAAGTAGAGCAAAACCCAAAAGTTAGAAAAATAGGAAAGAAAAGATGATAAATATGACAGGATCCACCCAGAAGGTTCAATATTCAAGTAATAAAAATCCGAGGCAAAGGGAACAGAGACTATGAAGGAGGGGTTCCTAAAGAGTTAGTCAGGTGGAACCAGAAACAGCAGTCCAAAGAATAAAGAAGCACATAGAAAAAATCCACACTAAGTCATGTCCCTGTTAAATTTCAGAAAATCACGGTAAGGACAGGATCCTTAAAAGCTTCAAGAGGAAAATAGCACACAGACAGAAACCAGGATGTCACTGTACCTCCTAAAAGCAGCACTAGATTCCAAAAAAACTAATGGTGCAATGTCCTCAAAACTGAGGGAAAATCGCTTTTTAACCTCTAGTTTTATGCCCAGGCCATCCTTCAAGCACAAGGATGAAATAAAGAACCCTTTCAAACATGCGGGAATTTAAAAATAGGCTTCCCAGGCACTTAGGAGGCTTACAGAGGATGTGTTTCAGAAGGCAGAAGAATAAACCTAGAAAGAAAAGACACAGGAATCCAAGGAAGGAGGTCTCCCCAACCCCACCCCCAGCCAAGGTGCAGTCCAGGATGGTTCCAGTATTCTGGTGACCAGAAGTCCCAGCCCAGCAGCTGCCGAGCAACTGCCCAGAAGTGACCCTGGGGATAAAGAACTCCAAGAAGCAGGCACATACGAGTATTTGTGACATTTGGGGGGGGGGGGGGGATTGACTCTGGGTATATCAGAAAATAAAGCCAAGGGCCAAAAGAGGCCTTCAATATCCCCTCTATGATCATGAGACCATTTTCTAAAAGAAAGGAGCTGTCCTTGTAGTATGCAGAATGTGAAGATATATTACATTGTTCATAATAAAATCAACTTAAAAATAAATTAATTATAAAGATTCTAAACCTCATATAATTTTTGCTGTCTGGCATATCCCCTGGGCAATTCAAGGGGGAAAATACAAAATGAGTTTAACACATCACTATATCACATCTGCATATAGGACAAATAAAACGTTTTAATTCAACAATGTTACATATAGAGCATTCTCAGATGGTTGTTTGGAAGCTGGGCACCTCATGTTGACTAAAATTCAAATAACCTTTCCTTAGTCTGATGAACTCTACCAGACTCTCAGGCCCACATCAGAATAAACGAAAGGCTTTATTACACTGTCATGCCAGCGAGACCATTTAAGCTGCCTCCGCCGTGTGTGCATATGAACAACAGAGACCGACGACTCTCTGGCTTACCTCGTTTGGCCTCTGCTCAGATGTCACTTCCTCAGACCAGCAGCCACGTAGCCTCTGGACTCCCAACTGCCCCATCCTATTACAATGCTTATTTTTTCTGCATAAATTTGCCATTAACTGAAACCCTATGCATTCATTATCTGCCTCCTGCACCAGAACGTAAGCTCCATGAAGACATCACGGTGCCTGATATTCACCCCTGTATCTCCAGGGAGCACTGTTAATGTTCAAACGATTGAACGAACAACGGGTAAGTAGGAGGAAGAGATATGTGTCTGCTATGTCTCCGAAGCAGTGTCCATTGAGCATCCCCTACACTTCTCACGCAGGGCTCCCCACATCACGAACCCTCAAACTCCACCTCATGGGGCTGTTGTCTGGATGGGCAAGGCATGGGTCTGCTGAACAGCTGCATCAGCTGACTTTGACTCTAGCCACCCCTCCGGGGTTTTAAATAACTATCACCTCTGCTTAGAGCCCAGTTCCATCCATTCTTGTTTGCTTGCCTTGGGTATGTCATGGATCCCAGAGGCATGGACTTACTACCTTGCCAGATTCTTTAAAACTCAGCTCTTGGGAAGCTAAGCCAAAACCTCACCAGTGTGGGCTAGTATCCCCTCCCTTTCAGTTCTCCAGCACTCACCCTTATCTACAGTAAAGGGGCGGTCACTTCTGGGATGGGATCCAGCGGTACGTAAGTGCATATTCTGACACAACGGTAAATTAGAGGGAGAGATGTTCACCTGCTCAAATGCCACCGTCGTCTTGAGGTGACCTGTCTGAATCAATCTTTTGGTAGGTAACGGGTATCGGTGCGGTTATTCTTATTCCTACATTCCCCACCATTCCTCACTTTAAACCATTTACAGGATAATTCAGACAAGAAAGCTAGATCAGAAAGATCAAAAGGTAGGCAACCAAAGGTACAAACTTCCAGTTATAGAATAAATAAGTCATGAAGGTGTAATGTGCAGCATGTGGACCATAGGTAATGCTGTCTTACATATTGTATTACATATTTAAAAGTTGCTAAGAGAGTAGATCTTAAAAGCTTTCATCACAAGAAAAAAAATTTTTTAAACTATGTGTGATGATGTTACCTAGACTTATAGTGGTGATAGTTTTGCAATATATGCAAATATCAAATCATTATGTTGTACACCTGAAACTAACATAATGTTATATGTTAATTGTAACTCAATAAAAAGGGAAACATCCAGAAAAGGTGACCCATAAAAAAGATTTCCTAAAGCAATCTCAGTAAGAAAGCAGCATATTATGCACAGGGTATCTTAAATAATGGTAAGATATTTATGTGCAAATGCAGGTTGGTTATCTTCTTTCACATGCTCAGGCCACATGCCTTTCCTTAGCTCTCATTCTATTAGAAACCACATGCCCTTGTGGAAGGTGTCCTTGGAGTCACTGAGTCAGGGACACAAGTCTGGGAGGTAGGATGTTTTGTCCAATTGTTCAGTGACAGTACAAATGTTGACTGAAAGTATGAACTTGGAAGAAAGTATGAACTTGGCTTAACCTTGGGCTCCATCATTTACTGGCTGCATGTCCCAAAGCAGGTTATTTACCCACAGCTGAGCCTCGGCTTTCATGACAGTAGAAGGGTGCCTACCCTCCCTTACCAGAGGGCTGCGGATTTAAAACGAGACAGCATGTGCAAAGCACTTAGCATCATGCCAGCCACAGGGAGCACCAAAGGGCTGCACAATCACAGCCATCGCTTACTCTCCTTTGGTACAGGTCAGCCTGAGAAGCAGTGCGGTCCTGAACACTGTCTGCGCACAGGCCAGTGTGCGTGTGGGGACTACAGTAAGAAGACTGCAAGGACCCATGAAAAAAAGTAAGGGATATATCTCAACCAACTTCTCAAAACCTTGCAATGAGAAACAAGTTATTTGGAGTGTTAGATCTTCTATCACAACGAGAAATTTCTATACCCCTATTTTCCCCAAACTCGAAGAGAAAACAAATTAAGAGAAGGGAGAGCGTGCACACTAACTTTCTTCAGTGACGCTGCCTGAGTTTTGCTCACTTCATCCTGGGTTGCAGAGTGGCCTTCCTGAGATACGAGGTGCGTGGATGGGCACAGTATCAGACTGTGTTTGTTTTTTGGCTACTAAAAAAACACCATGATCCCACTTGTTCAGATAAATCATGAATAATATTAATTCTGAATGCTCAAAGTAATATGTAAGAATAATGTCCATAGGCAATGTTAAAATGAGAATCTGAAAATGAGACTGGAAGGCTAGAGGCACAAAGACGGTTGAGAGGTTTTACAATTCATCATTGTTCCTGTTGTTCGTTTTCAGGGCAGCAAAGGGAGACACTTTTCCCCAGGCTGCACCAAACCAACGTCTCAAGTTATATCCATAAAAATGGGGTACTTTTCAACCCACACTTTTAATGTTCACAAAGGAACTTTTGGAGTTTTTAACCTGTAAGTGGCCTCGAAATTGTCCACAGCTGGAGCTCCTGCAGAGCCGGCTGTTTCACAGTTGACAGTATGCGTGTGTTGAATAAAAACATACTCCTAGTGCAGCCTCTCCAGAAACATCTCAGTTCCTTGTACCACGGCTGTGCCACCCCAATGCCCCCTTCACGAGGAGCCTCTGCTTAGAAGTAGCGACCTGTGATAAAGCTTCTCACCCAAGCCAGCCACTTGGCTAAACTTTCCCCACCAATCTGCTGAGACAGCGCCCTGACGTGACATTTGGTTCCCCCACACCTTGCACCAAAAGACTCAGTTTCAGGATGGGAAGAGTTTAAAATATGAAAGCCCTGGACTGTGTGGCTAGTTTCCCTTCTTAAAGTCAGTAGGTCTCCAGAGATTTTTGGCCCTTGAGACTCAACCGATGCTTCTTGCCGGTATCTACCTGCACTGCCTCAATTAGAGGGACAAGCATTTCCAGGACTGAAGGCTCTCACTCATCAAATGTGTGGAAAATGATGTCACAGGACAGGTCGGTGGAGAGAGAAGAAAAGAGAAAAATAACACTGAGTAATGGAAATGGCATTATTATCAATAAACAGGTCAATGATAACCAGGATAAACATCTTGAAAACTTAATGACATTTGTACATATTAGATATATCTTTTTCATATCTAAGAATCTCACTCTAGAATCCTGATACAGTACTTACATTTTGGAGGCCAAGATATCTTGCAGTATTACATAATTGTTTATAAAAGGAGATATTCTGATTTAAATTTAAAAAATGTTGTCCTTTAATCTCTTTTTGTTTTCTAACAAAACGGGGAACCTACATCTCTATTAAGCTTAATGAAGATTAAACAAGGAAACTGCAAAAATGCCTTGAGTTATAAAGACAAACTATGCTTATTAATATACATATTCGTTAGGTGCATACTACATCATAATGATTATAGCAAGAACTCCTGGGCGGTGCTTACTATGTGACAGATCTGTGCTAAGGTGCTTTACAAATATTGACACATTTACTGCTACAATAACTCTATTAAGTAGGGATTATTCCTCTCCCACATTTTCAAGTGAAGAAACTAAGGCCCTGAGATGTTAAGACATTCAATAATTTGCCACAAAAATGAAAATGCTGGCTCTACCTGAGCTAGAAAGAGGTGGAGCTAGAATTTGAACGAGGCAATGTGGCTCCATGCTAGACACCTCTCCTGATCACTACTTGGCCAATGAAGAGACCGAGCTGATGAGAGGTGAAGGGCGCCCCCAACAGGCCACCCCGGCTTTGGCATGGTCTGTGGCTCTGCTCAGACATCAGTACTGAGGCCTTTGCGCTTTCCCCTTTCTTAGCTTTCTCTGGCTCTTTTCCTGAGTGTTGGTTCATGGATCTTTGAACTGGGGAGTAAACTTGAACAAACTACTCTTTGTTCCTGTATCTGTGTCCAGCTGCCACCGAGAAAGCATCACACAGAATCATGTCAAGTCTTCTCAGGGAGTTCAGCGTGCCTTCTGCTTTATTAGGCTCGGAGAAACCACTTCACTTAGATGCCCTAATTGGTTTACCTACTATTGATTTTTCTTTTTCCTGCTTAAAGGATCCTGGACAGAACTGCATAAAAATGCGATACAATAAACCTGTCACAAAACAGGCTCCTTGCTCTAAGCCATCCCATGGGGTCTTGACACATGTACTTTCCGGCCTTCTCACTGCTTTTCGTTAGGTCTTGAGGGAGCTGCTTGGCTCAGAGTCCTGGAGGCAGCCCTCCAATGCTGTGTGCTTCTCATTAAGGAGAAGCTCAAAATGGTTTTGGGTTAACCGTTCCTGATGCTCTAAGATCTGTCATGTCCTCCCATTTCCAGAATCCAGAATTACAAGCTTGAAATGGAATAAATTCTGGACAAGTGTCACAAGTAAGATAACTTACTTACTTGTCTTTTCCTAAGAAGCTAAATGTTCATTCATTCATATTCTTTGGTTACTATCATGACATACCCGAATGTCAGTGTCTGGTAGGAAGAGAACCCCTAAACCTTGAAAACAGGCTACTTTACTCCACTCAGGGTTTACAGAACTATTAAAGTGTTAAGGAACATATCTGGTCTGGATTTTAGGGTTGACATACTTGTATATTCAACAGACATGTGAGCTCCTCCTACATTCAGGACTGCTCTGTCAAGCAGAAGGGACCTCACTGGAAAGGGACCATCTGAGCAAGGTTTTGAAAGAGGTTAGGGAGTGATCACAAAGATGTTAAACAAAGACAAATGCAGAGGGCTGGAGGAGTTTGGACCTCGATTACAGTAGTGGGGTGGTGAGAACTGGGCATTTTCGGGACGCATGCTAACAGTGGAGCCAGCAAGATTAACATGTATTTATTTATTTACATGTCTGTCTTCCATACTAGTATTAAATTCCACTGGAGCAACCTTGGTCTGCTTTGTTCTCTGCATCTCCAGAACCTAGAGCAGTACCTGGCACGTACGAGTGTACAAATATCTGTCCAATAAGTAAATGGACCCACCCAAGTTTAAAGCGCTAGCAAGTGGCCGAGCTAGGATTCCAGTCCAGGCCTTTCTCACTTCCAAATCCCAGTTCATAATCACAGCAGTTCTGCTTCTGTTAACATTACTGTTTATCAAGAGTAAAAGTTTTCTCCCTCCATCCTAAGTTTTACTCAGTGTAATGTATTTCTCAACATCTGAATAAGGCACCTGCATCATTATCGATCTGCAAACAGCACTGACATTGGGAAGTTAAGGGTCAGAGACGGGGGAAACTCCCAAGGAGCTCCTATACACAAAACCTGAGTCCTGCTCAGCTCTGGTTTGAGTCTACGTGTGCATAGAATTTATTGTCTAGTGAAGGTACCATATTAATAGCATCCTATAGTTACGAAATGTGCCTGCAGGGGGAATTCCTTCTTGTAGTTCTAAAAAACAAATAGAAAATGAGTCAGAAAAGGAGTCTTTAAAAAAAAAACCTGGATGGGGGTTAGGCACAAGTAGGTGTACAATGGAACACTCTGGAAAACAGTGTTATTCAAGATGAGTCACAGACTCTGAGGAAGGTGGATTTTCCCAGAATTTACAGTGATCCAACTACTAATTAGAACAACAAACATTCCAACAGAGAGGAACAGGTAACCCCAGAGCACCGGGCTCTTCCAGAGATCTGGTGCCCATTAAGACCGGCTCTCATGATGCCTTTAATCAGAAGACCGCACAGCATGAAGTCTGGAGAGGAACCTGCTAGGTTTAGATATTGCCTCCACCTGGCCAGCTAAATGTCCTTCAGCAAGGTACTTATATTCTCTGTGTCTCAATCTCCTCACCTGTAACAAGAGATAATCTTTATCCCTCTCCTAGGATTATTAAGTCACGACGAAGTAAATTAACATGTGCCAAACATTTAGAACAGTGCCTCTCTAATATGGATAGTTAAGCCTTACTGAACACTGGTTACTTCACCCAGTGCTTGGGTCTCTCATCGCAGTGCCAGCAAATGCCCCTAACGTCTCCCAACTCGTCCAGGTAACTGAGAAGGGAAATCTTCTGGTGTCTGAGTCCAGAAGGAAAAGCCTTGCATCCTTCCTATGCCTGGTGTTGGAGACAGAGATGAATGTGGAGTCTATATCAAGAACGTAAAGTCACCAAGGCCAGCATGAGGCTGGCTGTGATGACAGACACCATAAGATGAACACACTTGGAGAGAATGCCGATACCTCTTTTTGAGTGTTACACACTCAAGGAAAGTTCTGAGAATTCATGGAAATGTGTATTCTTGTATCAGATCTCGAATAAATAACTATTTAATATAAATCCATGTGACTCTTGGCAAACTGCAAATGTGGCTCCTAGGAGTAATTCTCTCAGATTAACAATACCTTATCATGGAAAGGGGGACAAGTCATGGACAGGCTCTATCAGGACTTCTGATTCGTTCTGTCTCCTATCACAGCAATAATCTGAGAGTAGTGTCTCCCTGTACAAATATTAGCCTTGAGTTGTGAGTATTTCCCTTCTTAAGGGATAGGGCATGTTCATTAAAAACCCAGAGGGCAGACTAGAGCAAATTTATTAAGTCTGCAGATGACATTAATAGCAGGGCAGGATGTGAGTTACTTTAAAACCCAAAATACCAAAATAAAGGGACAAGAGGCTGTGAGGGAGCATGAGCCTTTTAAAAAATGATAGAGAAGTCACTTACACTCTCCTCTGACATTTATGTGCTTTCTTTGCTAAGTTGTAGCCAAGGCATGAACCAAAGCAGTTTGCAGATATGGATACCAATGAAGTGCCGTGAAGATCCATGCCCAGAGGTCCTTCATTATTAATGAATCTCTCCCAGTCAGAGATTTGTTTCCTTCTTTTGCAGGAAACTTTAAGAGATCCCTTAGAACCCTAAACCCAGATGATGTTTCCTACAGGTATGTTCCTGGGAACACACTGCTAGAAACTGCTCCCAGGTTTAATGGGAATCAGCACTCATCTGGAAAGAGGTGGGATCAGGCCAGGGCTGTAACAACAAGGTAGGGCCACACACCCACTCGGGAGCCCTGGGACCTGGCCCAGTGGGCTCTCAGCACCACCTTGGCTATGTGACATTTAGCTATGGGATGAGTGGGGGTCATTACTAATGCCACAAGCAAATGCTCAAGGTGCAGATTTGGATACTCAGACTTTGGAAGTCTAGCTTTAGACAAGGTGATATTCATGATTTTTCAAGCAAAAATAAGTTCAAATTTCCTTGTAAAAGTTACTAAGTAAGCTTGGCTGGTGTGGCTCAGTGGTTCCAGGAGATTGCAGCTCAATTCCTGGTCAGGGCACATGCCCAGGTTTTGGGATTGATTCTTAGCAGGGGGCGTGCAGGAGGCAGCTGATCGATGACTCTCTCTCATCATTGATGTTTCTATCTCTCTCCCTCTCCCTTCCTCTTTCTGAAATCAATAAAAATATATTAAAAAAATTACTAAGTCAGCTATCCATGTGAGGACACTAATCTTAAGCTATAATAGCATTATAATTTTAAATTGGCCTCAAACAACCCAAAATAAACTTATACTGTTTCACCAGGGGCTTTTGGCTTCGAGTGTAACTAATCTGAACTACGAATATCCATGGGCGAATTTGTTTCACTCATCTCAGTTAAATAAGACAAAGAAAGTGCCAACCACAATGCCAGGCACAAACTTGACATTCACTGTGAGAATATGGCATTAATCCCTCAATTACTTCCTATTTCAGGCAATAAAGGGCTTGTGCATACTTGGGGGGACACGGGAAATGAAAGCTTATGTCTTTCACTCACTCACCAAGTTTGTTCAAAGATCCAAACAGTTTGCTTAAAGAAGTGTTGTGATGGAATCTTTTTAAAAGCAGTCTGCATGCTCGCATGCCTTTTATTGATAATTCGTGGCTCTTTCATTGCTACAGTACACATAAACACTGCCTATAGATGTTTACTTTCTTAGATTTCTGGTGTTCCACATGGGACCAGGTTGTTAGTTATTAATTGTCCTGTCGCTATTCTTGTGTCCAAATGTCTCCCAATCCCTTCATATTCTTGCTTCTAACCTACTGAGTCCAAAAACCAGATAATAAAATTTTCAAAATGCACATTAGATATAAGCCAAAAGGCAGTTTAGGAGTAAAGAGCATTATTTTTATGTCCTTATATTGAGATAGCCATTTTCTAAGCACTGAATTATTTTTTTAAAATTACAGGTAGATGAGGGTTGGGCCGGGTACAAAATGAACATGTGTATTTAGAATGTTGCTTTATGTTTGCAAAAAGAGATGAAGAATTGTAAATAAATACAAAACATAAAATTATTTTTAGAAAGATTAACTCACATTATTCAAACATCCAATATTTTTCCTAACACAAAATTTATGAATTGCTATTATCAAGTAATAATGTCCAATCAAATCAAATCAGTTTTATTGAATTAGAAATAATGCTCTCTTCAGAAAAGTGAAGTTCCAAAATGACACTTAGAAGATTTTATATTTGGCCTATTATAATTTGGACTCTATTTTCTATAAGCATCTTTTATAGCAATTTAAAGACTAGCCTTTTACATGAGGAACACTCACCACCAGTGCATCCCTTCTATGTCACTCCTTAAAGTGTTTTGCACAGTTTTATAGCATTGTTCCAGCAACACATTCAAGTACCTAGTATATAATTGACTTTCTGTGGAAATTGTCTTAAAAATGGAAAAAGAACTGCGTCTGTTTTAATCTCATTTTCTACCCCATTTGTCTGCATTTGAAAGAAAAAAGGAAGTGTAATACTTGGCCAATAACACAATCCAAGTCAACATTTGAAGTCATTTTTTCCAGAACAAAAATAATCCTTGGTCAGAGGCTCTGGTTTATGGTAAAGAAGGATATGATACATAAAATAATGCTACCAGGTAAAATATATTTAAAATACTGTTCCATTTACATAAAACTGAATTAAATTTTCATTATACATAAATCAGTGTAACATTTCCAGCTATATTCACCTTCTGAGCCATTTTGGGTCATTCATTCTCCAAAGAAATTTAAATTTTAATCATCATAACCACTGCCTTTCCTTTTTCTCCTCTGCAAATTAAAATGCAGAATGGCATAAATTTCATAAATAAATAAACACGGATTTCTTTTTCTTTTTTCTAATCATAGCATTTAGTAGCACATTCTGGTTTGGGGCATATTAGACTTGTAAGTACATTTCCCCCTGCAAACAAATGAGTATGATAATATAATCATTTGCCTCAAAGAATTTCTTGGATAAATAATTCTGAACAGTGCAAATGTAAAAAAGTGAGTATTAAGCAGCTAGCAGGTTTAATTCTTGCTCACCCCAAATTACAGATTCCTTCTTTTGGATGGAAGCTTCAGACCTTAGTGGCCCTATCTCAATTTCTCAGGGAATTCTGTGCCCCAAGCTATGTAGTAGATAGTAATGGAAGAATCATCAGAGTAAACACAAGAGGCATGATGTTCCCAATGTTCGATCTGGCCGTGACTCTTGCTACAGCCTTGAGTTAGTAAATTAAGTAAATTACAACAGACTGTTTTCGCCAGGCCTGCCCCACACCCATAATAAACTAGTTGCATGGAAGGGAAGATTAATGACTCGAGGGTGGCGGGGTGTTATTTAGTCTAAGGGCCAACAAGCACTGCAGGCTGGGATGCCACTGGCTCAAGCGGCCTGACAATCCCCCGACCTTCTGCTTCTCTGATGTCAGTGGGAATGCCTGCTGGCCCTTCTGGATCTCCATCGGTGTCCTGGGCATCTTGCCACTGTCCAGGATTGTTGACCCCGTTCCCTTGTGTGTCCTTCGACTGTGGCATTGGAGCACACGGCTGGGGAGGAGCACAAGCCACCTGGACAGCAACAAGCTCTCCTCCCCAAACTGCCCATATACCGACTGGCCAGTAACCAAAAGAGATGCCTACACAGGATCAGTGCTGTGGAAAATTAAATCATCATTTTTCAAAGCCCTTAATAGAAACAGCTACTGTGCCTTTCTTTGAGACCAATAAGTAAATTAAGCCCCGGAGTCTTTAAGAATTCTATTTACAGAGACTCTCACCGTAGCCAAATTTGTAGAGCCAAAAAATATGTTAATTTTGTAAAATTGGATTTTAGTCTTTTACTCCGTAGGTACTTGGGAATTGATTCAAACTTCCATTCAATCCCTCATCTGGGTCTCTGATAACTGTTTTTTATGGGAACAAGGGCTGGGGGCCAAGCTCGGGACTGGATGTTCAGGACGGAGGGAGACGTGATAACCAGATAAGAGAGAAGACTGTACAGTCTTGGGGGGGTGAAAGTGAAGCAGGCAGACAGTAACCATGCAACGCACGGTGTGTTTCCACCCAACTTCCTCTTGTACGGTGACACTCAGGGCAAGGTAGCTGCTTCCTCACCTCCTGGCGTCTGTAACGGGGTTGAATAGGGTCGTTGGGTGAACTGAGATCATGTGTGTCAAGCGCCTTGGCACATTATAGGCACCCAAAAAACAGGGGGTATCATGGTGGTTAAGAGTCAATTACTCCTGGGACTCGGGTGAACTCTTAATGAAGTTTCCGGAGAGGGTGAGAAAGAATGTGTCAGCGTTTTAACTGCGGCACACAGTGACCACGTGGAGAAGGGCAGGCACTACCAGCAGGAGGGCCGTCTGAGCTGTCACCACCCACCAAAAGCCAAGCCAGAAAGGGTGGGAGGAGGGGCAGGAGTGGGAGCTGGGGGAGGAGAGTGAGGAGGGGCAGGAGTGGGAGCTGGGGGAGGAGGGAGAGGAGGGAGAGGAGGGGGAGGAGGGGCAGGAGTGGGAGCTGGGGGAGGAGGGAGAGGAGGGGCAGGAGTGGGAGCTGGGGGAGGAGAGTGAGGAGGGGCAGGAGTGGGAGTTGAGGAAGGAGGGGCAGGAGGGGCAGGAGCAGGAGCTCCAGGAACCATCAGGGGCTTCAGGCTGCAGTTGGGTGCCCGGGCTGCTGGGCTGGGTGTCCCTGAGCAGGAGACTACACTGGCCAGGAGGCCAACGAGGAACAGCAGCAAATTCCAAGTCACCCATTTTGCTGATTGTGCCAGAAAGCCTCACATGGGATTCAAGCCAAAGGAGAGGCTTCATATATTTTTCAGACCAAGTCTGAAGTTGAGGCCTGTCGGGAAGTGACACTCGGGCTGCCTCTGTGTCCTACATGATTCTGAAGGTCTTTCTAGAGCATGTGCTGGTTCAGGTTCTATAGTCCCCGTATTTTTACCCTCGAAATTGCCCTTGTTTTGGTTGTTGTTTAAAAAACAATAATAACAAGAATCTGAGAATTGGCGAGGGATCTTCAAGCCCCATTTCTGACCCCTTTCTTTACTGTCACTGGCATCTTCTTGCTCCTCATGGGACTCTTCACCTCTGGTTCAGGCAAAAATGTTTTGGAATCAAAAAGTTTATTTTTTATAAAGCTGATGAGTATGATGAAATAAATCACATGAAAAACTACATGCAAATTCATGTATATAAAGAGGGCAGATCCTGAAAAGAACAAAACCAACTGGATTCCTTGCTACATGACTGCTAAGGAGGTTATTTTAGTAAAAAGTTGGAAAAGGCAGGGAGGAAAGCCAATCTTTCCTGTCTCAGAGTTCCTCTGAGGGAGCTATGTTTAAACCAGCTCCATTCCCTGAACATGATTAAACCAATCTTTGAAAGCACAATCATTCCCCACACAAGGCTTTTCATTACTCTATGTGACCAAGCACGCTGTCAGTGTGGGGCCCGGCAGGGAACAGCAGGACCATGTGGGCATGCTGGTGGCGCTGGTGGCCCTGGGGACATTCTCCACAACTGTAATCAGGCTCCTTTCTCTGACACAGGCTATAGCAAAGGATCTGATGCATTAAAAATAACCCAGAGGCTCTTATTATTCATTATACTAACATCTTTCAAAACCAACCAATTTGGTTGGTTTCAAATTACAGGTATTTATTATAAGGTTGAATGATACAAGACAGTTTTAATTATTTCAGATGTTTTAAAATCAAAACATTCTGCATGCATACTACAAAATACACAATGAAACCCACAGCTTGTTGACTTAAACTAGCAAACAAGACTACATGCTCACCCCCCGGGAGACTGCGGATATGAATGCTAAAGCTCCAATCGCCACAGAACTGCCACTAAAACGTGCCATGTCTAATGCAGTGATTTGGCTATTTGCCTATGCAGTGTACCAGCAGGGACGGCCTTCTTCTACAGTGAAAAGAAAATGCTTATACTGCAAAAATATTTCACAAAAAGCACCAGAAAAATATGAGTCTTTAAATATTTAATGTCGGGACTTTTTGAAAAGTAAAAGTAAATATTAGAAAGTCAAAGAAGTTTTATAATCAGTAAAACATCTGTTACTATATAAATTGCCTTTAAAAGGATAAGAAAGTGCTTGAAAATAGAATATTAAAGGGGACGTATGAACTAATTTTTCAGTAATACAAAGTCCAAATGGCAAGAATTTAACTAGTTTTCACTATAGATGGTAAGGACTTTGCTTGTCAAGGTTATGACTATAAAAAGAACCATATAAACCGAACCCATGCCATGTACTCAATAATCAATGGCAAGAATTATGAAGGTTCTGTAACCTTTAAAAAAACGTGTGTTAAAACTCCCTATTGTCGGTTATAAATGTATAGGGAAATGAACACTACAACCTAAAACACTGTAATTGACAACATAAACACATTGAGAATTTATCTCTTTGTAGAAAGTTATCAGGAACAGGGTGAACGATCGATGCTTGCCTTCCCTGTCTCATCCCATATCACACACAAATGAGGCAAGCACTTTCCTATGCCTTGGCGAATTGTCACAATCCTCTCTGGATCAGCTTCCACCTTTCATATTATTATTATTTCATTTTATTATTATTATTTTACTTAGCTTCCACTATTTAATCCTTTATGCTTTCAGTGTCATGAACACATCTGAGAATTTCTTTCCTGTGGAGTTTTTGATGGTATTACTTCCTCTGGGACAACTTTATTCTTTTTGTCGCAACCACTTTCCTCGTTTATGTTCCCTTCACTCAGCTCCTGTCTGCATACTAGAGTCTCTGCAATGAGGGCAGGGCCAACACGCCCACAGTGAACCATGTCTTCTATCTGCCTTTGATTAGAATTTCACTTCCTGCATCACCACTTTCATTGCTCTAGTGCCCTTCCATCTCGGTTGGCCAACTCCCTTGTGAAGTGTCCATTTTTATAAAATGCCTCAAGTTTATCACCTTGAAACAAGGAAGCAACATGACTACATGCCTTCCCATGGGTAGGTGAACTGAATAAGAGATGTGCAGTGACCCATCACTGACAGACTTAGAATGAAATGACGTGATTGGTCCTTGATCATGACAAGCACCCACTATTTACGTGGTGATCTGTGGACTAAAGAGCTAGGGACAAAGTCTGTACTTTATGCAATTACAGTGAATATACTATGGGAACTGAAATTTAAACTGTGGCATTGGACAACTGGTTTTATTTAGCTAAAAACATGTAATCAAAAGTCATGCAGACTGGAACCATGTAAAAGCAAAGAGAAATAACTGGGCAGAGTTCAAATCTACTAGAAGCTTTTGTTCTAACTCTGTGGCCTGCAACAGAGTATTTCATAGTTTTTTATGTTTTGCCAACAACCAGATTCCCAAGCTTTACCCAAACATTCAGAATTGAAAAAGACGTCTGACTACAGGAAAAATGAAACCTTCTGAGAAAGAACTCAAACATCCTTTTTAATGCAATAAAAACTGGACCATCAAAACAACAACAAAATAACACTATATACTGACTGCTTTATATCCATCTTCTCAGTTAATGCACTCAAACCCCAAGGAAATGGTGGCTTCGAAGTTAACTAGCTCGCCAGAGTCACTGCACTAATAGGTGGTAGAGCTATTTTGATTGGTTGTACTAGCACATAAAAACACAATTTCAAATATTTAAAGAACAATGAAAAATGTAATAAAGTATGAATTTTTGAAAATACATAACTATAATATAAAAATTAGAAATATTAAACCCAGGTGTATCCAGCCCCAGAACTTATCCCCCAACAAGGAGCCCAAAGCAATTTTAAGAAAATGGCAAAAATCTTTGAAAGTATCCCTACCCCCTGCAAAAGGCAATGCCGTCCAGAGCACCTGGTTCTACTGCTGGTTACAGCTCTCGTCTGCACACTTGATAGTTACCCACCCGACGGCCCTCTCATCTCCCAGGAAAGGCAAGGAAAGACATCTTTCTCTGTAAAGACTGCTGGTATAGAAATCCAAGGCCTAATGTGATATCATGTGGCTGATGCAAGTTACTCAATTAAAACTCAACCTGAATTCCCAGGAGAAGATAGACTGTGGTTTTCTCCATTAATAAAGTGTTTTTCTTTCTCTTAAGAAATCACTGAGCCCTGTCATTTGAGAAGCTTTTGTAATATTATTTCATACAATGTAATTTTATTTTGATTGGTTGTACTTGCACATAAAAACACAATTTCATATATTTAAAGAACAATGAAAAAAGTAATAAAGTATGATGAATTTTTGAAAATACATAACTATAATATAAAAATAAGGAATACTAATATAAAAACTGTGAGGAGTAATTATTTTAAAATCATATAAATATTGTCTTACAACACAGAAGGCTGCAAGCAAGTTATTGCAGTTAAATTTTTAACATTTACCGTCAATTTTATATGTTATAAAAAAGTTCACAATCATTCTTTAATCTAGTCTCATTCTACCCCCTAGAATTCCCCCTCTGGGTGCAAAGAAAATGGTCCTTATGTAAAAAGATATATTTACATTTCATTTTTATCTGCAGTTTCAGTAGATTGTTTTCCACTTTGTCCAGGACCCAGCCCAACCTCAGGTATCTGTCATCTTTTGCATTAGACTTCCTAAAAATCCACTGCACACACCTCACACTGTGAAGGCTACGCTGCAATTCTTGGAGACAGAATGGGTGGAACTATACTGTCCTTTTCGGACCATGAGGTTCCATATTATACTTCAAGAAACAGCTGACCTAACCAATGTGTTTCTTAAGTTGAAAGGTAAACCTTGACACTTAAAGTCTTAGGAAAAATCAAAGCATGAAGTATAAGGATGCAGAGAAGCAAAGGTTAAGGAGCTGGCCGTAGAGTCAAGACATCTCTGTCTTAGTCTTTCATTCATTCATTTTGCAAATGCATACTGAGTGGGTGGTGTAATAAGCACAGCACCAAGTGCTGAGAAGTGAGGCAAAGAGTGACACGGTTCCAGCTTCTAACACACTGTGCTCCAGCTGAGCAGACAACCAGCCAATTATATGGGAGTGTGATATACAGTCTGTTAGAATTATGATCAGAGCACTAAGACAACTTCAAGGAAGGCACTAAATGAACAGTGTGGGGCTGTGGGAGGCAGGAAAAGAGGAGTTTTCCAGGAGTGCTGATGCTAGAAATGGGTTTCTAAGGAAGAGAAGTTCACTGGAATCCTTGTTCCCAATCACATGGGCTCTGTGGAGTGCCAGGTGAGAAAACAGGATGTTCTGGAAAAATAAAACTACTGTGACTCATTTTTGTATCTTTATATTGCCTGGAAGGGGTCAAAGTAGTGAAAACGATGGGATAATGGGGCATTGCACCCATGCGATTTATAATCAAGGTTGACTGATGTCTGGGAAGGGACGTGGGTATTTGCTTATAGAAATACATGTCATACTCTCTATATTGCAATAATTGAATCAACTGTATAAACTTCCCTCCATACTCCTCTTACAGAGTTTCACAATTTTGAGGACTGAAATTTGCCTTAAATGAAATAAGAAATTTTTAAAATTCAGGTTAAAGATCCTTAGATACTGAATCATCCCCCTTTTTTGTGCGATTTAGATTTGCTTAATTCAACAGGCCTTTTTATAATAGGTATTTCATTATGTAATATTGCACAGGTAAAGATTATTAACTGACATTTCCAAAGCACAGGTCTGATCATGTTACTCTCATCTTGAACCTGTATAAAGGTTTTGAGGTTTCTAGTCCGATCAATGTCCACCTTGGTTTATGGCACGGCTAATACCTGAGAAGTGAAGGAGTGATATGTGCTAGAAGGTGGTGGACTTGTGTGAAGGGAGGTACAGATGTGCAAGTTTCTCTGGGAAGGAGGGAGAGGTAGGAACTCAGGGAAGTAGAGATGGGAACATATATGGAGAACAGACAAAAGCAGAGAATGCACTGGGAATACCAATGTGGGGACATGGGATGGTACCAGGAAGGGGACCTAATGGTAGGGCAGAGGAGAAAGCTTAAACAACCCCAGCTCAGTTGCTACAAGTGAGATATACTGTTATGACCTTGGTGGAAATCAACCTGTTTGTGCAACGTATTTAATTAGCTTTATACTAATACCCAAATAAATTCCTTTCCATAATTAAAAATCATGTACCCTGATTTAAAGTAGTTTGCTATGTTTAAAAAATATTCTTAATCAGTTAATTTAGATATAATCTGAAGCTAAAGTAAGACATAATATGTAATTTTACTGAAGATAAAATAAATAATATAAACAATGAAACCTCTAGCATTAAAGTCAAATTACATAACAAAAAAATAGTACACTGTAAACAGTAATTTCCCTTTTTTTTTTTTTTTTTGCTCTAAAGTATAAGTAAATTGATTTGTGGGAATATCCATTTGTTGCATTGTGTCATCTTTTCTAAGTTCTGCTCATCAGAGCTCCTCTTTCTGTAACTGAGGCAGGGCAACTCACTCTGAATTCCACTGAAGCTGTGGCAAAGTTGTTTGCAATCTGGGTCTCTTAACATCCTCACTCTGCTCTAATGTAAACACATTCTTGAGAAGGGCTGGTAAATTAGCATTGTTCAATGAAAGGAAAAGATGTGATGGTCTAGAAAATAACTGAAAGCAATATTAATACCGAAGATCTCCTTTCCTTTCAAGTTTTAGATGTAGGGCTTGAACATCATTAAATAGAGTAAATACAATTTGCTGAATGCTCCAGCTCCAGCTTATTGCTTTAGTATTTCCCCTTGGGAATACTATAAATGCAGCATGGGCCCTGGGACTCCAACTAACACAGTTACTACTGCCTCATGGCTGGTGGGCACAGACCTGTGGCTTTGAGGAAATGGCTACGAAGAGGTACAAACAATGGTGAACTGCTAGATGCCATTTGCCATTTAGAACCTTGCTGTATTAATGGTTGGTAACTTAAGTCCACTATAATTAAATTACAATGCAGCAAACCCTAAAGACTCCATAAAAAAACTATTAGAACTAATGAATATATTCAGTAAAGTTGCAGGATACAAAATCAATATAGAGAAATTTGATGAATTTCTATATACCAATAACAAGCAATCAGCAGAAGAAATTAGGAAAACAATTCCATTTACAATTGCATCAAAAAGCATAAAATACCTGGGAGTAAACTTAACCAAAGATGTGAACAACATGTACTCTGAAAGCTATAAGACAGTCAAGAAACTGAAGAGGAAACAAGTAAGTGAAAGGACATACCATGCTCATGGACTGAAACAATTTATATTTTTGAAATGTCCTTAGTACTTAAAGCAATATGCAGATTCAATACAATCCCTATTAAAATATTAATGGCATTTTTCTCAGAACTAGAACAATTAATCCTAAAATTTACATGGAATCACAAAAGGCCCAGCAGAGCCAAAGAAACCTTGAGAAAAACAAAGTGGAAGGCATCATGTTCCCAGAGTTCAAACTATACTAGAAAGCTTCAATAATCAAAACAGTATGGTACTGGCATAAAAACAGGTATGTAGATCAAGGGAATAGAATAGAGAGCCCAGAAAGAGATCTTCCATTATATGCTCAATTGATCTACAACAAAAGAGGTAAGGATACACAATGGGGTAAGGACAGTCTCTTCAATAAGTATTGTTGGGAAAATTGGACAGATACATGTAAAAAAAATGAAAGAGGACCACTCTCTTATATCAATAAAAATAATAAACTAAAAATGGATTAAAATATACATGTAAGGCCTGAAACCATACATTTTCTAGAAGAAAAACTTAGGCAGCAAACTCTGTGACATCAGTCTTAGCAATATCTTTTTGGATATGTCTACGTGGGCAAGGGCAACAAAAGCAAAAATAAATAAATGTGGCTATATCAAACTAGTTTTTGCACAGTGAAGGAAACCGTCAACAAAAAGAAAAAACAACCCACTGAATGGGACAAGGTATTCGTAAATGATACATCCAGTAAGCAGTTAATATCCAAAATATATAAGGAACTCATATAGCTTAACACCAAAAACAAGCAAACAATACAATTAAAAAATGGGCAGAGGACCTGCATAGATATTTCTCCAAAGAGGACATACAGATGGCCAACAGACATACACAAAGATGCCCACCATCACTAATCACCAGGGAAATGCAAATCAAAACCACAAGATATCACCTCATACCTTTCAAAATGTCAATCTTCAAAAAAAAAAAAAAAAAAATCAACAAATTAAAAGTGTTAATAAAGAGAAAAGGGAAGCCTCAAACAATGTTGGTGGGATTGTAAGTTGGTGCAGTCACTATAGAAAATAGTAGGGAGATTCCTCAAAAAATTAAAAGTAGAGCTGCCATACAACCGAATAATACCACTTCTGGGTATTTATCTGAAGAAAACAAAAACACTAATTTGAAAAGATATGTATACCCCTATGTTCTTTGCAGCATAATTTACAAGAACCAAGATATGGAAGCAACCTAGGTATCCATGGGTAGACGAATGGGTAAGGAAGACATGGTATATACATACACTGGGATATTACAATAAAAAAGAATAAAATCTTGTCATTTGTGACAACATGTCTAGACCTACAGGACATTATGGTAAGTGAAATAACCCAGAAAAAGACAAATACCATATGATTTCACATATATGTGGAATCTAAAAAGCAAAACAGATGAACAAACAAAAAACAGGAACAGACCCATAGATACAGACAGCCAAGCTGATGGTTGGCACAAGGGGGGTGGGTGGAGGAAAGGGTGAAAAGGAAAACATTTACAATGTACTAGAGCATCGAGAAATTAATTTTTGAAAAGTGGAAAATGTTCGATTTTGGCTAAGTCAGTTTATCTAGATTGGAAATCAATACAGCTCTAATGAATAATATACTATGGTTTATTTTGACTAAAAACACTCATTACAGTCATGCCTACTTTTGAATTAAAATAAAATTATCATTTCATGAAAAGGTTAAAAAGATGTTTAGAGATTTCACTGCTTTCTGGGAATAACAAATGTTGGCACAAGTTTAGACACAATTAATTTATTCTTTAAATAAGGTTAAGCTAGTATGATTAGGAATAAATGGATACTCCACTTGTACATGAACAATCAGAGTGGGGTGGGTCTGGCCAAGGCATAAACTCCAAGACTTCACTTATTAAATACTTCCACAGCAATTATGCTTGATATGTACTGTGATCCAAACCCAAGATCTACTTGTAAAATAACTGAATCAATTTAGGATATAAATCAAGTTTTTCTGTAATGATACGTTATGGGTTGAATTAGATATCTCTAAAATGCCTACGTGAATGTTCGAATCTCCAGTACTTCAGAACGTGGCCTTATATGGAAATAGGGTTGTTGCACATTTAATTGGTTTAGTTAAATTGAGGTCATACTGGAGTAGGGCAGATCCTGCTCCAATATGACTGGTGTCTTTATGAAAAGGGAAAATTTGGACACCCACACAAAGAGAAAACTATGTGAAGAAGGCAGAAATTTGGGGTGATGCTTCTACAAGCCAAGGAATGCCGAAGATTGGCAGCCAACACCAGGAGCTAGGGAAAGGCCTGGAAGAAGGAATGAACCATGGACACCCTGATCTAGACTGCTGGCCTCCAGAACTGAGAGGCAATACATTTCTGTTCTTTAAGTCACTCAATTTGTGGTGCTTTGTTCGGGCAGCCCTGGGAAACCAATACACTATGTGAAATGTATTCAATTAAGATCAGAACCAAAATACAACTACCTGCATGTCGCTCTCTTTGAAGGAACCCACCCACCTTTGGAACTTACCTTATGCAAATAACTACAAGTACCCAAAATTGAATCAATGACTGACCTTTCAAAGTCTAGGAGGAAGCACCAAATTAAATTTAAGAAGTGGCATTTCAGTATTTGTAGTTTGTGAATGTGTATGTGCTGGGTCTGACACAGAACCAGGAGAACAGTTTATAACCCCTGATCTTCAAATATTTTCCTAGAATCTAAGTTACTATAGAAAAGAAAGGGACAAGGGACAGGGATTGGGGCAGGGAGAAGTTTAGCCGGACGATATTGATAGAGCACTCGGAGAAGCAGAAAGTGTGGACAGATTCACACAATGTGACTAGCACACTAGAACAGGGTCATATTTTTGAATGCTTATCGACTGGGTAGTAGGAAAAAAGAATGAAGAGATTCACAGAAATCAATGAAAAAACTTGAAATGAAAACAAAGCACATAATCCTGGCCTGGGTGGCTCAATGGTTAGAGCGTCAGCCCACGCACCAAAGGGTCTCAGATTCGGTTCCAGGTCAAGGGACAGTACCTGGGTTGCCGTTTTGATCCCTGGACCAGGTTGGGGCACCTGTGTGGGAGGCAACCAATCAATGTGTCTCTCTCAGATCAATGTTTCTCGATGTTTCTCTCTCTCTCTCCCCCCTTCCTCCATCCCTTCCACTCTTTCTCAAAAAAAAAAAAAAAATCAATGGGCAAAATATCATTGGGTGAAGATTAACAAAAACAAAACAAAACAAAACAAACAAACAAAAAAGCACATAAAACTCACTGCCTTTGTTAGGTCTGCCTACCTGACAGAAAAGAACGGTTCCTTGCCAGAGTTTCAAAAACATTTAAATATTGAAAAATAGTTAAGTTTAATTTTTTAAACTTATTAGGCACTCATTTTAAGAACTACATTTAAATATTTCAATAGATCACAATTCCTATATAACCTCGACGACTTCCGTATACCCCTGCAGATGTTATTCCCAGTTTTAAACTAAGAAATTTGCAGGAATAGAGACTCTGCAGATGAAATCTACTGCTAAGTGAGAAAAGTGAAGTTATTTATTCTGTGCAGGGACAGCAGGCTCGGTAGGTACAGCATGTCTCCATAAGGAAGCTGAGATTTAAAGACAAAAGCAGTAGGTAAACAGCAAAATGTGCTTATAGAAAATTAAATTCTCCCAGATAAGCCTAATGCCACACCCCCAACTACCATATGGAGAAAGAAGGCCCAGTTAGTGTCAAGAGAAGGTTAGGGGTCTTAGCAGTGGATACTCTGCTTATAGGAAGTATCATTATTAATAATATCAAATGTGATGCTTTTCTGATGAGAAGAGTCTATTTGCAATTTAAATGGATGCTTTTCTTTCAATAATTTTTAACTCTTCAAAAGCCAGACATTAATCTTAGATTTATTTTTTTTAATACTAGCATAGAGTTAATGTTCCTGAAACTAGCCCGAGGGATTAGAAACTAGTGAGTGCGTTTCCATGGTAACAGACTGCTTTGCCATGAAGAGATCATTTCATACATTTCCTATAACCAGAGACCGCACGACGCAGAAGAAAGATCTGCATTTTGGGTTTTTAGGGTCACCATCAATTATGATTTTTGGTAGGATTTTTATTTTTATGAGAATGCATATGGCATTAATGAATGGAAGTTACCTAAGCTTAAATTTTTAAAAAAATGTTATTGAACTTATTGGGGTGACACTGGTTAATAAAATTATATAGGTTTCAGTTGTACAGTTCTGTAATACATCATTTGTGTATTGTGTGTTCACCACCCCAAATCAAGTCTCCTTCCGGCACCATTTGTCCCTCTTTTACTCTCTTCTACCTCCTCCACCCTCCTCTCCCTCTGGTAATCACCACACAGTCATCTGTGTATGAGTTTTCACCTTTTTCACCCAACCCCCTTAAATTTTTTCTCTTCACTTTAGTCTGTCAACAACCATCAGGCATGTGCTGTGATGGACACGTGGTAGTGAATTAAAGCTTTCACTTTAATTCATGCTGAGAGTTACAGCACACCAGATTATAAAATCGCTGGATCCTGAGAGAGGAGGGGCTGAGCCAAAAAGCTGGACATCTGCAACACCCTTCAAGTCCATGAAATTCAACACGTGGCTGTTGTCCAGCAGGGGCTTCATGAACACCAGCTGGACAACTGAGTGGTGATAAATGACCAAGTGACCATGAGAAGGACGAAGCAGAAAGTGTGGACTACAGCGGCTCGCACCCCAACTAGAAACAAGTACAGTAGATGCCCCAAACCTGAAGCTGAGAGGCTGCAAATCCCTGAATTAGGGCGCCTTTGTTGGAACTGTGTTTTTTTAAAGAAAATGTTTTCATTCTGCTTTGCCTCAAATATAATTCTGGCTGAGAGATGAGCATGTGCACTTTTTGGAGTGGCATTTACTTCTGGCCCCCTACAGAGCTGAGTGATCAACAAAAGGGCACGATTGATCAGGAGGGCCCTTCGAGCAGGAGGGCGAAGGCCCAGCCACACCTGCAGTGCACGGCACCCTCAGGCAGCGAGCAGCCCCACAGGGCCAGGACTCGGGGGCTTCAGTTTTTTCATCTGTACCAAGGGCAGGCAGTGAGAATTTTTAAGTGAGAAAAGCCAGGTAAATGCTTAAAATGGGGGAAGCATTCAATGAATGTCAGCTGCTATAATTATTCCTGTTAATATTATTAGTATTGTTAATATTAAAAATTAGGCAGTGTCCTCTGCTAGGCCATGTTAGGTAAAACGCAAGTCAATCTTTATAAAAGGTGGGACAAAACTCTGAGATTCGGAAGGAACTCTCTGAAGGGTGTACGGGTACTTTAGCTTGATTTTGAATAAAACTAGTGAATTGGAGATCTGCTACTGAATTTTGCTCATGTAGGACACATGTGGGGAAGAGGGCACAAAACATACTTCAGATGTATAATGAATAAAAGTTTCTAAAACATGCCATTAATGGAAAAGATAGATTTTTAAAGTAAAAATTGGTTTCAGTGGTATTTTACTTCTATGAAGTGTTTTCTTCTAAAAGATGATCTCCTGACCTAAAAATAAACAGGGGTTGTGTGAACTTTTACAGTGAATAACTAAATTAACTTAGAAGTAAAACTTATCAATGCCTCCATATTACATCTGTCCCCCAAATTCTCTGTATCATATCATTACAGTGTTAGGATGTTTACGCTTTTTCTCCAAGTGAATTTCTTTTCAAATTGTCTTAATTATTTTGGTTGTAATACATTTATCACACCAAGTAGAATAACCTCAAAGTAAAATCATAGGTGTCAATCAGAAAAAGTGACCAGGGAAAGACATGTACTTTGGGTAGTAGAAGGTAATGGCTTTAAGCTCAGATTCTCTGTGTGTGTGTAAAGCAAGAAGCAAACAAACAAAAGACACCAACAAGTAAATTAAACCACAAAACTAAATTACTGTGAATCTAAAGGCACCATGTTTTAAGCACTACAACGGAGGAAAGCAACAGTCATCACAATACATCACCAATGCTCTCTAATTTTCTCAGAACTGTAGAAATTATAGCTTAGCCACCGGTGACCTTCAAGTGATGAAATACTTTATGACCCTTATACACTAAAGGTCACCGATTGACACAAATAATGCACAAAGGCAGAATCTGAAGGGCAGTGTTAAAACCCCATAGTTGATATGAAATAAAACCACTCATCTGCGAAGGTTTTGATTTTAGCTTCTCCCTGCCCTTTGTTGGACGATTTGATTGTGATTCTAAACATTAAAGCTTCCCTGCAGAGTTTTCACCGCTACTAAAGGAATATTCATGGCACGGGCTCTGATCCTGTCAAAGGCAGTTTTTATGTACATGAGAATATAAAACTGTTTTAACAAGGAAAAATGTTGCAGATTTACAAGAGAAGAAATTTATAAGGCAGCAAGTTGATGTGCATGGGCTTCACCTTGTGAGACCTCTGAGCAAAAAGTTAGTATAAAAAGCAGAAACATCTGTCCTTGGTGGTTTTTTCGACAAATAAGCACTTCCCCTTGGAACGTGGTCATAACTCCCACACACCCTCTTTCTCTTCCTCTAGGGATGGGCTGTACCAAGGACGAGGGCATGACTTGGCCTCGGTGTTCAGTGTTCTTGGAATTTCCACACAGATTCTAGTGCACACATTCAAGTGAGAATCATAGACCTTTCTGAAGTTTGGGAAATGAGGGTGGAGGTGGAAGAGGGCCTAGAGGGGATAAATGGTGACAGAAAAAAGAAAAAAAATTAGATTAAAAAAATAAAGTTTGGGAAATGAGAGAAATAATGTTTGGTTTATTAAAATGAGTGTTCATGTTCATAGCATCCTATAAACAGAAGCATGTATGATCCCTCTACTCAAATCTCTTCCAAGAATAAAGGTAGCACGGGCACTGTATTATGGAAAGAAATATTTCATTGAATTCAGAGTTTATGAAAGATGGGACATTCTGTCAGAAATGTCATTTTTTTGCAGGAGTTCTGAACTAGTTACATGACTTGAAAATGTTATTTGGGTCCTGATGAAACTGGGAATTCAAGTCACTAAAATAATGACATCTACGGAGTGATCAGAGAAGTCGGGAAATTCATTGTTTTATACAGACTCACTGAATATATGTATGCACAAAATAAAATGAAATTTAATGGAAAAACTAAAAGTTGTGATTACATATCTTTTAAAATTGTGAAATTATTTATAATCCCAGCATACCATAATAGGTGTAAAATAAGCACATTTTTGATATTCTGTACATTGATGAAAATAAATGCCATAATAAAATGTGCTTTTTCATTTAATTTCATTTTTGCCAACATTTACTGGGCCCCTACTATGATCCCAGTGCTGTTCTAACCACGAGGTATTTAAAAATCTGTGCTCTGTTATAGAGGAAATCAGACTAGAGAGGAAGAGATACTATCTGAATTGAAAGAGTCTGTTTCAGTGCAGAGATGATGGGAAATAAGGGACTGTGAAACCACTACTGAGGGGCATGTGGGGTTAAGTCACCGAGCACAAAGTAGTTATATGAAGCCATCCTGGAAAAAATGATGCCTGGGCAGACTCCAGAAGCTGAGTGTCAGGCACAGGAACAGTATAAGCCCGAGCCCAATGGCACAGAGGGCCTGGTATTCAGAGACTGTGGGTCCTTCCACCATCCTAGAGGGAAACTCTGTGAGGGAGGAAGATAGAACAGGAGAGGTAGATAGACTGTCATGGGGAATCTTTTACCCAAGGGAAGGGGCCTGAACTTGACCTCATAAATGATGGGAGCCACTAAATGGTGGTGAACAGGGGGTAACCTGATGCTTTCCAATGCTGAGGGGCAAGGAGAGCAGCCAAACCCCAGAGAAGGTAAGGCTAGGGTTTTAACTAGGTATTTGGCATACTGAGCTAGGTAACAAGGACTTTTACTTCTGGGCAAGTCTCTTGGCCTTACCCAACAAGTATATTTCTGGAAAGCTGAAAATTAATTTTGTAACCCAAGTCATATTCTCCCATTGACAACGTACTCGTGTTTCTATTAATTTCATTGACTTTTTAAAAATTGGCACTGGCCCCTAAAGGCTAGAGCTTAGAATAGAATAAGAACCTTGACGTTCAGTAGTCTTCTAAGTATTTTTAGCTTCAGAAGCTTTCCCGAAGCGAAGTTTGTGGAATTATCAGTACGTAACACAGACAGATGCAAAGTGGTTTTGGCTGGAGCAGAGCCTCACATCTCGATGCTCTGTCTGTGAGCCTTGAAACCCCTACCTAGTACTCCAGGGAACAGGGTCTGAAAACCACTGATGAAGTTCAAGTTCATGCCTTCACTTTCTTGGACCTCCTCACATTTTTTCCACTTCCAACTCTAGAACAAGTAGTTGTCACTCTTCTCAGAATGATTTTTCAAACACAAAGTTTTTAACCCCTTCCCAGGAATGACTGAGAATGTGTTTCAGGGGCAGGAAATGTTTCTTATCCTCACTGAACCCCAGGTGAAGGAGGCACCAAGTCTGTATTTGTTATGAAAATGACGAGTGGATGAAGTCCGAGGACAGGAATCTGGGAGAATGTGAACAGCAGACGGTCGCACTCGCTCCTTACTCAGCATCAGCTCTCACGTGTGGTCTACTGGGGCGCCTCCCCCAAACTGAGGCATTATGGCAATTACTGAACTTGGGCCAATCACAACTAATGGAGTTTGTGGATGGTGAACGTATGAATTTCTAGGGAACACAGTTTGAGCTTAAAAAACAGAATTGTATCTGAGCAGAATTTTGTACACAAAGCCTTATTTTAAAAGCAGTTGAGAAGTCTGGAGCCTTCTGACAAAGCTAATGATGCCTTGGTTACTCCCTACTTTGATTAGTTTAAAGTTTAGGCTCAAGTTCTTCTTTTTTTTTTTTTTAATATCTTTATTGATTTCAGAGAGAGGAAAGGAAGGGGAAAGAGAGATAGAAACATCAGTGATGAGAGAGTCATTGATCGGATGCCTAGCCCTCAACCAGGGCATGTGCTCTGACCGGGAATTGAACCCCGATCTCCTGGATCCTAGGTCAATGCTCAACTGCTGAGCCATGCCTGGCCGGGCTAGGCTCAAGTTCTTACACCATAACATTCAACTTGACTCAGTTTCCCGTTTTTCTTTCTTCCTTTGTGTCTGACTTGGTTTTCTCCTTCCTTTCTCCACCAGTAGACTGTCTGTCTCTTCTGGTGAGATAATCCCACTGGCCGTTAGCCCCCATGTTGCCGTGTTTGTATCTGCTCCCAGAGCTTTTCAAAAGGCAGAGGAGAAACCTACGGGGTCTCCTTTGTATGCACAATGACCTCAGTCCCACTAAAGTCCACAAACAGTTGTTAATCCTTATAGTTAGCCAGAGCCGTGCTGGACTCTAAAATTACAGAGTTAAAACATAAGTAATTCCTGAAATTGCTTATAATCTACTAGAAAGAGGCAGAAGCAACTTACTGCAACACAAATCAGGTGATAAGTGCCCTTTATGCCCTCGGGGACTGGAAAAAGACCATGACTGTGACCTCACAGCCATAGGACCATGAGCTCACAGAACATAAACTCTGAATAAATGGAGATTTAGGATAAGAAGCACCTTCACACAGGACAGGGAATCTGAACTGGGCCTCACACACGAGTGGGAGCTTGATCGAGTTGCTACTCCGCTTCTTGCTGTCAGTGGGTCTGTTTTTCCTTCCGAAGGAGATACCTTTATTCTCTTGATTGTATTTTCTATATGTTAACTTGGATGTCACTCTGTTACAGACGTTCCCATTCCGGTTGGTGAGTAAAACTTCTTTTCATAAAGGGCTGCACAGCATCAGTAAATAACTTCACTGGTCTTCAGGAAGTCAGGCAGCCCACAGAACTGTGCTAACGGTGCCAAACGATCTGAACCTCCCCTCGGGTTTCAGCGGCCCGTGTCTGCACAGTGCGCGGTGAAGGCGCGGGTGGCCTGGTCCACTCCTGTTCATTCATCCCCTCGAACAACTGCGCCCATGTATCCTTGGAATTACAGGAAAAGTCTGAAATGAATTGCTCATATAATTTGAGAATCATATAAATGTTTAAGGGAAAGAATAATTTCAAGACTAAGTACAAATGTATATGGTATATACTGAATTGTGACTAAATTTGTTGCATGCATTTTTTGAATAGATGAATAGTAAAACTTTCTGGATTTTGTTCAAAAGTTTATTTTTTAAAGGGAAAAGTAACTTTTGAAAAGGTCTCAAAGGAGGTCCTGGACTTTAGGAACAAGGAATTGATAAGGATTTCTGGACAAGAAACAGCACAAAAGCTCTGATGAGTCAGGTGTGTAAAATACGTAAGAAGAGTAATGGATATTGACTTTGGATAAGTATGGAGAGACCAGTTAAGAGGTAGTTTGTTTTTTTAAGTTGTTTTTAATTCTCACTGGAGAATGTGTTTATTGATTATTTTACAGACAGAAGAAGTGGGGGGGGGGGAGAGAGAGAGAGAAACATCAATGTGAGAGGAACATCGATCGGTTGCCTCCCCTACATTCCTGAACAGGGACTGAACCCTCAACTCAGGTATGTGCCCTGATGGGGAATCGAACCCACAACCTTTTGGTGCAGGGATAACACTCCAACCAAATGAGCCACCCGGCCAGGGAGAGAGGTGGTTTTAACTGCCAGTCTCTGGAATTTAAATTTGACTGATAGGCAACTAGAAGAAAACAGGATTTTGGAGCAGAGAACACGATGAAAATAGCGTTTGTAAAAGAATGTTTTGCTTACTAATCTGACCAGTCTGAGAGCAGAGACTACAGGCAGGCTGACTAGCATAAGGCTAAGTCATTAGTGGTTGATGAAGAGACGGCAATAGCAATGCATGATGCATGAGGAAAGTCAGCAGGGCTTGATGCCTGAATGGGCATGTGTGGTAAAGCACCAGGAGTTACTCACTGGGCTTCCTTCCAGAGGAAGGGCCTTCCCATGGACTGCCGTGGTGAAAACTGTCTCTCTCTGACCAAGGATAATGTTGAGCAGCTCTTTTTTAAATGCATCCTATTGAGAATTAGATCCATGAGACTCAAGTAAAAGCAACACATAAAACAAGGATAGACCCAGAAAGACATGTGAAACTATGAGAGGAGGTATGTCCAAACACTACCCAAAGACACCTTTCATCCTAGGTGTCTAGCCTGTTTGGGTAGCTATAACAAAATACCAAAAACCACAGACTGGGCAGCTTATAAACATAAATATTTGTTTCTCACAGTTCTGGAGGCTGGAAGTCCAAGATCAAGGTGCCAGCATGGCTATGTTCTGGCGGTAGCCCTCTTCTGGGTTGTTGACTTCTCTCTGTGTTCTCATATGGCAGAAAGGGCTACAGAGTCTCTTTTATAAAGGCACTAATCCCATTTATTTATGAGGGGCTCACCTTCAGGACCTAATCACCTCCCAAAGTTCCCATCTCCTAATGACATCTCTTTGAGCATCAGGATTTCAACATATGACTTTGTAGGGGACACAAATGTTCAGACCACAGCACTATAGAAGAGTGCTATCATCACATAGGCTATTAGAGAGGCTGGTGTGGAGAGGAGAGGATACTCCAATGTTCACTAATCACACGGTCCTGATAAACTTCACATCTCTCTGAACTTCTTTGAGTAGTCTGAACACGTGAATACTTTCTCAATCCACACCCAACAATAACAGCAGACGCTTAACAGGCTGGAGAGTAAAATGTGGAAGCCTTAACAGTCTGGCTTTACTCCTGGAACAGCTGCAATCACTCTGTATCTCTAGTGGGTGTGCTCTTACTGTCTCTGTCTCTCATTGCTGGGCTTTTTGCTCTCTTCCCTTTTTTAAATAATTGAAGACTTTCCGTGGTTTATAGGAAGTCAATCTAATATTCCACCAGATATCCATGTTTTCTTGTCCTTGTCCCATTCTACCTTCCCCACTGTCCAGTTTCCCCAACCAACATTTCCATTCCATTTGTGACCCATCATCACACAGAAGTAAACTGGTGTGAAAGGTCTGGTAAGGATTTGATAGAAGAACTTGGGTAAACTTGAGTTTTATACCCAGCAGATGTGTTATCATTGGCTCCCTTTTCATATGAGGTTTAACTCTCATTCTTGCATCATCTACACAATCTTCCTTGTCTGCTGGGCAAGTGAAGACTGCCAATGAGGCACGTGGCGCCTCCAGCACAGTTCTCTTGGAGCAAGCTTTCCCCAGATGACGGGCTTAATGTTTCTGCTGATCTTTGTAGGAAAGCAATGACGACACTGATAATGAATGAATTTATATTGTAATAGCATTAATAATTTTTTTCAAACTACACACACACAGTAACTTGTAGAATTTGACTTTCACTTGATTAAAAAATTTAGCATTTTAAACATGCCAAATAACTTAATTGGTAATTTAACAATTTAAATTGTAATCAATAGTGGCCCTTGAACTGCCTAATAAATATGTTAAATCTTCAAAAACAGAATTATACTTTCTGTGTGAGTATAAGAGTATTTTATTTTAGAGAGGGGAGTAGCCCTGTATCTATCCGTCCAGAAGCCTATTCGATTTTTGTGCGAATTTAGTTGCAGAATAAAGCAACTAAAATCCCAGCAACTTTTTCCAGAGAAAGTCCCCTCCTCTTGCTGTTTTTAAAAAAGCAGCAAGCAAGGTCAAGAGTGTGGCTCTGTTCAACTGCATGGATGGGTCTCGTTACTGTGGCCGGCTCTCCCTGGCTCCCGAGAACACCTTGCTCAAGGTCAGCTGAGACGGCTTTGGAGGAGCCACACCTGACCGTACTGGTGGAACCTGAGCTCTGAGTCATTCCCTTGGCAAAGAGCTCATCTAGGAAAAGGCAAAAGTCAGGGACACGCTGGCGTGAAAGACAGATGAGTCATGGACAAGGGACAAGTCACTCTCGACAGCGGACCAACTTTAGGAAACACTGAAATGGAAAAAAACGATGTTTGGGGAAACTAGCACTTATTTTTGGCCAGGATCATTTAACACACACACACACAAAATCTGCAAAGGTTTGTTTTTGCTCCTAGCAATTTCTCAAGTACTGACCACTCACACTATAAAAGAACAAAAATCTGTCCCAAAGAAGTTGTGAAAAAAGAAACTTTCCAAGAGAAACTACCAATTACTTAAGTTTGATTAAGATAAGAAGAAATTAAAAACAAAGGGAACACTGTAACCTATTTCCTGAAATTGCAATCATATGAACGATGCATCGAAATTGTTGTCTGTATATCCCTTTAAAGATGACTTACATATACATTACACAGGTGGTTTTATATTATATGTTAAAAAACTCAAAACTTTGACCAAAAGAATACTACAAGGTCATTTTATACCTTCATTTTCTTTTTCAGTTTCCTTAAACATGGCACCATTTTAAAGAGGACCCACCTTGTCCTCCAAGAACAAATCTTAAGTGCATATATTGAGGAGCAGTGAAAAACTTTAATGACAATATGATACATATGTCTTCATGAGGCTACTCATCTATAATATAAGAGCTCAGAAAAGAACCAAGTTTTAATGAACTTTAAATACAAAAACATTTGGAAAATAAGGAAAAATAATCTGTTCACAAAACCCTTTAAAGCACTAAGTTTCCATCTTATTTACGGGAACACTGATACAAAAACAACTTCAAGTAACTTGCACACAATGATCTATTTGAGAATTAGATTTATGAGCCAGGATTTAGCGTCTATAGCCCAGGCGACATTGTGTTAATGAATCACAAATCACATGGTTAAATACTTTCTAATCTTCCTGAAGCAGGACCTGGCTAAATAATGATATTGACAAATCTCATGATGGATATGCTTGCTAAGGTAACTAACTGTCTTCTCCAGAAAGTTCCACTAGGAGGGAGATAGGAAGGGCCTCCACTTCTCGAATGTCCCTACTGTACCAGGCACTTCCCAGAGCTACATCGTGTAACCTTCCCCAAATCCCTACTAGCTTGCTGTTATTCTTACCTGGCACATGGGAAACTGAGGCTTAGAGAAGTCCATTAGCAGTGGTGAGGTTACAGCCATGTCTACTCAACTCCACCCCCCAGTCCTTTCCTGGCCACTAGGGCTGCAAATTCACCTGCTGTCAGGAGCCAGCTCGGTGAGCATTAGTATCACCTGGCTGTGGATAAGAGAAGGGGTGCTGAGAATCATGAGCGGGACCAACAGGTCTGTTTGCTGGGGACTTTTTGTGTTTTTAGCACTTGAAAGTCCCATGTCCCAAAAAAGCCCTCACTCGTGGGCTCCTAGAATGATGCAGAGTGGAGAATACAGCCCTGTCAGAGGCAATCCCCGTTAAATCCACCTGTGCTCAGGTGCAATTCTACTGCCTGGGCTCTAAAGGCCTGGGGGTAGGAAGTACTGAGCTCTTTCCAGCCAAAAGGAGTCCAAGGCTCTCATATCAGAACTTCTTATTCTGGGATAAGAGAAGAAGATAAGGTAATATGGTGAGAAGAGTGATGGGTTTCAGGGTATATCACTGAGAGGTCTTGTTCGCTTCTCTTTGTCTATTTCCAGAGATTGTAGAATTCCACTTGGCACAGGCTGATTCTTACCTGTCAGCCTAAGATAGATTCTGAGGGTTCTGGAGAGCCTCACATCTACCTAACAATGTCGTGCACAGTGCCATAATAGCGAACTATAAAATGCAAAGCACACTATATAAGCAATAGTACATTACATATGGGGGCTGGAGAGGAGACTCCCGGAAGGCTGTCAATCAAATCAGAGCACGTGGTCACTGGGGAATGTGGCACCCAGGTTAAGACTTTGTGTTCTCAGGAGGGCTGCTCTTTGTCACTCTTCAAGTCATTGCAGACATGAGTTAGCTACAGAGCTGTCTCTCAATTTTCTAAACATCCCCAGTCTCCTCATTTGGTGACTTTGAGCTCTCAGGCCCTCTGTAAAGAGGAGGAACATTGGTACCTTGAAGTTCATCCACTCCCTCAGCTCCTGCAAGGGTCTGGTCAGAGGACACTTCTAGGCTCTCCATCAGCTTTGGAGACCAGGAAGAAAGCCTGGGAAAGGCGTGGACATGCACAGTACCCAGCAGTGTCTTCCATGGTGCACACATACCTCCGGCACCTGCCCCACTCTCAGTGTGTCCCTCGGCTGGCACATAGGTTCCACCCTCTCCACATGGCCTCCTTTGGACATCTCCCTCCCAAAACTCCCAGGGCACTTGCTGCTGGCCCCACACCACTTGGCATGTCAGAAAACACTATCTCATTCCCCAGCCACAGACAGTGTACTTCTCAGTGGAGTGTAAAGATATCTGTTTTTTATATTGTCTTCAAATCCATTCACTGCCACATACCTGATTATTGGTAAATATAACCTAGCTTTAAAAAACCTTAACTATTAGCAGACATGCAGAAGGCATTGTGGAAACCCTTGGGAGAGCAAATCATCGTTACTACTATTTGGTGCTGGCAGGGACCTCAATAGAGGGGACTCTTTTTTTTTTTTTTTTTTTTCCTGCCAGACAGCAAACTATCTGAAACCTCACCTCTTTGTCTTACTGTAATAATGACACAGGTTTTCAGAGAATCAATACTCTCTGCTGGGAATGGATCAAAGCAAAGCAATATACTCACTGGAAAGGAATGAGTACTTTATGGCTGGTAGGCAGAAGTCACAGGGAGGCCTTCCTTTCTTAAAGTGCTCTCTGCAGCAGGAAGTGCCTAAAATTAGAGAAAGAAAAGACTGCCACTGCTGTTTTATTTGACAAAAATAGGCTATTAAATATATATAGCAACAGAAAACGATAATACTTTTAAAAGTTGGTCAGTAAGTTTTAAAAAACAAATAAACATGAAGGTAACCCAAAATGTGTTAGTCTTTATCAACTTGATTTAGAAGACAAGTATTTTGCTCACTTCAACTGAATTTTTTTTAAATCTTCACCTGAAGGTGTGTTTTTCATTGATTCTAGAGAGAGAGAAGGGGAGAGAGTGAGGGAGAGAGAGAGAGAAACATCAATGTGAGAGAGAAACATCAATCCGTTGCCTCACGCATGTGGCCTGACCAGGGATGGGAGCCATAACCTAGGTATGTGCCAGGGCTGGGAATCGAACCGTGTACCCTTTGGTGCACAGGACGATGCTCTAACCACTAAGAACACCGGCCAGGGCTCAACTGTATTTTTTAAGGAGACATTTAACCATAGACAGCAATTATATGAAAAGGAGAATATAAACGTCCAGTTGTGAGAAGTCACATAATTAAAGGTTGCCAGGACGTCATCTCATTTCTGGAACTGAGTCTGACCCCACGGAGGTATGATAGAGTGTTAAGAGTGTCAAAGGGCCTCAGAGCCCATCTGGTACACAATCCCTATTTCAGACCAGGAACCAGAGGCCCACTTGGGAACCCAGATCTGTTCTATGCTCTTGGGATTAAGACCAAAATCTCTGACCTCTGAGAGGTCCAGAAAGAGGAGACTAAATACAATAGATACTATATTTCAGAATGTCCCACTGGGGTGGCAGGTGGAGACATCTAAGCAAAATCTGAAGGCAGTGAGGACGTGAGCCATGGGCCTATTGAGGGAAGCAATTTCCAGGTAGAGGGGGGCAGCCAGGGCCCACGGGAGGGGGAGGGAAGTGGCAGCTACGTCTGTGGTAATGGATGAACCAATCGATGGAAATCAGGTAACAGGGAAGCTGATGAAGACAGAACCTTGGGGAATATCTACTTAAAAGGTGGGTGGAAAAGGAGACTGGGAAGGAGCAGCCAGAGACAGGGGGAACAGAGAAGGGAGGCCATCAGGGTTGGAGAGCTGCCAGTTTTGACAATCAGCTCTGAGGTGAACACTTCCCACTCAGAGAGTAAGGGCTGGGGAAGGATGGCTTGTGGAAAAGGAAGTGTGGAAGCCTGACCAGGGCAAAACATTCTAGAATTAGGAGGCATCCCTGACCCCACGTCCTGCAGCATCGGAAATGCAGTATCTGTTTTCATGTAAACACTTAACTGGTAAATATGTGACCCTGATAGTGGGCTTGCCCTCCAAATTTGGAAATATTTAAAATATGTCTAAATTCAATTAAATGTAGAAGAAAAGCAAAAGGCCTTAATCATAGTAAGATTAAATGCAAGTGTTATAACCGAAGCCCACATTTTACAAGCTTGTCTTTAATAAGCACATACAAAACAAATGATTTTAATAAATAAAAGAGTCAGTTAAATAAATAAAAGAGTCAACAGGCATCCAACAGCAAATGATAATTCCCAGCAATGCCAACAGTGCCAAAAGTAATCACTAAGTTACTTGAGGACAACAGTGATGAAAGTTTTCTAATTTCTTCAAGATGCATTTTGAAAGTTCTACATGCATTTAAAATTTTTTTCAAATTCCAGGTGATGTAAATCTATTAAAATAAATAAAAATACTTCCATGCAACAATCTAAAAAGAGATAGTAGAAGTAAGGAAAAAAATGATAGTTTATACCGTTGACCACTGATCATGGTTTCGAATTGTGCAGGTCCACTTATACTTGGATTTTTTTCAATAAAATACCTGTACTGTTTTCTATCCTTAGTTGGGAGTCTGTAGATGCAAAGGACTCACTGTATGCATTGATCTAGGCCATTTTATATCAGGGACTTGAGCATCCCTGGATATTGGTATCTGCGGGGGAGTCATGGAGCCATGACTGGGGGATACTGAGAGTAGTTAAGTTATGGGGGAGTCAAAAATTACATGTGGATTTTGGACTGTGTGGGGTTCAGCGCTCCTAACCCCCACATTGTTCAAGGGTAAATTTATTACATTGAATACAGATCACAAATAAGATGACACGTGAAACTGAAACATAAAATATGAACAGATCTGTGGCCCATACCAACTCCCACTTAACATTAACAGTGGTGGGAGTGGTTCAGGATGGGTGGGAAACAGTTCATTCTGGATCAAGGACTACTATCTTTCTTCTCCTGAAGCCTTCGTGCTTCCCTCACCTTTCTAGAGAACTGGTCACCCTGCTTGGACTCACCAAGCTAAGTTCTGCTCCTTACACTCCTTGTTGTTATTATTTTTTGCTGCCTCCCCTAAGTAGGCTGCTTCTTGCAGAGTGGGTTGGGTCTTCCATCTTTCTCTCCCTAGGGGTTAGCACAGAACCTAGCACATGGCAGGTGCCCTAATTATTGAATAAAATAATGAAAGAAAGAAAAATACACTTAGATGATAGGCCTGATGTCTCTTCAAGTATTTTTTGAATCCAGGAAACTTTAGGAGGGTCAATGCTAAAATATTTATTGATTGCTAATGACAGATCTCCCTCAGTTCTTCTCATGTCACAGATGCCCCAGGGACCAGCCACACAGCCACCTATACTCTTACATCCAATAGCAGGTATTGCCCATTGCGCCTTCCTTTTTACAATTATTTCAGGCCTTGCTCAGCCCAGCTGCTTTGTGGCACATCATATTCTACAGGAAGTGACTTTTTGTTTTTAAAATGATGACCATTTTTCCTGCTAAATCATAAACGCCTAGGAGAAAAAGTTCAAAAATATCATGTACAACAGAGACTGTTGCAATTTAAAAATATTATGTTTTGCACTCTAGGTCATGCTAATAGACCTATTTGATGGGTCAGAAATGTCATTTTCTCATCATGAAAGAGCTATGAGATTACAAGGAGGGGAGAGAACAAAATTTTAAAATGCCCAAGAAATTTATTTTTACTTTCTTATCCCAGAAATATATAAAAAGATTCTTTTTAATGTAGTTAAATAAAGGTAAGATGTGACTCAGCTGAAGTTAAAAGTGCAGATTTTTGCTACTTTGTAAAAATATAAATAACATTTTATTCAGTGCTACTGGAAAAATGCCCCTTTAGTATATGGTGGAAGGTCCTTTAGGCTATCACAGTGCATTACACAATGTACATCTACCATTTATGTTACATTCTGAAGTTCCTTCCAGACACCAAGAGTCTTTTAAGACCCAACCCTTGAGAGTCAACAACACTTAGAACACTCCCCACAGCTTCCAGTGGCACTCAGCTTAACGGTGCTATGCTCACAAAAGGTGGTTTGCAATGTTTACCTTGGACAATAATTTATTTTTAAAGATTTTTTAAAAATTTATTTTTAGAGAGAGAGAAAGATCGATGTGAAAGCGAAACATTGATCAGCTGCCTCCTGCACACCCCTTACTGGGGGTCGAGCCCACAACCCAGGCCTGTGCCCTGACCTGGAATAGAGCCAACCACCTTTCTGTGCACAGGAGGACACCCAGCCAAGTGAGCCACACCGGCCAGGGTGACAATAACTTATTTTTAAGGCAGCCTACTTCTTAGAAATTCTTGAAGACCAAGGTAATTTAGGAAGTATTTCAGGAGATGAAGAGGGGGAGACAATTATGGAATGGCATCAATTTTTTCTTCCCCAAACGAGTGTCCAAGCCTAACTGTGGCTTCAGAGAAAGGTTATCTTCCTGTCCACAGCAAGAAGCACAGAGTGAGGGAGTGAACCCGGAGAGCGGGGTCTGGACAGGTAAAGAAGAGCAACATCACTGTAGTCAAAACTGTGCTTTCCACCACTGCTCTGCGACCTTCTGAAATCAGAACGAGGTGGGGTTTGTTACGAAGAGTCCAAAGAAGAAGTAGGTGCTCAGTAGAGCGCCCCTTCTCATGTTCACTTCAGCACACATGGTGTCTCAAAACTGAACACTGCAGATTGCTTGAAGTCACAGAGATCCTGTATCACAATGCATGACTACCAAACTTTCTTATTATAGATGATACTGTATTACAGTAAATGGCAAACTTTCATAATATTCCTTATTTTTTCCTTAAAACTGATTTTGAGTGAAATATTACATTGGATGATTTATTACCCTTCAGGAGGGAATAAGGAGGGAGCTTGGGAGGGGCAGTGAAGCAGAGTTAGTGATCTGAAGTTTTCCTCTACCAAAGACTATACCGACCCCCTGTAACCAACCAGTACACAGCTCTAAGTCAAAGCAGTTATTTTAACAAAGTACTTAAATGGCAACGTTTGGCTTTTCAGGAGCAGGGAAATAATTCCTGGCGGCTTTCAGGTATCAGCAGGGCTCTCCACTGATACCAGACGCATGGTGGCAGCCAGCCAGCCGTGTGACTGGTGACTCAATACACAAGTTTCTGTGGTCTCCACAATCTGATACGGTAAGAACATCAATTTTTAAGTTTGAGGACTAAATGGTAGCAGGGGGATCTTCTGAAAGAATGAAACTCCATGGAGAAGGCACACGGAGAAGCAAAATCATTGCACTTGTTTGGGTTTCTTTAAGCTCAGCCTTGGCCATTTAAATATTTTCCTTCAGAATGTACCATCTTTATTACAGAATTTTAAGATTACTTATTGTTTGATTTGGAAAATAATCCAGACAGCCATGAACAGAAATTTTAAAATGTTGTCAAACATTAGTCCAAGTGGCAAGAACCCCACCTTCCTGTGATTAATCTCAACTCCAAAAGCAACATCCCCGTTAAACAAAGCCCGGAGTCAAAAATTATCTCTTAGGCACAGCTGCATACACACCTAAACATATTTTTGGCAGAACGGAACATGCTATCATTCTCTATGTTAAATAGGCTTAAAGAAAACTACAAAAGGTGAAACAAAGAAAACCATCCAAAATGAAGGCTGCACTCATCTTTGAAGAAACAATAGCACATTACTTCCCCCAGGACCCTGCACTGACACCAGGAGAATTGCTGCCCTGTCCTAATTAAAGTGTGTTTCCCTGAACTCTGCTAGATTGCTATTATTCAGGAGAGCCTGGACTCAATGCATACAAAGTCAACCGGATACTGAAACGCACCTCCTAAGACACCTAAAACCGATGCAACACAGGGCTCTCCAAAACAGAAGAGAACCAATAAGAATCACTCCCCAGCACATGCACTCTTGAATCCAGGTAAAAACAATAATCTTTTATGAACGGAGTAGCTGTTTACCAGCCAAGCCTTCTCCGGAGGGGGGGCATCTTTTGGTACGGGATGCCGGACTATGCATGCTATTAACAAAAAAGCACGATCCGATTAAACAGATGACATGAACTCGCTTCATCGCATGCATGGCTGTGCTTTTCCTGCGAGATAAAGGCTCAGAGTAATTACCATGAACTGAAACTTCCTCCCTGATCTCCTTGGCAGCTGGCAGTGGGTGACTGCCGATGCTCTACAACAAAGAAGAACGCCTTCTCCTCCGTGCCTCCTCCTTCCTTTAACCTCCCCAGCTAGGCACCTCCACGGCGGCCAGAGCGCAGCGGAGTGTCTCTGTTTCCATGTCCCCACCGCATAAAGAGTGCGGGGCAAACCTATCCAAGTGGCGAGCAGCGAGCTCGCAGCCAATGAGGGCGGCGCAGGCGGAATCCAGCACATGCTCGCTGAGGCGCAGGCTGTCACCAGCCCTTAGCAGGCTGCTAATCTAATTATAGCCGGTCTGCCAGCACACAGCTATTGGAGCAAAGCACACGAGCAAAGGACATTTTAATAAATTAAACCCCGTGGACAAAAGCGTCTTGATTTCTTATCATTTTGAGGCTTAATGTGTCATCTTAGAAACTGTAAGTGATTTTTAAAGTGCATTCTTGTTTTGCAAGAATCCAGAGAAACAAAGAGTGGTTAAGCCTAACGGAGAGTCCTGCTGGCTGACTTACACTACAGATTCCAGCGCTGAGGAATAAATGATAAAATCAATACGACAATATTAGGGCTAGTGCTATAAAATCTGAGTCTTATTTTATTTGTCCTGATGTGCAATCTGCCACTTAGTTGTCCTAAAGTGCTAATTAGTCTCCAATATACTTTGAAATACCATGCAAATTTCCATGCACAGTGGAAAAGTGCTAACCAAGGTGTCAAAAATCCTAATCTTGACGACAGTGATGAATAATAATTCAGATGAATATAAAAGATGGAAAGGGATATCAGATATCAGTGTAAAAGCAAAAATTAAAGAAATCTGTCTGCTCTTGAATCCAGGTAAAATTATTATGGAGTTAAAATTACTGTGGAGTTTTTGTATGATGTTCAATAAAGTATTAAATAATTTGCCTAGATTAAGCCTAAAATGATGACCAGCTATCAAATAGGATACCTTGTTTTGAATCTGTTCTGAGACTAAAGTTGAGTAAAACTCATACTAAGAAAAAAATTGGAAATCCAATTTGCAAAGTAAATTCTGTTGACTTCTATGATTTATGATAATCAAACCAAACTTGATGATATAGTTTAATAATATATTGGACCAAAATAGAATTTTTCCTGGTCATATTGAGAAGCTTACAAGACTGCATTGTGTACATGAAAATTTATCTCTTAAGGAAATGATCTGTGTACTTCTTGCTCGTATGCCCCTAGACCTCCTTGAGTTTTCATAAGCCTTTAACTTTTATACTCTAAATACCATCATCTATTTTCAATAATAAAAAAGTTTGCCCATTGTGCAGTTTAATGGTAAAATTAGTTCTAGAAGCTAAATCCTATGAGTGGCAGTTTGACACACAGGCGAAAAGCATACATTCTAATAGCTACACTACCTGGGTTTAAATTCTGGGTCAGCGGCTTCCTACCAGTGTGACCTGGGACAAGTGACTGGATTTCTCTGTGTCTCAGAGGCAGCAATGGGAGACATCTTGCAGGACTGACAATGAGCTATAGGCACTTAGGACAGGGCCTGGCACAGACTGAGTTCTAAAGTAAGCTATTATTAATAGCAGCAATCTTTTCACCACACCATATTGTCTACCTTCTTTTCCAGTAACACACTACTCAAAAAAGAAGTGTCTAAGCACTTCTCTGTTGTACAGTTTTGTCAGAAACACCATTTAGAAGTAATTGATAGTGACAAGCTGGTGGCAGACTTGATTAATCATACAGAGCTGTTATAAGTATTCACTGCGGTAACAAAAATTACTTCCCCAACTTCTTTTTGGTTATATCATAGTCACTAACTTCACTTAATTCTATATGAACCAATCTTAAACGGGATTTTCAGGAAATTAAAGGCTTATAATTATGTTTCACCAATGACTTGCAATACAGATTAAATGATGTTATACATTTGAAAAGTTTTCTATGGAATATAAGTTGAGTTAAGTTTATAATGAGGCGTTTGGTTAAATTTAAAATACTCCCTTTCTTCTAACTATGTTCTACGAATTTAACAGTCCTGGGGTGATATTAATCAAATCTATTAATATGTTAAATTTATTTTCAGGCCCTGGACGGGTGGCTCAGTCGGGTGGAGCAGCATCCTGTCACCAAAAGGTTGCAGGTTCGATTGGCAGTCAGGGCACAGGCCTAGGCTGAGGGCTCCATCCCCAGTAGGTGGGCATACCCCAGACAGCTGACTGATGTTTCTCTCTCACATCGATGTTTCTCTCTCTCTCTTTCTCCCCCCCTTCCCGCTTCCTTCCACTTGCTCTAAAAAATCAATAAAAATATGTTCTTGGGTGAGGGTTAAAAACATTTTTTAAAATTTATTTTCCATAATTCCCAGAAATTGGTGTGCTCTACCAGTCAAGCTCCAATCCAGTGATACTATGCAAACGTCTCATTTTTGTAGTCTTATTTTGCTTTGATTTTTACTTGAAAACCTTTACAAAACGCTATCATCCTCAACAACAGTTATGATCTACTCTAAGAAACCAAATATTCCCCGGGATTAATTAGTAGCCATGGAAAAGGAATACGGACTCAGAGGCATTTTTCATTCTTCAACCTTTGTATACCATAGACTGTTAGCGAAATAAACCAGGGAAAGGAACGGTATGGCTCATAAACTTCAAGGGAAAGAAAGCAAAGAAACTCATGGTCCATTAGTTCAAGAGTGAAAAATTGTGTACAAATGTAGACACGAACACAAACTTGCAAAACCAGATGGAGACACGCCTGCTAAAGGAAAAAACGCTGTGTGTGCTACCTCGACTTCGTCCAGGTGAACTATCAAAGCACAATCACCATTATCAGGAGCTAAAACTCCAAGAGGAATTGGCTTCTGTGATTTGGCCTAAGGCACAGCTCCCTGGAGGCTGCCAGGATACAGACTAGTAACACTTCCAGGCATTTATTTAGGAAACAGCCAACAGCTCTGCCTTCCTCTTCATTTAACAGACTGCAAGCTCAAAAATAAGGGCACTTTTAAAAAGCTGTTTGCTTAATTTGTCTCATGCCTGTTCTGTATAAGACATTAAGCAGACGCGCGTTCTAAGAAACGGAGGCCACTGCCCTTTCTTAAGTCTTATCTTTCCACACACTTAGAACCAATATTTGTCTGGAACTGAGTAACAGTTAATTGGTAATCTTTTATATTCTAACCTCTGCAATAGCACTGTTGTCTCGGAACTTCAATCAACTCTTCCTGAAGAAGCATTCATTTACTCAATTGTTTTAGACACCTACTATGTGCCAGGACTGTGCTGGATGCTGGGAATACAGAATGCAGTGGTCTGATTCCCAAGGGAGCGTCCAATCTAATTAGGGAGATAAACATTAAGTGACTCATTAACTGAGTGGGTATGGTGGGGAGACTGCTGGGAAGTGCCGGCTGCTGTGAAAACATGTAAGTGGGCGTGGAGAGCCTGGAGAGTTGGGTCTGAGGCTGAAGGAGGCTTCTGGCTGGAGTGTGGGTGAAAGCCAAGGGTGCTGCGAAGGTCCTGGAGAGCCCAGGACCAGGGGACACAGGATGGAGTGTGGACAGCTACAAACAGCTCTCACGAGAGGAGGAAAGGGGTAGGTCAAAGCCCTGTGGAAATCTGATTGCTGATTCATTCCTCCCAGTTCTTTCTAGTGACAGGTTCCCATTACGTTCCAAGTCAAAACCCTCGATTACCCTTCATTGCACAAAGAATAAAAACCTGTATATTTTACATTTGGGGCACTGGGCAAGTAGAAACAGGCAGTCACCACAGATCTAACCTTGGAGGATGAAGAGAGGAAAGCCTGTATATTGAGAACTTCCATACAGAACTGTTACAGCTTTCTCCCCTTGGGAAAGAAAACGGGCTCACGCACTAAAAATAAATCATGGCTCCCCCATAACTTCAGGCTGGTCAGGATGCTCTGACCAGAAGTGTCTCAGTTTCAGGTGTTTGGGAAGCTCCATCTTGCTGGAAGGGACCCAGGGCAGTGGTTTCTGCTCTGAGGAACAGCGACCTGGGTGTGGGGAGGCCCGATCACAACCTGGGCCACCAAGAATGACATTTCTCCCATTTTCTGGGGTTCCCCCAAAGCACTTCTACACCCCAGCTCTGCCAAGAGAGGGAGAAGGTGCCAGCAGTCCTGGATGGTCCCCGTAAAGAGTGGTGGGCCAGTGAGTGATGGAATAGACAGTTTGTAGCATTTCCACTGTGGTGTTTCTGGCCACCAACACAAACTCACCGCATGTGGAAATGGGCAGACATGCTAACTAGTGGCTCCCTAGGCCCACATGAGGGGCTCTAGCACCGCCCCCCCACCCCCCAAGAAAAGGAATGGATGCCCAGGCTATCGAAGTCTCTCTGGTTACCAGGAGTAGGACAACTGCTGGGCAAGCGTATCGGTAATTGGTGCCCCTTCTTTCTCTGCTCAGAACACCCACCCATTGGCTTTTTTTTATATGTATAAAGAATGTGGCATATGGGGTGCTCAATGCAATTGTAACGTGGATGGTCTGGGCAAAGCTGAATCAGGCTGCTGGAAATTACTCCAGCTGCTCCAACAGCTATGCGCAGCTCTCGGCTCCCTCTTTTCAGATTCTCAGCATCCTGCCCTGTTTACCACAAAGTGACCCCCCTGCCTGAACGGGGCCTCAGAGGATCCTTTGTATGTCAGTGCGGGACACATTGTGGAGTTAGCTCTGAGGCCTCCTGGGAAGCCTCCCGCTGAGAAAGATGATTATGTTTGGACAAGTGTCTTACCAGGCTACGTAAACAGCCCGTGTGAGTTCTCTCTGTGGGGCGCGGCTTATAATCCAGTTGGGCACCTTGTAGTGTCTCCTCAAAGCCTTGCCTACGCCATCACCTTTTTCCCCTTCTAGTGATTCACAGTTTACAGCACTGGTGAAGAGAGACGGAAGGCTAGGCAACAAGACACCAAGGAGTGCTGAATTTGAGGGGAGGCCAGCTTGGGAGGCCCTTGGTCATGGAGGCTTGCTTCGAATGGCTAGCTGCTGCTACCAAATTAAGAACAGAAGTCCTGGCCACCTTGGCTATCTGACCGCCTCCCACACTGCATCCATCCGCAAGCCCCCACCTTCCTTTCATTCACATTCATACAGATCTCCAAGTCAAACGTGGGTTCGTTTGTGAGCTGATGAGGTAGGACGCACATGGACATTTCATACAGGTGTAAGTACCTGTGGGTATTAGAACACGCGTGTCCAAATGGCAGGTGGACAGCAGAGTGTCCTGCACGAATGGGCATTCTGGCAATTAAAAATTAATGTTGCTACCCTGGCTGGTGTGGCTCAGTTGGTTGGAGCACCATCCCATAGACCGGAAGGTCACAGTACTCTCTGTACTATGGAAAGGACCCAGGATTGGACCCTCTCTCTACTGACCATAAATTACAATAAATGGATTAATGCCTTACATTTCAGCTTTGTCTCCCAAAGTGGAACGCCTACAAATTTCAGTTAAATAACGTTTCCTAGAATTTTAATAGTTCTGTATAGCATCAACACCAGTTCTTGAGTGCACCTCTATACCACTGTCCAAGATCAAGGCATATAATCTCCCATGAGTAACACAGGCTGCTATTTTAAGCAAAAACTTCACGGAAGAACTGCAAGTATGCATGGCATGAATGTTCATCATTGTGTTTTAACGTTACAAACTTTGAAAGATTAGACTTTTATCTAAGCAAATATGTAACTACAAGAACATGATTTGTTATGAAATTCATCTTGTGCCTTTCTGACCCTCTTAAAGTCAGCAGAGGTGGAGGGATAGCTGTCTTGAAAATAGGTCATATCAAAACTTCCAAGGTTATATCCTGAATGATACTTCTTGGGAGAAATTTTCTTGCTAGAACAATATACTTCTCATCTTCTACAGAATTATATCTTATCCTGATGTAGCTACTTTCCAGCTGGTAACTTTGGGTACATTACTTAACTTCTCTTTGCTTGAATTCTCTCATCTGTAACATGAGGATGAAGAAATGAGTTACTCTACAAAGAAAGCATTTAGGGAGTGCCCAACATTTTGCAGACTATTATCTAAGTTCTTCCTGCTTGGCTGATGACAAAATTAAAACATCCAGGCCAAATGATATTAATGTTATTAGAAAAGCTGTCCCCTTCTCTGACCTTTTCCTGACCCAGAAAAAGAAATATATAGTATAAACACAGAACCATCACGCCTGAGCACAACCCAGATGGAGCGTGTTATACTGTTAAGAGTTTGTTAATAACATCTAGAAATTCTGGAACTTAAATATGTACAACTTTTTCCTGGGGCAATTTGGAAAAAGTTCTTGAAAATTTTACAAATTTTACCCCTGGCCATTCACTTTGGGAAAACATCCTAAGGAAATAGTTGGAATCATGTACAAATATTAATTAGGAAAAATAGGGGAAATGTGCAAAAAGTATAGAAAAGAGGTATTTATTACAACATACTTTCTAGAACAAATACAGAAACTGAAAATTTTTTTCAACAATAGACAACTAATTGCATAAGTGATGCTGTATAAATAAAAATTAATGGAATGTTATACAGTTCTTCAAAAGTGATATATATTATGAAAGAAAATTTATTAAATGGAAATATAGCCGAGTATTAAGTGAAAGTCATAAATCAATGTATATTATGATTCCATTTTCATTAAAATGATCTCTCTGTGTATATATACATACATCTCTGTGTATACACATAGAGAAAATATCTAGGGGCAATGCCACACTGTGATTAATTCTTGTCTCTGCATAGTTGACTTGACTGAATTGTTTAATTTTTCTACTGTGCTATTACTAATGTTGAACATAAATTGTTTATTAAAACTTTATTTTTTCCCACCCATGGAAAAATCTATGGGTGGTAAGTTTTTAACGAGTAGCCCTTCTAAAGTCTCAGGCTCGAAGATTCTGGCTGCCTCACCTGCCCTGGTCATTGGATCTGTCCTACAGCCAGTCTACGCGGTGCAGCTTAGCTGTTAACCAGCTAGTAAGTGGCACCATCAGCAAATACGATTTTGATGTGCTAATCGTTCCCAGCCATAAATCAAACCACTACGGTGGGAACCAAAAGTTCAGCCTGGATTATCAGCCAATTTGCTGATTATTATTAAACATTAGGGCGAGCCTCTGTTGGCACAGATGCAAGTCTTCACTGCTAAGTACGGCTTAGATACTCCTTCCCATAGTTATTTGGGTAATTTTCTCCTTTTATCTAAAGGCATTCTTGTACACTTGGAAGATATGGCCAGGTCCAAATATCTGGAAAGAAGCCAGTAAGTTTAAGTGATGGAGAAAATGGAAAATAATTTCTTTGGATATGAAGTTAGAAACATTAGCATGATTCAAAATTGACTGGAACCTTGGCAAGTTTCTGAAGCTCTATGGATTGTTACTAATATAGTGGGAATTGAGTTTAAAATAGAAATCACCTTTCGGCGTGTCTGCCTCTATGAACTCTATTTTTACTTTCACAGTTTAAAAAACCTTGTGAACCACACAGCTCCTTATCATTAATAAATAATGGTTTGATGATGGTTTTGCCAGGAAGATACTTCCATTTATATGTGTACATTTTAAAGGTAATTTTATTATATATCTAGGACCAATTTTTAAGTTCCACAATAGAAATTAATATGCAAATGAGAGTTGTTTAACAGAAATTTGCCTTGAAGCAAATTGAGCTGTATTCCAATTCTGCAGCTGAGTGTGTGAGTACCTATAAAGCCAAGGTTTTCCCCCCTACTGAAAATAATCACATACACCCCAAAGTTTCTGTTTTGAATGTTGTTTTTTATAAATGGTGACCAGTGTTCTGTACCTAGATTCCCTGTTTCTATTTTCTCCTGTTTCTATTTTCATGTGTATGTAGACATCCTTTCCCATGTTTTCTTTTTTCATGTTTTCTTTTAGAGCAAAGAAGTATTTTTTCATTATGTAATCCCATTAAAGGCAGTGACAACAACGATGGGACTTTTTTTGGTTTAACAAGTGTTCTCCTCCAGGAAACATTTACCACTCAGTGACTTTAACAGGAAAAATATTGTGTCCTTCGAGAATGAGGAAGAAGCTATTGGAAGAGAAAGAATCTTTTGTAAATCTGAGCATCTGAATAGTTTCTAAATAAAGAAGCAAATCTGTGTCACTTATTTAAGGTAGTTTCTCAGCTTAACAATTTATGCTTTATGGACACAACAAAGGAAAAAGTTTTCCTCCAAACGTGACTGGGCCAGTGTGTAAATCTGGTGCTATTTGAAAGTCATTTTTGCAGACATGGGTCCTCTCTATGTAGGGCACCTTCTCTAAGCGGTATCCGAGTATTGGGGTACCATGGGAAAGATAAGATTCATCACGTATTACTTTTATCGTGTGTGTTACTCACAAGCGATCTGAAGGACATTAATTCACCTTATGGAAACTTTCTTGGGTTTCTCTTTAACTTTATTTTCAAAGTCAGACTACAAGCTAATTTAAATTTCAAGTATTCAATTACATTCCTCTTGAATGACTGCTCATATCTTTGCCAAGTCAATGCTCCCATTCAGGGAGCAGCTATTTTAATTCCCCTGCAGGCAGGTGCTCTAACGGAGAGGAAAGCTGCAGTTCCTCGTACGCGGACTAGCGCGTGATGAACGCTTTTGATCTCAAAGTCTGCGTCAAGCCTACACAAGCGGTTTGCGTGCGAAATTATATAGGAGGCTTTTTAATACTGCAGAAATGCTCTCTAATGGGAACAAATGCCACAGCGTACCTAGCAGGTGAGTGGCAAAGCGTGGCAGGAGTCCAGAGGGCATCAAGAGAAACGGCCCACCTGATTTCTTGATGGCATTTGTGCATTTTATAGATGAAAGATTTTACAGTTTAATTGTCTTCCCACCAAGGGTAAACACAACTTTCACATTTGTTTTTGTTCTTGTTTAAGAGCAAAAACAATCTGAATGTGGGATATGAGTCAGTTCAAGGCTTTAACTACATGGTGCCTGGTGTTCCCTTATCCTGAGGGAGGGGTGGGCTGGTGGAGGAGGGGGTGGGTCTTAGCTAATTTTATTTTGTCTACAATGGGCACAGCTCATTCACACAAACGAGTGGACCCTGGCTTCTCTGGGCAAAGTGGGAAAATCTTACAGGCCTTGCTCTCCATTGGTAGCTTTGAATGATTAAGTTGATGAGAATTAGTCCTCTAACTCCCTGAGATGCTCCAGGTGAGAGAGCCAGAGCCCTGCACAGAAGGGCACCGGGCTCCTGCCTCAAACCTTAGCCGGGGACAGGCCAAGAGAGGAAGAACAGAAAAAGAAAAATTTTTTTGATTTGCAATTACTACTTTTCTAAAAATGCCCTTATTTCCAGCAGTGGAACAGATTTTTTTCTATGTCTTTTTTTTTTTTTTTTTAAATATATCTTCATTGATTTTAGAGAGAAGAAGGGAGAGAGAGAGATAGAAACATCCATGATGAGAGAGTCATTGATTGGCTGCCTCCTGCACATCCCCCGACTGGGGATGGAGCCCACAACCCGGGCATGTGCCCTCACCGGGAAACGAACCCCGATCGCCTGGATCCTAGGTTGATGCTCAATCGCTGAGCAACCCCTGGCCAGGCTCTATGTCTTTTTTTTTCTTTCTACAAAATAATTTAATTTCTGTCCTCTCAAAATATGCTGTGTACTATGCACTGTTTGGGAGAATGTATTTGGGGGGGGGAGGGGGGAGGCAGACCAAAAACTCCACTGGCAACCAAGAAAAAGCAATATTAAAGCATTGTTATTTTAAACACTGGTTGGTCTCAGTTGTGTGAAATTAACTGGAATTTCAGTTAACTTATCCTGTTGGATATACTTTTTGTTTTGAGCTGCTCTATAGTTTGTGCTCACTGATTCCTTCATGCAAATTTCAGCATTTTTCTTGGACCGAAACTGCAGTGAAATGAAATGGATTACATAAAAAATTTTTAAATCTGAACAAACTGAAGTCATCCAACTGCAAAACACATTCTACTTGCGAAATTCCATGTCAAGGAGATGTATTAGTGATGTTTCACATTTTGTGGAAATTCAAACTGGGAGGACCTAGATGGTGGTTCATCTGTGCTCCCAGCGGGAAGAAAGTGTCCTTCACCCAGACAAGAATGGGAGGCTCTTTCATAAGGACAATGAAATCCCAATACAGTGGTGTGAATAAGTATAAACAGATCAATGAAGCAGAAGAGAGGGTCCAGAAACACATCCACAAATGTACAACTAATTTTTGACAAAGGAACTCAGACAATTCAATGGAGAATGAAAAGTACTTACAACAAGTAATGATGGACAACTGGATATCCCCTTGAAAAAACAGTAAACCCTGACCACTGCTTCACATCAGAAATATCAACCTGAGTCAGGTCTTAGACCTAAACGTTAAAAACTTAAACTACAAAGCTTCTACAAAAACACAGAGGAGAATATTTTTGCAATCTTGTAGCAGGTAAAAATTTCCTAGAATCAGAAAAAAGACTAAATGTAAAAAGAAAAAAAATGGCAGATTGTTCTCTAAAAATATTTAAAACTTCTGCTCAGCAAACGACAGTTAAGAAAAGGAAAAGGCAAAACACTAATGAAAGAAACTATATCCAATGCATACATGGAAAGAGGGTTTTTAGCCAGAAAAAAATAAAGAACTACAAGTCGATATCAAAAAGATAATTGTAAAAAATGGCAGAAACTTGGACACTTCACAAAAGAAGCCATACAGAAGACCTATAAAAACATGAGGGAAATACTAATTAAATTAGTATTGAGGGAAATACTAATTAAAACCACAATAAGACACTAGTTCATAGCCACTGGAATCACTAAAAATGAAAAGACAATACCAAGTGTTGGCAAGGCTGTGGAACAACTGGAATCTTCATACACCACTAATGGGAAAGTATGAAGACAATTGAATATTTACCTATGATCCAGCAATTCCACCCAAGATAAAGGAAAACATATATCCCCCAAAAGACTTGTTCAACAATGTTTGTAGCAACTTTATTCCAACTGCCCACCTGGAAACAATCCACACATCCATTAACAGAAGAACAGATAAACAAATTGAGGTATATGCACACACGGGATACTATGCAGCAATAGGAAGGAGCTACTGAGACTAAGGATGAATCTCCAGGGCATGATACTGAATGAAAGGAACCAGCACAAAGGGTATTGGCTACAGTAGAGTCCATTGAGGTAAAGTTAAAAGCAGACAAAACTACTTTATGGTGATAAAAATCAGAACAATGATTTCTCCTGGGGGGGGGGGGGAGCAACTAGAAGGTGGCAAAAGAGAATCTGCTGGAGTAGTGGAAATGTTTTATATCTTTATTAGGGTGGTTACGTTAAGTGTATATATTTGGCAGAACTTCTCAAAGTGTAAGCTTAAGATCTGCAACTTTTACTTAAAAACACACCCATATTACATTAAAAACAACAACAGTATTATAAATATAGTCTTACTACAAAGTTTTAAAATGACTTTATTAATTTGATATCTTACTAAATTATTTTTATTTTAAATTCTTCTGAACCTTTTGAGCTCTTATATGTAATGTGCTATGTACATATAAGAAAAAATGACTCAATTCTACATGAATTCACAATAATTATAGTTTACTTATTTGAAAATTTGACTGTGCCTTTATATTCATACTACTTTATCAGGAACTGAGAATATTTTTCCTACTTGTAAACCCCTAGTAAGCTTATTTTAAAGTTGCCCAGCCGGGCGTGGCTCAGTGGTTGAGCATTGACCTAGGATCCAGGCGATCAGGGTTCGATTCCCGGTCAGGGCACATGCCCAGGTTTCGGGCTGCAGCTGATCAATGACTCTCTCATCATTGATGTCTATCTCTCTCTCTCCCTCTCCTTCCCTCTCTCTGAAATCAATAAAAATATATTAAAAATAAATAAATAAAATAAATGAAGTTAACCACTGGTAACACTCATTTAAAGGGCCTTTTCTCCAGTTACTTTTGCCTCTTCAGCTTTTACCTAACCAATTTTTCTTTTCTTTGTCTCATGCTTATAATAAAGCAGTTTTCTGGAAGAAATTAATACATATTTTATATAAATATACTATACAAAAATACCACATGATCTCACTTATATGTAGAATCTAAAGAACAAAATAAATGAACAAACAAAACAGAAACAGACTCACAGATACAGACAACAAAGGGATGGTTGCCAGAGGCAAGGAGGCTTGGGGGCTGTGAGAAAAGGTGAAGGGATTAAGAAACACAAATTGGTAGTTACAAAATAGTCACGGGGCTGTAAAGTACACCACAGGGAATATAATGAATAATATTGTAATAACTGTGTATAGTGCCAGGTGGGTATTAGGCTTACTGGGGGATCACTTCATAAATTATATAAATGTCTAACCACTATGCTGTACACCTGAAACTAATATAAAATAATATTGCAAGTCAATTGTAATTGAAGAAAAAAATTTCAAAAAAAATTAAAAACCCAGACGCACAGGATAAAATACCTGTCCCCACGGGGAAAACTGTCCCCATTGATAGCACTATGACAACTCCAAGCCATACAGTCTAAGCATGAGGTCAGTCTTCCACTCGGGCATGGCCCAGAACAGCTAACCTTTACTGAGTATCTTCCACGTGCCTGGTCCCGCACCCAAACACATTCATTTAATTCTCGCAGGACTCCAAGAAGCAGACACTACCATCACCACGTTACAGCAGAGACGGAATGACAGGGCATAACCTTCTCGAGGCACCGCCAGTGAGTGGCGGAATCAGGAATCGGGGGCACACCTGCAGTCAACCCCAACACATGCCTCTGGGCCATGAAGCCGCACTGTTGTTTCTAAGCCCCGGAGCCTTCCTGGGACATTTAAAGGGTGACTGGGGGGGGTGGGGGGCTGAGAGGGTCAGAAATGGGAAACCCTCCATTTAAAACAGTCTGTTTTGGAGAATTTGGATCCTCAAGCTTGAGTCACAGCAGTAGAAAAAATAAGAATAATGAAACGGGCAGAGCCCTTAGCTTTATTGCTTAGGAAAATAAGCTACAGTCTAATTTCCCAATCCACAGTAAGTACAGAGGAGCAGACTTGCTGAAACTGTGTGTTTAGCTGTCTAAGTGTGTGTGTGTCTCCCACTCCTCTCAGGTACTTTACACTGAAGCCCAGCATTTCCTCAGCCGTGCAGCATCTTGTGCTCTGGGAGCCCTCACCTGGCTGCCCAGGGCTGTGGATGTGTGAGCTGCCCACTGGTCTCACCAAGGAGACAAGCAACCGACCCACAGCAGGGGCCAGCAGGGGAGCAGAGCCCTCCAGGCAGCCCAGACCAGCCGAGCTGTTTTCATGGCAATGAACTCGGTCCTCAGGGCATGTGGCTATAAATCAAGCAGTAATTAGATCTTGCATCATTTGACACAACCCCTCTGCTGCCCTAATTTACCAGCTCTGGACAGGAAAGAAAGAGAGCCCACTCCCACTTGAAAGCCTAGGCTTCCTCACCTTGAGCCCTGTGTTCTGCCTCAGCCCCCAAAGCACAAGACAGCCAAGGAGAGAAAGTTCTCTCAGGGTCCGGGTGGCATGACCATAGCCTGCAATTGCCCTAGGAATGGGGATGGAGAGAGTGCTGGGACAGAGGGGATTCATCCTTGTCACACTGGGGCACACGTACAAGGAAAAGCCTATGAAAAATGAAAAAGCAGTTTAAATAAGGTATGTATCAGTACAGAAATTTAATTAACCTACCAGAAAAGCATAAAAATCATCACAGACACATGCACACACAGGAATCTATGCAAACTAAGCTCTCATCTGATGTGAGTAAAAGCAAACTCAGCCTTCACTTTAGGCCATAAGCATATCATCTTGGGGGATTTATAAGGGAGACCTCAGGAGACATTCGAATTATGCCTTCAGGAAGATTTCAGTTTTAAATGTTATCAAGCCCTATGGTTTACATAGAAATGTCAGTGTTCTCTTTTAGAGTGACTTGGTGCTTTTTATTTTACATTTCCACACATAATGCTTCTTATATTAAATAGATTTTGATAACCGGTAGAAATTGAAATGGTACTAAAACTCTAACCAACATTTAAATTTTATTAAAATAACCACTAGCTATTCTCTTAATGGATGTGTCCTGACAACTTTAAAAAGCTAGAGATACGAATTATTCCAAAAATTACTTTCTGACTGAAAACTTTCAGTTTTAAAAAAGTTCTGTATTTTAGACCAGAGGTTGGCAAATTTTTTTGTAAAAGGTCACAGCGAATATTTTAAGTTTTGCAGGTCAAAGAGTCCCAACTGTGCCACTGCAGCATGAAACCAGCCTATCAATAAACACATAAACAGATAAGCATGACTGTGTTCCAATAAAACTTTATTTACAAAACCTGACAGTGGGCTGGATTTGGCCCATGGTTTGCCAACTTCTGACATAGACTAGACTAAAACAGTGTAGAATCTGGTCTTTAATATATATTGGAAACTGATACTTCCGAGCAAAAAAAAAAAACAAAAACCCCCAGACAAACCTAAAAAAGCAACCCCTTATGTGCAATTGAATAATGTTAGATGTGGCAAATGTTTCTTGAGTTTCTTGAAGTTGCTAATTTTTATCATGAAACAAGATCTGAAGGTGTTAATCCTTTCCTGCACACGGCACATTCACAGGTGTTAATGCTGATCACAGCCAGGAACAGAGCATGTCCTATGTGTGACTCCAGATGGCTAAAGAGAGTGTTCTACTTACAAGGGAAGGCTTCATTTGACCAGGACTGGATCTCAACAGGGCCAAAGCACCTCAAAAAAGAAAAAAGTCACGTCTATCACTTAAGAGCACAATTGCTTCACTCAACTTCAAAAGGGCACTGAAAATGCCACGCTCTGAAAAACACACAAGGCACCGAGGGAGCAGAGAAAAGCCCGATGTCTCCTTCTCAAATGACACAAAAGAATTTGTGTCCACAAGTTTAAGGAACATGAATTAAAGTGTAATCTTTAGATCAGGATTGGTAACTATTTAAATGCCAAAAAGAAATATAATCCCAAATGAAAAGGAAAAAAACAAGACAAAAAAGGTGCTGTAGTGGGTGAGAGAAGAATGAAGGTATTCAAATGAAGCCGCTAAGCCAAGGTCCTCAGCAGAGCGCTGGCCCTGGGTCCGAGCAGATGCGCACGGCAGGCAGGGTGCATAGTTACGCTGGACTTCTGAAGTCAGGGTGCATACAGAAAAATGCTGTTGCTCTCTGACCCTGCTGCTCACTGGCCCAGGTGACAAGCCAGCACAGCTGCCATGGGCTGGCACCTTCATCACAGACAGCAAACCACTCAAAACCCAAACTCCCACAGGTTGCCACTCAAGACCTTTCTGGAATGAGAGAGGCTGTAAATAACTGTCTCAGTTCCCAAATGTGCTAATGACTCCCGCCCACCTTCTCTCCTGCCCTCCAGACTTGCATGTCATCAGCAGCTCGAACTTATGGGTCCAAAACTGAGCTGCTGAATCCCGTCCCAAACTTGTCCCCACCACACTCTTCTCTGCCAGTTAATGGTAGCGTCTTCCTTCCTGGTGCTTTGGCCAGAAACCCTGGAGTCATTCTGCATGTTTCTCTTTCTGTCACACCATACATCCTAGTTGTCACTGAATCCTATACACTCAACTTTCAAAATATTTCCAGACCTGACCATTCCTCACCACCTGCACAGCTGGACCCTGGCCCAAGCCGCTATCACCTGTGCTCTGAATTACAGTGCCTGTCTCACTGCTATCGTCCCGCCTTAGCTCAGCAGCCACAGAGACCCTTTGAGAACGATGGTCAGACCATGTCACTCAGTCCAAAACCCTCTAATGACTTCCCATTCCTTTAAGGCCAAAGCCAAAACCCAAGTAACAGCCCAGTGGCCCTTCCCACGCTGTTTCCAAGCAAACTCTCTGACCTCACTTCCAAGGGCATGACCTGCCCCTCCCCTGCACTGCCAGGTCCCCTTTGCCTCAGGGGCCGCTCCCTTCACCTAGGGCCTTTTCCCACAGAAATCTGCCGGTTCACATTCTCCTCTGTGGCCTTAACTCAAATATCCCCTTCTAGTAACACCTTCCTGGCCCCTCATTTGCATCAGTTTTCTATTGCTGTGCAACAAATTGCCACAAACTCTGCAGCTTAAAGTCACACCCATTTACTATCTCACAGCTCCCATCAAGCACCAGGCTTGGCTTAACTGGGTCCTGGCTCAAGGTCTCTCAAGGCTGCAATCAAGGTATTCTCTGGGCAGCCTTCCTTTAGGAAGCTCCAGCTCTCCTATGAGTTCCCATGGTTGCTGGCAGAATTCAGTCCCTTGAGGCTCAAGGGCTGAGGTCCCAGTTTTCCTGCTGGCTGCGAGTGGGGCCACTGTCATCTCCTAGAGGCAGCTGGCAGTCCTGCTGTGGCCCTCTCACAGCTCACTTCTTCAAGGCCAGCAGGAGGACCTACTGAGATGGAGTCTCATGTAAGGTGACCTAATAATCACAGCGGTGAAACCATCACCGGCACATACTCTGAGAGTCCCCCCACCCAGTACAGGGACATCTGAGAACTCCGCCTGCCACGGCTCTCAATGCTACCACACCACTCCCGACACACATACATCTACGCCCATCCCTGCTTTTCTTTCCTCCACAGTACTTTTTATCACTTGAAATAGTAAATATTTGTACCTTCCGTGTTACTGCTTCATCGCACTAAAATATAAGCCTCGCCAGAGCAGAATTTTTCTGTTCTGTTTCCTGCTCTCTAGACGGCTTGCAGAAAAGCTGGCACAGAACAGTTACTGATGAACAGTTATTGGATGAATAAAGGATTTACTATGTAGGTTTCCTTCAAACACGTGAGCCTCTCAACATCGCCAATCCCAGTGCTACATACAGATTTCCATGACCTCTTTCTCCTGTCCCTGCATTGCATCAGAACTGTTTAGTCACAAAAGATGAAGCTAAGTGTTCTCCTTCCCATGGTAACAAAGCTACATAGTTTTAGTTTATTTATAGTTTTATCAGCCGACTGTGGGCTGAGAACTCCACATGGAGTATTTGTAACACCAGCATTTTATACTCACGTGAAAACAGATATGGTCACTGTCTGCTTCCCAGGCTCATAGATGACTTCTAGGTTTGTTTGTTTTTTTTTAATCTTAAAAATTCTTCAAACAGTGAAGGAAATAGGAAATAAGTCACACTCCCTATAAATACTGACTCCAAGGCAATGACAAATATGTGACTGAGTCGGCGATTTAAGCAGAGAGAGAAGTATGGTGTCCGGAAGCAATGAGCATCCTATCACTAAAATAATAAATGTTACAGATCCATTATTCACCTCACTTAAAGTAATACTGCTTTTTTTTTTGCAAGAAGTAGGGAAACAGCAAGGCCAAATGCTATAAATGTGAAGTACAACTAACTCCATGTAAAATACACATTGGGTATCCATTTTACCCCATGTGCCTCTGGTTAGTAACATTTTTTTAGGCGATAAAAGAATGCACAGTACATGCACCTCAAATAGTATTCATCAACCCAACTGCAAATGCCAGTTCTATAAACAAAGTGACGATTTGCCTGGCAAGCAACCTAAAACCACTCTTACGTGGTCTCCACGAACAGTAACCGAATGCTACTCAGGTGATCACAGGTCACAAAAGGCAGCCTGCTTTTCTCTTTCATCTAGTTTAAGCTTCCCCTCTTTTATTTATTTGGCTAGCACCCTCCCTATTACTATAATTCAAGGAACACAATCAACTTCTAAATCTCCCCTGCCACTGATAAATGAGCATTCGCTTCTGAATTCCTGGCTGGTTTTTACTTCTGGCTGCCCCTCTAACCATATATACAGTTTCCAGGTTAACCTGCCAAAAACAGTGATTCTGGCAAATCACTCCTCCGGTCATGAGCTCAGGGCGGCTCCCTATGGCCTAGTTTGTCAAGTTCACAGCTCTCCCTATGGCCTTGCCAGTCAAATTCGTAACCTGGATTAAGCCCTTAACATGGGTCAGTCTGGTGTCTATGTTAATTACAGGACTGCGCACTCGGTCCTCATCTGGCCAGGCCCCAGGGTGACTGGCTGAAAGAATACAGATCAATGAATAAAACCACAAACACCAAACCCTAAGCCCTACTGACTGTAAAAACATCTCTATATGAAGAACAGACTACTTCTCTTTCCCTCAGAAATACAGTACAGTTAAGAAAGAAGAAAGTCCTTAAAACATGGTCTTTGGCTTCTCAAAGTGAAAGTACTATAAGTATGGAGGTGATGTGGCATTTCCCGAGCACCTTAACTGAGCTTTCTGTGGAAGCAGAATCCTAGCAAGGCCCGCAGGAATTCCCAACCCCCTGGTGTGCACACCCTGCCCAATCCCAGGGCAGTAGATATAATGGACTTTAGTCCTATGATTAAGTATGTTATATGGCACATCAATCTTAAAATAAGATTACCCTGATGGGCCTAGTCTATTCTCCTGAATCCCTTAAAAGCACAGAGTTGTCTCTGGCTTGGTCACAGAAGAGTAACCGAAGAGATGAGAAGTGAGGGAGATCTCATGAGGGAGCCTGCTCTGATATTGTGAGAAAGCCTGTGAGAAGGCACGTGAGAAGGCCCAGGGCAAGGGCTTCTAGAAACATCTAGAACCTGATGCCATCCCTTGGTCCATAGTCAAGGAATGGGGACCTTAGTCCTGCCAAAAACCTCAATGAGCATAGAAACAGATTTCCCCCAAAGTTCAACTGAGATATGCAGTCTGGCCAATACCTTGAATGTGAGACTCTGAGCCGAGAACCATGGCCAACTGTGACCTCTAGAACTGTGGGCTAAGAAATGGCTGTGGAATTTTGTGGAAATTAGTTATGCAGCAATAGAAAACTAATATGCTTTCATCTAAACCTACCTCAAACCATACACATAAAAATAATAACATTATCCCAACAGGACCTCACAGCATTATCAACTGTGCTCATGGGCATGAATGGGCAACCAACACGTGAAAAAGGGAGAAAAGCACAGGAGGCCTCCAAGGAAATCTCTATCTTCCCTACAAAGTCATGAAATCTGGGAACAAGCAGAACATAAAAATATTTAATGACAGGGACTATTCTAAGGATCATCATCTATAAGCAATATTTATCAGAAATGTTAAAAATACAAAGTAGCCCTTCCATGATATTTTACTAATGTTAACATCAATAACAGCAATATCAATATCACAATTTATTTAGGTTTCTATGACATGTATTAGGAAAAGTATTCATCTTTTATTCCTCAAAATAGTAATTGATTATCTACTTCATACAGTATCTTTAGTATGTGCGTGTTGAGTAATCCCAGGGAATATTAAGAAAAACATGCTATCCACATATTATTACAAGAAAAGTAAATATTAGAGGATGTTTGCCCACTGCTTTTCTTAAGAGCAGACATTAATTGCTAAAATACAAATATTCTGCATCTCACTTTGCTTTTAATTTAAATTTTTTAAAATCCTCACTCTTTGAGTGAGGATATTTTTTTCCACTGATTTTTCTCTTTTTTAAGAGAGAAGAGAGAGGGGAGAGAGAGAAGAGAAAGGAAAACATCCATGTGAGAGAGACATATCGATTGGTTGCTTCCCACACGGGCTCCGACCAGGAGCAGGGATCCGACCTGCTACCCAGGTACACGCCCTTGACTGTGACCCTCTGGTGTGCAGGCCGACCTTCAAACCACTAAGCAACGCCAGCCAAGGCCTCATTTTGCTTTTATAAGCAATCCTGCGGTTATTTCAAATTATAAACATTTGTTTCATTTCTACTCCACAGTAGGCTCTCTGCTAGGCACTAAAAACAGAAACATAAATCAGTCCCTAATTTCCAGCCACCCACGGCCTATTGAGAAAAACAAGCCAATTAAGAATCGAAACTAGCAATTTCAATCATTAAAGTATTAGTGGTATGTGTATTGAATGAGGTGCAGTGTCGCATAGGAATTATATAATGTTTGGTGTGATGGTGGTGAGCGATCAATTAAGAAAGTGTTTATCTCCATCCATCCATCCATCCATCCATCCATCCATCCATCCGTCCGTCCGTCCGTCCGTCCATCCGTCCATCCATCCATCCAAGATTATATTATGTGTTAAACAGAAACATCTGACACAATTAAGGGAAGTTCTGACAATTACTGTGTCCCTAAGGACTGTGACCAACTACATTCTTTTATTAAAGAAAACTAGTTTTTCATGATATACTTCTATCCACAGTCTGTTTAAATATGAGAGGTGGTTGACAGTCTTAATCTGTCACAATTAAGTTTGAACATCTCTAATATAACAGTCTGAGTAAAACAAAATTTTGAGCATTGATGGAAAAGTAACACTGTGTTCACTAACTCCTAAAATTCCCCAAACAGAAAGTTATATTAAAACCAGACTGTCTCCCACAAACAGAATAGAATATATGAGAGTTTAGGACCTAAGTCAAACACTAAACCTTTTATTCCTGACCCAGCCATGTAAAATGACAATAACTGTATTCTTGTATTCTTGCGGAGACAGAGTAATTAAAATAAAAAATACTGAATGTTATAGGTTAAGTACACACAAACACAACAAGTATCTATCATACTAGTTGTGCTGGAAGGGAATGAAAATCTTAATGCCCATCACTCTACAATGGTTTTTCTTAAGTGAGAAAATTCCCCATGATAAAGCTTATTTGACATTTATTTTAAAAGAATAAACTGTGAGTCCTTACATGAGATGTTTAAAAATTCCACACCTAAAAGTTATTCCTAATAAAAATTTCCTAAACTCAGTTGTGAAATGTTTAACATTTGCTGTGTGCTAGACAAAGGGATGCAAAACATAGTGCTCGGTGCATAGTGAGTGCATTGACTGGATGCAGTGAAAGGGACAAGACCTGACCCAAGCCCTTAAATAGTTTACATATCAGTGGTAGAGATGTGGCTCATAAACACACACAAAATTAACAAGCCATAATATGAAACAATAACAAACACCACTGAGAACTTTACACTTGGAAATTATTAAGATGGTAAATTTTATATTATAGGATTTTTTTTTACCACCATTAAGAGTAAAACAATAAAAATAATCCTCGTTGATAATTTAAGACTAACTGTGAGACCTTAAAACAATACTGTATATTCAAGTTAGAACTTTGCCTTTAAAGGAGGCACAAGATGACTGACTGACTATGGTCCATTTTAAAGAGAAAGGAGGACAACCTACCTTCCTCACACTGCACAGAGAACAGGAGAGCTTCACAACATGCAAACCTGCACAGCGGCACCATTCTGCAAATGCATGAAGAATACAAGACAAGCAGGAGCTGAATACCGCCAGCAGGTGATGCCCGCTCATGTTTTGTCCCAAAAGGCAGGCACCCCACCTGGCAAAGGGGTCTCCCAGCTGCTGCTTGACATTGCACAGGGGACCCAGGAGAGCCAAGTGGAGCACTCGCTTTACTTAGTTAAGGGGCCTTTCAGTTCATAAATATCAGATTTTACTTCAACTCGATAACTAACGAGTAACCATTTATTCCCACATAAAACAGAAGTCCAATAGACTAGACAGCGTATTTGCTAGCACAGTCTACATGCTTGTTAGGAATCATCTCATTTAATTCTCACTAGAACCTCATGAAGTGGGTACCAGGAGAACATCAATATAAGAATAATAATAGAACGAGGCCAACATTACAGGTTTGTGGTGAGAATGAAGTGACAGAAACAAGCTATGCTCATTAGCACTTTGCCAGACACAGAGCACATGGTCAATAGGTGGCAGGTATTACCAATACCTGGCTAAGTGAAAAACAGGAAAGGGCAAATAAGAAAGAGCTAAAGAACAAAAATACTTAATGAGCGAATGCCCAGGACTTCAGGTGATTCTCCAAGGCTTTCCGAAGATGATTCCTTGGCAATGGAAGCTCAGTGGTACTCTAGGAGAAAGGCCAGGAGAGAGGCTCATTTAGCAGGAACATCAGGGGATCTGTTAGTGACACCATGAATTTGAGTTCGGAGTGGAGCAGCGGTTAAGTGGACCTAGCAAGTGGTATAAATGCTGAGATAATCAATGGTGACGCACAGCTGGCACCAGGTGTGAGGACCAGGTGCGAGGGTGAGGGTGAGGTTCCCGGGTGAGGGCTGACCAAATGGCTGGGCCTGAGCCCTGGTGGATGCCCAGACTTAGGCCACAGGAAGTGGATCACCAGGGAGGGCAGGAAAGGGGAGGTGACAGACTCTGACTTAGGACAACATAAAACAGAGCAGCAAGTCACAAGGTCCTGAGGTCAGGGAAAAAGGAATGAAAGTGTCCCTAATATATGAATTAAGATCCTAGAGAAAGTATAAAAAAGAGAGAGCCGAGGGAGGGCAGAGGGGATCGGGAGGGCAAGGATGACCACAGACAGGACAGCAGAACACACGGACGTGAGGTGGGGAAGCAAAGAAGGGAAAACTCCACTGTGGGGGCCAGAGTGTCAGGGCTCAGCAGGGTAAGGAGAACAGTGGTGAGATGGTCAATGTTAATATTCCTTTTAAAAGAACAAATATTCAGCAGCACCAAAACGTCTCCCACCAAACATTCAATGCTTCTACTTTTACCCTCCAAATATGAAAAGGTAATTTTCCTGAAAAGAACTTGCAGGTGCTTCTGAAAGGGACCAAGGCAGAGAAAAACCACTGCAAAATACTGTTTGCTAAGCACTTCACTGCTGACTGTAGTAATGAACTATGTTTAAGCACTCTGGAGTTTCAGGCCGGGTTTAAGGATTATTAACCAAGTATTTAAAATCAACACTGAATTTCAACGGTGCATATATACCCCAGAGAATGCAAATCCATTAAGCTTATGCTAATAACTATGCTGGAGAAGTTGAGAGTTAAAAGAAAGAAGCTAAAGTTTACATTAAGTCCTATTTTCACATTAAATTCCCCCCCCAAATTCTTAAATTGGTCACCAAGTGTAATAACCTCCTACACAAAGAAACTATTTTTAAATACTCTAAAATCTCAATAATCATTATACACATTAAATAGCCCCTCAAGTTTTACAAGAGAGCAGTCATTTATCAAAACAAGTATAAACTGTACAAAGGCAGAATTCCTCTATTACTGTTTGATAGGGAATTACCTCTTCAAACACTAAGTATCATTGCTTGATTAATATCAGTTGAAAAAGAAGAAAGAGAAGGGAAAAGAGGCCAATGATTAATTATAATCTCATGAGGCCGACTGCTGTGCTCGGTGTCTAGAACCACAGCCCAGGCTGAGTGGCCTCTGGGGACGACACCAGGGAGCAGGGAGGAAGAAGCAGAAATGGCAGCTTCCAGGGACACCCCAGATATAGCTTCAGTTTATGAACAACATACTCCTCGTCCTGAAACCTCACTACAGGCATCTGACCCAAACAGCCGTGATGCCAGAGCTCAGCTACTAATATGTCTTCCCTACAGGTAGGCTGGGACTCTTGGACTAAGGCATAAGAATTATTCACCATTCACAATCCTGCAGAATGCTCATGTCACTGCTTCTGAAAAACCTAGAATATCACATTCTCCTTGTATAGGAGAATGTTTTCATAAGAAAGAAATCTACTGAGTTTCTATTTTCCACCTAATTAGGTTCACTCCTGAGATACCATTTCAGTGTGGTTTGGAAATGCTCCCTACCATCACTGATGTTTTCTCTTCATAACCCTTCCATACAACTTTCTTCTGCTTTGCAAGTGTGTTAACATTAGGGTTGTCAACAACATTAGCATTAGCTCTAGAAATCTTTCTCTCTACACACACACACACACACACACACACACACACACACACATCCATCATACATATAACCCCGTGTATTTTAAAGCAAACTCTTCCCAACATTTGTAAAACCACAAAGCATTGCATATTCAATTGAACCATGATCAATACATTAAACCAGGAGACCCCACCCCCAACCATCATTTGGCAGAATGGCACAGTCCAGAGCAGGAGTGGGGAACGCCTAGCCCATGGGACTTATACGGCCCTCGAAACCACTTGGTCTGGCCCTACCAAGGCAACTGCAGGCGGGACTCTAAATTCAATAAATCTAGGAGTTTTTTTCATAGCTAATTTTTAAGTTGATAATTTTGTACGGCTCGAGAATGATGTTATAACTATCCAAATGGCCCTTGGCAGAAAAAAGGTTCCCTACACCTGGTCTAGAGTGAGACTGCAGACGTAGTATTTCAAACTGCACAACTAATGGATGCCTGACTTGGCATCAATCACTCTTCTTACCAAAGTGAATGTAGGCAGCCGATACAAGCTGAAGGTTAAGAAATGTTGTGAACACACATCTGTGTGTTCATCCATGGTAAGACATGGACTTGGATTTCCTTCTCCAAAAATCTTATCTAAGGGGATTCTCAAAGATGAACCAGCAAAAAAGAAATTATATATGCATACGTTGTACAAAGACATTCTGGTTATCTCAGATTTGTTAATGGGTGACTATGTGTTTAATGAGGATTCTTGGTATACATAGTATACATGAACACCATACATGGAATTACAAGGCTTCGGTTTATATCTAACAGTTAATGCCTGGGCCTCCTATAACCTCAATGTGCCTCAGTCTCTTCATCTATGAAGTGGGCACTCTTTAGAATTGCCATAAAATGTACAAATAATTTCTGAGAATCTAGAAGGCCTAGAACACTGAATTATTAAGGTTTTATTTGAAAGTCTATAGTTGTATATTAATATATAGTAAGGATTAGTTCTGACAATTAATTACAGAAAATATGAAAATTCAATTATAACTAACCCGAAAATGCTAACTTGGTCACCACACTCAATGAATATTGCATTTTATTTTTCTTATGTTAATAAAGTGCTCTTCGCTGAAAGAAGGAAAAATTCACTTTAAAGGAATGTAATCTTACTTTCTTTTTTTTCATAAGATGAAAATACTCTTTGGTTTATGCCCCATTCTGCAATGGTTTGCACAGGTGGCCACTGAAGTTTACTCACTAGATAAAACTAGAATGGCTGTGATCACCTAATGGACATGGCCATCAGATGGAAGGAACTCAGGCTGAGTGGCACAGTAGAAAATGGGCCCAATGTATTAAAAGGTGCCACATAAAGTAAAGCTGTTCATGGAGACATGCAAGACCTATGCCTCCTGAGTACAGAGTGTGCACAGTCAGATCAGTAAACAGTCGAGGCCCTGGGGCTAGAGCAGTCGACAGACCAAACTTCTTGCCCTCATGGAGCCCAGTGCATAGCCCTACTCTTCAACCTTCTAATTAAAGAGCAACCCAGCAGCAAAGGAGAGTGTGATTGTGTGTCAGGGACAGGAAACGCCACAGTGCAGGGCCATTACTGCTGCCCCAAGCAGTTAAGAGAATGCAACACTAGCGAGCTCTGAGCCGCACAACGTGGGGACCCAGGCCTCCACCTCCTCCTGTCATAAACGTGGCAATAGCCATCCCAATGGCACAGACCTACATCCCACTGCCTTACCATCAGATTGCAATTAGTTTCACTTCACTAATTTTTAAAATAAGTTTTTAACAGACTATTAAGCTTCACTTCTAATAATTAAAGTTGCTTAAAAAGAGCTTTTTATTTTAGCCAATGAACTCATTATTTCTTAAAACTAAGTATAAATGTTACATAACCAATTTAATACTGAACATGTTTAATTGATAAAACAGTTTGAGGGTTTTGTTCTAATTCATCCACACAGTGTTTTGTCCTTGCCTCACAAGAACTTCCAAGCGCTGATTTTAACTACAACTAGTATTTAACTAAAGAGTATCCAAGAATCCCTAAAATCTGATGGATGAGTGAGTTTTGTTGGCTTGAAGCTAAGTGGCAGCTGAAATATTTAAAACTGTCTTTTATTTTATTGGGTGATGTCCATAATTTGCAATACTGCTAACCTGATTATTTTGTAAGTGTAATATCCACAGTCTGGCCAACTAATGTCCATGAAAATTGGGTATTGCTACAGGTACTTATTTTGATTTCTCTGTTACAACCCTAATAGCTTCTTTATGCAGATGGTGTCTGCTACTTTCAAATGAACATTTTTAGCACGTGAAGTTGTTGAAAGGTCACTCTGATACGCTAAGGTGAACTTACAAAGAAAGCATGAACTATTATTATCATAGGTACAATATATGAATTTTCTATACATTCATGAAAGTTTTCTACATAAGGCTGTCCATCAGCTTATGAAGGGCCAGGCACACAACTGTCCAGGCTGCATACTACATAATCTTGGCGGTGTCATCATCATGACTGTGGTCTACGTGAGTGGTGTACGGTGCCTCTGAGCATTCAGATGTGTGGGAAGGAGCCCAGGCATTACAGAAAGTAAAGCCCAAATAACACAGACAAGGTGTTTCAGGCAGGCCACCTAGAACATGCTAGTACCAGAGAAACAGCAGTCATATTCACTGGTTCAAAGAGCTTCCATAAAAAGATCAATGTATATTCACACAACCAAACCAAACACAAAGGAATCAGGGAACACGATAAACATTTTTCGAAGTGGCAGTACAGCACAGCAGTTAAGAGAATGGCATTCTACAGTCGGTCTCATGGGGTTCATATCCTATCCACTACTTATGAGTGTGACCCTGGACAAGCTATTTCACTTCTCTATGCCTCAGTTTCTTCATCTATAAACTGGAGGTACCAGCAGAGCCTAACCCAGAACTGTTATGAGGATGACATGAGGTAACATAGTTAGAAAGGTGCCTGCAATAGTGAACACCATGGAAACGTTCAGATTTGGGATTTGAATTTTGGGTAAGAAGATCAAAGCAGAAACAGATTAAGTAACTTCTCATGGGTTTTAGAATTAGTCAGTGATTCATTTCAGAATGAAAAGGAAAGTCCTTGACTTATAAGGAAGTTTTCATTAGGCCATATTGCTTTACACTGCAACTTTCTGACAAAGGTAAAGCCCATGACTTGCAGTAACACCCCTGAAAAGCAAACTCCCTGGCATGTGAGTGCTTTGACTACTGACACAGGTTGTCCCTAACGGGCCACTTGGGTTGATGTACGTGGCATTCTGAATCCATGGGCTCCCAGCCAGTGCCTGGGCTGACATTTACTAGCGGCCTCTCCTTGTGGGAGAGGGACACACCACGTGGACAAACAGCTCTAGTTGACATAATCGGCCGTCAGTAAGACTTCAAATTCTAAGAGGGAATCAATGTCAAAAAGCTCATGGGTTCTGCCCTGGTGAGGTGTCTACTGCTTTTCTTCATGTTCTTTAAATATTAGCCAAGCCCTGGTGTATTACACTTGCACCTTAGAAAAATCACCTCATTCATTTCAGTGCAAACAGTGTGGGCTCCAGGTGCCTGAGGGAGAAATAGTTATGATGAAGACGAACATGTCATGCAAAGTCTCCAGGGCTGAAAGGAACAAGGCCTATTTCCACAATGTGAAGTGGGACAGCCTGAAGTCAGAAAAAGTCCGGGCGTGTTAACCAGCGGATCCTTTCTATCTGTTTCAATTCTTAAACAAGGACCCGGGAGGGGGGAGACTGGATAACCGGTTTTGAGAAAGATTACAGCTTTTAGATATTGGAAAACAAAACACACACAGGAAACAAGTCCTTCACTCACACCTTTGTCTTGTGTATGAGAAAAGTACAGCCCTGCCTCAGCAAACCCTGGCACACAGGGCACACGCTTCATCCAGCTGAACCAAAACAGTCCAGAAGCCCTTACAGGCTCTCCAGGGGCTGTGTTAGCACTGCCTATCTAGCTCCGCTGCCTCAAGAAATGAGATGGGGAGATCGTATGGGGCAAAATTAAAATTTGTATTGAAAAAAGTCCAGGTAAACTAGAAATCTGAATAAACTAGGAATATACTGTGCGAAACAATCTGTGTAAAAAGCAGCCAGAAACCAAATGGGTCACACAATGTCATCTCTTAATAACATGAACATTTCACCCACAATCCTCAGTACTGTGGAATTTAGCCAGGAAATCAGGGAAAAGCACCCAAACCTTGTTCCTCAACAGCTGAATGAAAACGTGTATGTTCTATTTTTAAATAAATTAACATCTGTGGTTTTAAAATGTCTTCATCATAAATGCAATTAGTGTAATATCCTGGATCAACTACAGAATATGGTATCTAAAAAGAAGGAACAACATTATTTTCGACCCAATATTACTCGTTCTAAGTTACTGCTTGATTATACTAGTCAAACCAAAAATTGTTTGGCTTATGGAAGGAGAAAAATCAGAATCTATTTCTCTTCATGGTAAACAAGAGGAAACTAAAGTTTGGAGAGTTTATGCAGCTTATCTGAGGCCAAACCCTACTTGGAACTGAAGCCAGACCCCTGCTTATTTCATACAAAAAAGACCTGGGTACTAGGAAACAGGTTCAATTCCTGGTGCTGCTTCCTGACTTAAAGCCGATTTTCACTCCAGGATTACCAAGTCCTACAGCTGAAACTGAGAGTGGTGATATACGCACTCCTCAGGGGAAGTCCTCACTTGCCAGATGGTTCACGCCAGCAAGTGCTGTTGACGCAAAGTTCTTCCTCTGCCAGTCACTACAGCACAAAATCTCTATGCTACATGTTGGTGACAGTTGGTGACCACTCTGGTGAGTGAATTTCACCATCCACGGTCATGCACTCACTTTCCCTACCTGGCAACAGGACTTCCCAGCTTAAGATACACCTGCTGTGATTCCCTCTGGTTGTGTCTTCCCATAAATAGGCAAAAATATAGACTAATTACACATAAAAATGAAAGAACATCTGCTAATGTGTTGGCTGAAATATCACAACCAATTACGTGATGGGGACCACCAAAACTACATAATCATACTATACATGAAAGTACAGAATCATGATAGGATGTTTTAAGTTTCATTTCTAACACCCTGCTTAAAAAACACACACATACGTCCTTGTCACTAAAATTTTTTTCACCAATGACTATCATATGCCAACAACGTTGCTGAAATGATAGTAGAGAAAGAAAAAATATAAGTGAAAATTTTAAGGCTCATTAAAACTGAGTAAAGCCCTAGCCGGGCGGCTCAGTAGTTGGAGTGTCATTCCATGCACCAAAAGGTTGTGCGTTTGACCCCTAGTTGGGGCTTGTACAGGAGGCAATTGATAAATCTCTCTCTCTCCCCCCTTCTTCTCTCTCTCAAATCAATAAACATCTTCAGGTGAGTATAAACAAAATAAAACAAACAAAAAAACTGAGTATAAAAAAATGTGGTCCTGCTCCAGGAAAAGACCATGCAGGAGTTGGAAGGTCTCTGCGTATGCAAACATCAGTTTCTCTTTGTGAGCATTATTTCAGATGTGGTAAAATGAAACGCTTAGAGAAAAGCAAACTGCTTTTGCTTTCCTTTGTTCTGTTCAATAAATAAATTGCTTTGCTTTGTTCAAGAAAAAATGTCACTGAATGCAGCAGAATTAGCTTTTTGGAGAGAATAATTTATGCCCTAATCTAAAGGTAAATGTTTTGCAGGGAAAAAAGTAAGGGGATCACCCAAAGAGAGCTGAGGCAGGTTCAGTGAGTCCAAGAAGAGGTGACCTTCAGACAAGAAGGCTGACTTCTCTCTTGGTGACTCAATCCACGATTAGAGGGCAGAGCAGGAATTCAGCTCTGAAATTCCTACTGCATGTGTCCCACTGTCCTACCTTTTGTTTGGGTTCCTAACACAGCCTTTTACAGCAATGACTTATTAAATTACTCTGACCATGTAAATTCAATGTGATCCCATGTTGAGACTCTACGTGATGGTTAGAAGATTGAAAGGAAACAAAAAGAAAATGGAGCTGTTGACAATGGCCTTCTTGCTCACTGGAACGTTGCCTCCCCCTCTGTCAACCAGCGAAGGACACATTACATTCACTCTGAGGGAAATGAGTTCACTCTTCCAGTCAAATGAAGGCTGATCTAAACTCTCTGCATTTTTAACATGACTCACACAGGAGGCTCTCGCAGGGAGCCGGTCCCCCCACATTCTCAGAGTGAGGATGACACAGGGCTGCTTGTCTCCTGTCCCCAAGCAGGCCAGTGGGGCGGGGTCCTGGGATTGCCAGTGGAGCCAGGTTAACTATAACTTAATCCCAGGCACCACAGGCGACAGGCCAGAATTACCTCAGAAGGACATGGGGGAAATGCCGTTTCATAAACTCAGACTGTGTTTCTCCAGGGCAGGAGTCTGGTCTTTTCAGAAGGTGCTGAGAATGCCCCGGGCCCATGTCAAGTCAACTATTAAATGAGCAAATGCAAACACGTGGCCACATAGGAAACTCCTGAATGCCAACTCGGCTCCTACATGTCTCAGGTGAAGCAAATCTGTCCCTTACTGGGGTGGATGTTGAAGGCTGATCACTTTTAATGTAATTTAATGTACTAGCTACTTTCCATGAACATTTTAATTACACAAAGAATGCCTATATTAAGAATAGCAATAGAAAAATATATCTTTGCTGCATTCTTATAAATATATTAAATGAAGACAACTGTAAAATGGTCTCAATTTTCTCCTCTGTGAAATCAAGGAGTTAAAGTTAAGTCTGCTACATCTCTATCTTAGACACCCCATGTTTCATACACAAAATATGCCACAGTTCTGAGCAGAGACAAGTCACCAATAATGCTCCCGGGGTTGCGGAAGAGTTGGGGCAGCTTTGCCACCTGATCCAGAGTGACTAACACCTGAGATTTAAAATTTAAGTGAAAAGAGGCTACAAGTACATGTATGTGCCATTAGCAACCATTCAGAGAGACAAAGATGACAGACACGCTTTTCAACAGGTACAATTACCCTCCTTTTGAAGATTAAGAAACAAAAATTGAGAGAGTTACTAGGTCAGGACAATCTAGAATTCATTGGGTCCCATTCACCCTGCATTTCAAATCCAGACAGTCCCTGCTTGTGTCACATTGGGTGATGCCTATCTGCTCAGGTGACAGAGATCAAAGGCAGAGAACAGCCTCTGAGATGAAATGCGAACTGCAGCGGGTGGAGAGAGAAGCAAAACCAAGATGACGAGGCTTGGCTGCCTGAGCAACAGTGAGAAAGAGAGAAAAGGAACGTCCGTTTTCCAATTCAAATGAACTTAGGAAACAAGTCAGAAAACAAAGCCAAGAAACACAGTCACTGAAAAAAGATGCCACTAAAAAATTTTAAAAATTATAAATAATACCCCTTGCTAAAACACAAAATCATATTCACGACTGAAGTGTGTGACTTAAACTGTAAACATTTTAGGTCAGTAAAATAAACAAATTCCCTTTTAGAGAAGCCAAATACACACTTGTGTACCAAAAAAACCTGAAATAGGGCTAATTTTTTTTTAAAGAATCATATGTAACAATTAGAACAGGCTTTATAGAAGGTTAATCAGAGCCTAGGAATATAGACTAAGTTGGAAAAAATTTTTAATATACTTGTACCTTAATGTCATCAATACATGAAGATCTACTGATAACTTAATGGACTCAAAAAGCTCCAAAAAACCAAAATATACCATAAGATGTCTTTCTCCTTCAACACTAAAAGGTAAAAATAAGTAAATAAATAAAAGTATAACTGGACATCAATTGGGAAATTCAGTCTAGAAAAATCTAAGTTTACATGACATAAATTTTAAAAAGCAGGCATTCATGACTTGGAGAAGAGAAATTCAAATACTTAGGCTTTGAAGGGTTTGAAGAACTGTGTATTATTATATACTCCTGCTTAAATGGTTTGCTCTTTGATGGTACTCAGGTCAGATCAACACCAAAAGCAAGTAAGGAGGCAAACTCAATGGGAGTTTAAATCAAAGGTCACTTCTGGGTGGGTAAGAGGGGAAAGCAGGAGGGGATGGGACCACTAATTTATCCCATTCATATCAGCATCTAAACTGGCCTTCAGAAACTTTTACTTGGCACTTCTACCAATCTTGAGAAGTAGCTGTACTCTTCTTACTTGTTTAATCTCAAGACAAACCATATGTATTTAACCTATTGCAACCACGTAACAAAGTCAAATTTTTAAAGTTATGCAAATTTCAAAAAAAAAAATCAATTAAAAGAGGCTAATGTCTACCGTTGAGAGGAACACTAAGCACGTTGCGGAGTCGTGCTAGATTTCTACCATGACGGATGAGCATTGGAAGATAGAAGAAAACAGCCTGAGCTTGGGTATTTCCTGTGAAACACAACCATTAATACTGTTCTCTGCCAGAACACAGGGATGTTAATAGAGGCAGAATGTTTTCCCCAAAAATTAGCTGAGAAACAATGCAGCAAAGGGCATTCACAAAACCATCTAAGTGGTGGATTTAAGTCAGTATCAGAGATGTGCCACCACGAATGCCAATAGAAAGGCTGGTGGCTCCCTCCTCCGGGTGTGTAATGCATGGGGAGGGGTCTACCAGGACACAAGTCACAACAGCAGAAAGGGCGGGGATAGTGCATTACTGCTCAATGCTGGTTACTGCTCTTAGTTTGAATTCTAATCAGGACCTTTAAAGAAGTGGTCCAGGCCACTGCACAGGAGCGCTGTGAGAGGGGGAAAGACAAGGCCTTGCTCAAGGTCCACCTCAAAAGGAGGCAGGAGATGGCAGGGAGGAGGGAAGGTAGACAGGGAAGGAGGCAAGAAGAGACACTCCAGGCCGTCAGCATCCTAAACTGAGAGTAGAACAAGAACTGCATTCAGATACACACAAAATATCACCCCCGCTCGAATGTCTTTATTTATAGTTTAAACTGTGCTGCAGTAATACTAAAGGCAAATTTGAAAAGTCATCATAGCCTCAGCATTCTAACAAAGGCGTGCTCAGTGCTCTGATTCCCCTGCTGTGTTTTCAGCCTAGTCCCCACCTCCACGAGCGTTCCCAATGCCAGGCGCGGGTGCAGAGATGACAGGACGGGGCTCTTCTGCCAGAGGGGCTCAAAAGCATTCACTTTCCAAGGTGACTCACAGTCACGTCAACTATATACTCCTTTAAAAAATATTTTTAAGCCAAGTAATGTCATTTGTTTCAAGTATACAAAAAAACAAATGTGTAAAACAAATGAAGATAAATTCTCTAAAGCACCAAAAATTCAAACATGCTTTTGGTTCAAAGTACAGAGAGAAAGACATCAACGTTTTCGTTTAAGCCTCATTTAATTTAGATATAGTAGAATCAGGCGTTATTAAATTTCAGTTTTATAGTTTTGGAACAACCATATAGCATGGGTGATGTTTCTCTTTCACATCAATGTTTCTCTCTCTCTGTCTCTCTCTCTCTCTCCCTTCCTCTCTCTCTAAAAATCAATAAAAACATATCCTCCAGTGAGAATTAAAAACAAAACAAAAAAGAAACTGATTTTCACTGAATAATAAAGACAGTACATTTCCTCATATACCTGGGAAAAGATGTGTTCAAATCCTCTTTGTAACATAGCTGCTCCAGCAAACTCTAAATTGATTCTAGGAAAAAACCCCAAAAAATCAAGTATAGGATAGGCTGTGTTTGTGCCTTTCATGGAAAACAAACCAAAGAAGCCATTAGCCTGAGATCCCCTCACGGCTTCACACCATGCCCAACACAATATCCCCAACACAACTTGCTCACACAATCCTGCAGGAAATAATCTAGCCTTCTCACAAAAAACTGCAAACTGGGAGGCACACAGATATCTTCTATTTCAGAAACCCTGTTCATGCTTGCGAGGGAGTAAAATATTACCAAGCAGCATTTATCTTGTCCTCTGAACACAGTTCCAGTTCTGACACGTGCTCACAAACACACACTTCTTTCTCCTGGACCGAAGGCTGACCTTGGGAGGCAATGCTGCCCCACATGTTGAGTATACAGTATTTCGTTTTTAGGAAAGAAACAACATGGACTGGGCACATGCTCAGACCCAGAAATAACATGACTCCATTTACAAAGGGGGAAAGAAAGAGGCTTTCTGGAGAAAGTCATGACCCTAGGCCCCTCTGACACCTAAATGTTCTTTCATTTTCATATGTATTGGGAGATACTTGAATGAATCATGAAAATGATTGTTATCTGTGCATCTGACCACTCAAATGAAAATACCGTGGTGGAAAACTCAGCCGTCTTCACCACTGTCATCTGCTTTTGGCCTGTGCCTTCAGTCCAATATCTACATCCTTGTATACATGAGTGGGGGCTCACAGACAGGGAGCGGAAATGCTCTGACTATAATAAATACATTTTTATCGACATTTACTCTACTTTGCATGGTTACAGAAGTAATCAATAGTAAAATATTTTAAGGAGGCACTTGGGACGTCAACAGATGATGCCTAAGGACACTTCATTAAGGTTGATGCCAGCTTCCCAACCATCCTCTCCTTTCTGGAGCGATGTGTAATGAACGACTTGCCAGAAGTTTATTAGTAACTTGTAAATCTTGGCCTAGATTTTGTTTAGCTCCAAATAAATAATAAATAAAAGGAAGCCTGAAATGTCTATTTAAATAACAACCAAGACTGATACTTCAGCCTTCTCACATTTAAAACATTCAAAACAAGCTAGTTTCCCCCGTTCCATTACCTAGCAACGTTCAACAACAACTAAAAGTAACATGAGTACTGGATTAAAACAGAAATACAAACTCCAAGTTTATGGCTCTTTTTGATTGCTTCCTACCTATATTTTAAGGTTTTATTTTATTTGTCTGCTGAAATGTATGGGATTCCAGGAATTCAAAAGAATAAAGTCGTATACATTTAATAGAACATTAGAGGAACTTTAACCAAAAATATCTTTGGGTCCAATTTAAATTGATTGTGGCCCATAATAAAAAAAGTAAAAATGTTTTATATTTTACTACTGTGCAACAAGTATTGTTTGTTTTGTCCTAAAATTGTATCAAAAGTTCTTTTTCATATTTATCATTATTTTTGCCTTTTCCTTCTCACATTTTTGAAGAGAGAAAATAACAGCTGAACTCCTACTCTAATGATTCAGAGATGGAAGAGTCACACAATTATGACTGGAGTGGGGAAAAATGCCACATATGAAGAACTGCAGGACTGGATTTATCTTCAAAGGTGCCATGTGACACCAAAACCATCCTAATAAAAATAACTCACAGCACCTATTCTCGAATCTAAGGTATTGTATGGTCACCTGCTTCTATCGACTCATTTCACAGCTGAGGAAATAAAAGCCCAGAGTGGTTCAGGGACCTCTCCTAAGTCACACAGCACAACTGGTCCTAGATCTCAAGATTTCCTAGGTGCCAATCCAGCAAACCCACAACTAGTAAAAAAAAAAAAAAAAATGTTACACCCAAGATAGAAGTTTCTGAGAAGCGTTATAATGGAAAAATCTATAAACTGCTCACTATCAGGTCAGTGTTACAGAATTCTTTTAAGAACAAATGCACTTGGTTCCAAATAATATTTAAAAAAAAAAAAAAAGTGTTGCACATCTCAAGTGTTCATTTTTAACACTCTTAAAAATCGTACTTTGTCACACAGTTTGATATACAAATAGATGTTTTTAAACCTAGCATGTTATTAACTGGTCATGATCCAATTACTAATATTGTCAATTTCTAGGTTTTAATATTTGTGAGTCAGTAGCTGGGCATATCTCATTTAGAAAAGATTAAAAAAATTACAAAGCAAGCAGAGTTTGTAGTGCTTCCCAGACTAAATTCCAGCAGCAGCTGGGAGGGACGGTAATTTAGCAGCAGGAACACATAAATAAGAGTGATTCTGATATATTCTGCGGGACTAATATGCTACCCTGGGAAGAAAGACTAGAGAGAGGAACCTCTTTCACTAAAAATGTTCAAACCTATATAACACCAGAGAGTTCCTAAATCCAAAATATATTAAGAGATATTTTCTTTTTGGTCAGCATGCTCTTCCAGTCACTGTACTTCTTTGTTCAGAAGAAACTGTTGCAGAAAACATGTATTTTGTAGTTTCTCAAATTCTTATGTGCAAAATGCCTTAATAACCTACATTATGAAAAATACTTCTTTCAAGAAAAAACTCAGGAACCAGGAACTCACTATAACCTCAGGCAGAAAGCATTTATCTTATCTGGAGGCTAATCTTTAAATTATTTCCCCCCAATTTTTCATTGTGATAAAATACACATAAAATTTACCATCTTAACTGTTTTGAAGTGTACACTTCACTGGTGTTAAATACATTCATAATGCTGTGATCGCCACCATCCATCCCCATAACTCTTATCTTGTAGAACTGAAACTCTGTACCCAGTAACACCAACTCCTCCTTCCCCCCAACCCCTCCCAACCACCACTACTGTCTCTATGAATTTGACTACTCTACATATTTCATGTAAGTTGAATAATACAGTATATGTTTTTTTGTAATTGGCTTATTTTATTTAGCATAATGTCCTCAAGGTTTATCCATGTTGCAGCATGTGTCAGAAATTCTCTCCTTTTTCCAGGCTGACTGATGCTATATTGTATGTATATACCACATTTCACTCATTCATTCATCTGTTGATGGCCCTTTGAGTTGCTTTCGAGTTTTAGTTGTTGTGAACAATCCTGCTGTGAACATGGGTGTACCAGTATTTCTTCAAGACCCTGCTTTCAAGTCTTTTAGGTATGTACCCAGAGGTGGAGTCTCTGGGTCGTATGATAATTGTTTTTATAAATTATCATTTTTAAATGCCTACTAAATCAGTCACTATGTTACTTGAAAAGTAAAAATTTAAATTGTACTATAGTAATTTAAATAACCTTAGAATATCATGCCAAGAAATTACATCAACAAAATTCCTTTTTCAACTATGATTATAAACTGGCAACTTTCCTTCCTTCCAGGCATCTCCAAATACCAAATAAGAGAGAGTGTTAAGGAGGCTCAAGTCTCTTTTATTTTTTGACTTAAAAATTAGCCTCCATGATACATTCAGTGTTGGACTACGGGACTCTTAGTATCAGTCAAGCTGTTTGAAAATACACACTCCTTATGTTCATCAAGCACACGGGACATAGCTTTCCAACACTGTGTCTTGGGTCTTCATGAGATGAATCTGTTTAGCATCGCTGAGGGCTGGGGCTGTCCTGGCTAGGTGACAAGGATAATTGGAGTCCCCCCCCTTCAAGTGCTTTCCAGAGCAGGTGGCAATGATTTCAGGTCAAAGAATCTCTACTTTTCATCTTTCTCTTTAAAAGGCTATTCGTTTCTTTAATAAGCAAGTGTAGAACAATGCCAACATCAACACTGGTATTTCCTGTCTTACAAAAACTAAGCATAATGTTAATAAAATGCAATACAATCTATTGGGCACTTTTTTAAACAGTTAAACACGGGCTTTATGAAACACATCATATTATTGCATTTTTCATTGTGCTAAATACATATAACGTAAAATTTACCATTTTAGCCATTTTTAAGTGTACAGCTCAGTGGCATTAAGTACTTTCACACTGTTGGCCAACCATCACCACCAGCCACATCCAGAACCCTTTCACGTTGCAAAACTGAAACTCTGGACCCATTAAACATGAACTCCCCAAACCCTTCTCCCCTCAACCCCTAACAACCACCATTCTACTTTCTGTCTCCATGAATTTAAGTACATCATTTAAATGGAATTATATAGTATCTGTGCTAATGTGCCCCCTCACTTCACTCAGCATAATGCCCTCAGGGCTCGTCCATGCTGTACCATGTGTCCACTGGGCTCTTACTTCTCACATCACAGGAAAGCCTAAGCCATCAGAATGAAACGTAGAGCCAGAGGGCGTCTCCCCAGTGAGGCCCTGCTGCATAGACGGATAAATGTAAATCCCTGTGCTATGAAAGCAGGATCCAGAAGGACCAGCATCAGCAGCACCACACAGTGCTGCTCTGGGCTCCTTTCTGCTGGAGCAAGCCCGAAACCTTCAATGCTGGACCCCAGCAAGTGAGCAAGTGGAATCTGTGAGCCAAGCCACCTGGCACATCTGTAAGATAACACAGGGTAAGGTTTCACTGAGAACTGAACCTTTCATATTTAACGTCTGCTATACTCTATCTTGAGGGCTTCGGGGAAATTAACATCAATATAAATGACTGGCCAGGAATGATTTACACTGAGTGAACATCAAATTAATGGCTCTATTACATTTAAGACAATTTTGCTATCTTAATGGTGATACTAACTTGCATGATTAAAAAAACAACTTACTCCATAAACTATAACATTTATTATATAATCTTTCAGAGCAACTTTTGGCTGTTTGGCTGTTTAATGTAAGCCTTACTTCCCCAACTAAATTATGTTTCCCAAACACAGTCTTTGAATTCTTTTATGTTCATCTCAAATTGATGTCCACGAAAAAAGTAGGTATTGGATAAAATACAGCTAGTTGATCTAACACATAAAAAATAAATTGATTAATCTTCAAAAAATCGGTTAAACAAGGTAGTATTTATAGCTTAGCGGTTATAGGCGTATGTTTTATAGTCCAATATGTAATCTCAAATTTGAGTCTCAGTTCTACTCAGGGTTGTTCTGTAATAAATGACAATATATTTAACACCATTGGCTCAGAACTGAAACACAGTAAATAATCAATTAAATTTCAGCCATTAGTAGTAATTTTATTGCTAAGGACTGAATGTTTGTGTTCCCATCAAATTAATATATGGAAATCTTGAACCCCTATGTGATGGTGTTAGAAGTTGTTGATTATGTGGGGTTGGGTAGCAAGCCAGTCTGGGACATTATTAAAGATCATCCTTCAGGAAGCTTCCCTGACCAAGAATTTGACCTATAACCAAAATAGTTCAAAGAGCACCAGGAAAGGGCCCAGGTGGGATAAACTGAGCTCTTCCCACCCATGGACAGCCAGCATTAACTCACCTGCCACCTCGCTGCGCTGAGCCACCTCAAATGCAGCTCCCCCAGGCCCCATCCAGCCTCCAGGTGACTGACGCCCCAGCAACACCATGACTGTGGCCTCCTGAGATACCCAGAGGACCCACAGAAATGTGAAGATGGGACATCTTTATCATTTTGAGTCACTAAGTTTTGGGGTCATTTGTTATGCAACGAGAGATAATATAGATTTTACTTCAGTTCCCATCTTTCTTTTTGCCCAGTATAATCATTTATCTAAAAGTAAATATTTCAATATTTCATAGATTAAAAAATAACCAAAGGGGCATAGAGAACACGTTTTAGTTCCCTCTGGCCACGCCATGGAGACATCAGATTGCTCCTATTTAAAAACTGTTTGAGCCCTGGCTGGGTGGGTCAGTTGGCTGGAGCATCGTTCCATACACCAAAAGGTCGCGGGTTCAATTTCTGGTCAGGGAACATACCTAGGCTGTGAGTTCAATCCCTGGTCAGGATGCATACAGGAGGCAACCAATTGCTGTTTCTCTCACATCACATCGATGTTTCTTCTCTCTCTCTTTTTCTCTCTTCCTCTCTCTCTCTAAAAGTCAATAAAAACATATTCTCGGGTAAGGATTTAAAAAACAACTGAGAAGATACTCTAGTTCCTATGCTGTGAGGTATTCAGATTAAATGGGTCAACTATATAATTAAACCATGAAAACAGAATGAATTAACTGATATAATAAGAAACAGTTCAGTATTCCATGAGTTAAATTTGTTTCCAAATAGGATTTATTTTAATTATAGAATACACATTTTACTAGGTTTCACTTTAAATCCTTGTAACTTTTTAAAAACATGTTTTAGTCCATTGAGGGCATTTTAAAAAATTAAATTTATTGGAGTAACACTGATTAATAACATTATATAAGTTCCAGACCGAAGACTGAATTTAGAAATTATCTTGGTGGTAGGTACACAGAGCAATATATAGATCTTGTAACACAGAAACGCACACCTGAAACCATTAAATGTAGTGATTATAAGGTATCTTTGTTAACATTAATACTTTGGGCCATGAAAATGTACATATTTCCTTCGATTTGAAGATTTTAAGGTTAGGGATAATACAGTGTTATTAATCTTTATTCTCAGCAACTAGCACAGTGCCTGGGCACATATGCACTCAATGAATGAGTTCAATGACTGCCTCCACACCATTCACAGAACAGGGCTGGTGTGGCACAACCTTCTTTTCGACCACTACAATTTTATCAAACTTGACCTTTTCACAATGACTTAGCTTACGTTCCTTTACGTCACTGACATGAAACAAGCTGTATGGGAGGTCGAGATCGTCCCCCAGCCTGTTCTTAATATAGCAATCCATACAAGATATTCTGAGAACTGAGTCCAACCAGTCAGAGACATAGCCACGCTATCCACCACAACTCTCTGTTCTCTAAATTGTCCGCAAGCTTATCAGAGGAGACGTTCCAAATGTACTACAGAAAGCCAAATATAAGTCTGTAGAATTGTTCTGATCTTCCAGCTTAGTAACTTTATAAAAAAAGAGGCTAGGCATAATTTGTTCTTAGTGCAACTATTCTTGCTTTTAGTTACTACTACTTCCTTTTCTACAAGTACACAACCATCTGCTCACTGCTATGCTTGAGTATGCTGCCAAGGAAGTGGAGTAACATCATGAATGGTAGAGTCTAGAACATCTTCCCATGGAAATACAATGCAAGTCAAAATGTGGAACATATGTTATTTTTAATTTTCTTGGAGCTGTATTGAAAATTAAAAAGAATTTGGTGAAATTAATTTTGATAAGATATATATTTAGCCCAAAAGATCCAACATGCAACATAAAAATAGCAATGAGTTGCTTTATATCCTTTTTTCCAAACTAAATTTTCAAAATCTGGTGCATATTTTACACTAACAGGACGTCTTGTTTCAGGTCAACTACATACCCTTTGCTCAGTAACCACGTGTGGCCAATGCAGCCATACTGGACAGCACAGGCCTAGGATCTCTTGATGATTTCTGAAAAATCAGGGCATTTATCTTGATTCTGGCACCTCTGGTCTTTGACAGTCTTTCAGGATATCATCATTCGTGGTACTTTGATCCCATCTGCTCAATCTCAAACTGCAAACTACTCTCAGAGCAGCAGAGTGGTTTCAGACTGACACAGATATTCATTAAGAAGTGGCTGGTTTAGATATGATTTACGCCCCTCTATCAAGGCTTAGAGAAATGATAAGGCAGAGATAGACTTTTAAGCCTTTGCATTCAAGTTACTTGAGCACCACAGAAGATATGATTATTTCTTCTGACCATAGAAGGTCAAGGAAAATAATTTGAGAAGAGACATGATGAAGCCTTTTAGGATAATCAAGATTGCATGAAACAGAGAAAAGCACTTTTAGCAGAGGAAAGAGCAGGTGCAAAGACAGGAAAGGGGCCTTAGGTGATGGAGGCCAAGTCAGGGAGGGCCTGGACCAGCATGGTAATAAGAATTTGTTCTGTACACGTGGCCAGGGCTTAGAGCAGCTCAGAGATGTGACAGACCGGTATCAGCTCATTCTGCAGGCAGCAGAGACAGGAAAGGGAAGAAGGTTGAGGCAGTGAGATCGGGCAGGAAGGAAAAGATGACAAAATCCTGAACTAAGGTGGAAGGTGCACCAGGCATGCAGAGCAGGGCCAGGAAGGAGAGAGATTTCAGGATTAGAAAGAGGGAGAAACCTAGGATGTGGGATATCAAAGGGAATTAGGACCCTAATTTCAGTATCATGGTGATAGTGAGCTGCTGAGCATCTGTTGGCAAGAGCGCTGGCTGACGAATATGGGCCCATCTTCCGCTGACAAGCAGGAGGCCTCTCCAGCTCAGAGGGAGCATTCCTGGTGTTAGCCTCAGCTCAGATGCAGGGGGAAGAATTCACCCCCTTTCAAATGCAAGCTTTTCATGATTCCTCTACTGTCTTTTCATTAGACCACAAGCATCAACTATTCTATTAAAAATTTATGAGCACATACTAACGTTTTCACTATGTTTTCTATTTTAAGTTTGAGGGATTTACTGGTTTTTTGGAAAAAGTTTCTTATAGTTTTGCTACTTTACATATTAAAATGCAAGAAAAAATACCTTCTGATATGATAATCCTTTTTATTACTTTTTGTTCAAAGGGGAGGCAGAGGGGCCAAAAAGTGTCCGTAAAAAAATGGCAAGGCCTTATTTTTACCCTGTAGTAAAAAGATGAATCTTTGCTCCATTGACCTGCATTCCCCCAAGTCAAGCAGACAAACATGTGATGCACATGACTCCATTCACAAGGCACTCTGACAATTTCAACAAAGGCACACTTCAGAGGATGGACAAGGTCAGAAGCACCACTGAGGACAGTAAGTTGGGGTTAGAACTAAAGAAGTGAAGTTTCTAACTAAGAGATGGATTAAGATAAAGAGGAAGCTCTATGGGAGGTGCCTTGTAGGTCTTAGAGCCCCAGAGTTTCAGCATGAGTGAAGCCTAGACTTCCACCGAATCAGGCAGCGGCATGGTCCCTGGCACACAGCTGGCACTAGAGTATTTATTGACTCGGAGATGGAAGTGTTGTTAGTGACCAGAAACATAATATCATTATTGCTAGTATTTTGATTGATTGAATGTACTAATGGAGGGAAAATCAGAGGTGTGAGTAATCTAAATGTTTTTCAAAAATGATATAGCACTCAATTCCTTCCTACATTCACTATGATGCACAATAAGTGAGACCTACCATCAAATCTAATGTTGAAATCAGAAAATGTATGTTTTTAAGATTCAAAACATTTCCTTGCCTGATTGAAATCTGAAGACCAAATATGAGTGAAAACGTAAATCAGACAGAAATTACATAAAGTAACTGTATCACTTCAAATCTGAAGGTAAGTTGTGTTAGAGAGACACCGTAAGTGGAGACTTAGCCCATTACAGTCATGGCCAAGAACACCATTTCCATATGCGCTATGCAAAGACCACAGAGTAGGGAGCAGGCAATAACAACACTGTTTTCCTTGCATAGGGAGAACTTCTGTGGAGGAACACTGACACTGTCACCATCCCTGATGAACACACTGTCTCACTAAAGAGACAGTCACTAAAGAGACAAGCACACATCATAAAATCCAGCAGTCTATTGACTCAACGAAGGGAGTGTTGTTCAGAAAGGTAAAGGTGTAATGCTGCTGACACTTCTGAGAAAACCTTCATGGAAGAGCAGGACTTAGACATAGGTACCTGGGCCCACTGTTCTAGGAGTCAGATCATTTAAACAGACTTGGAAAATAGTGCTTTTACAAAATGTTTTCAAAATAGCTTGCCTAATTCCTGAAAACACTTTGATTATATGACAAGTGTGTGGTGGTTAATTTTATGCATAAATTGGACTGGGCCACAGGGGTGCTCAGATATTTAGTTAAACATTATTCTAGGGTGTCTGTGAGGATGTTTCTGGATGAGATTAACATTTGAATCAGTAGATTGAGTTAAGCAGATTGCCCTTCTTAATGTGGGTGGGCCTCATCTAGTCAGTTGAGGGCCTACATACAGCAAAATGGTGGAAGGGAGAATTTGATCTTTGCATGACGGTTTTTCTCCTGCCCTCACACTGGGGGTTCTCCTGGTCCCCAGTTTGCAGATAACAGACTGTGGGACATCTCAGCCTCCATAACTGCATGAGCCAATTCCTTATAATAAATTTCTTTGAGATAGAGATACAGATAACGATGATAGAGAAAGAGATAGAGATAGAGAAATAGAGGAGAGGGAGAGAGAAAGAGAGAGAGGAAGGAAGGAGGAAGGAGGAGGGGAGTGAGAGAGAGATTAAGATTGAGATCCTATTGGTTCTGTTGCTCTGTATATGTGAATAATAACTACCATCTTGTAAAAAAAAAAAAAATCCAAATTAAAATGACATTATTTAAGTATTTCAGACATGAAATGTATAAAGACATTTGGTAATGTCTTGGATGTCGAATTAAAAGACTCGAGATGTGGTCTCTTTATCACTAACTCACAGTGCCTAAGCGCCTTTTGGGAAAGGTCCAAAGACCAGACAGAGCTTTTCAACAGCTGAATGGTTCCCTCTGAAACTACTCTGGAAGAGGCATGTGCAAATAGCAATGGGGAATTAACAACCGAAGCAATTTAGTCCTGTGCTAGTGAATTCTGAAAGGAAAAATACCTGTAGGAGAAATCAGATAAGCAAAGCAGGCCACAGGAGCTGGATCAGGCTGCACTGGGGTGAGGGCAGAGCGGCTTCGGACTGGGAAACACGGCCACTGTGAAGCTCATACTGAATACTGAGCCTTCTGACTCACACACACTCACACATGCACAAACACACTCACAAAAACTCACATACACACAAACACACACATACCACACACTTACACACTCATGCTCATATACACACTTATAGACACACACACAAATTCACCCCCCCACACGCACACTGAGACATACATGTGCACCCTACACTCACACATATTCACACACCTACACATTCACACACACACACAAAGTCACACACACTCACAAACTCACACTCACACACAAACTCACACACACACACACTAAATACATGCTATGTGTGGGACTCCTATCACTTCTAAGGAAAATTCACTTAAAACCAATTTCCAAACAACATAGGCAGACCACAAATCTCTGGTACTACCTAAAATACTATTTCAACTTCCCACAAAATATACATTTCTATGGCAGTAATACTCTTCCCCATGAGAACTATAAATATAAATTCATTAACAAGAATTAGAGAAAATACAATCTTCATTAAATTAAAAAACTAAGTTATTGGACAGCCAGTCTATCCCTTCAAAGATGGTGACCACTCTGGCCAAAACATTACCAAAAGGTTCACAGTCACATACCTGACCCTTGCTGCAGACTGGAACAAAGCCTACAGAGGCTATGAAGAGCACCTATGACTAATCCTATTTAAAACCAACCCAATGACTTCTCCTCTTCTCTCATGGTCACTGAACAAAACATTTATTGGGAAGAAAAACATCTTATTCTTAAAAATCACAACATTCCAGTGAATGATCACTTGAGACCAAGGAATGAACACAAGCCAGGGATAGATTAAAAGGGTTTTTAAAAGCCCCAATTCACAGTCAAATGTACAATGAGCCTCCCAGTTCACCTTGTTCGAACTATGTGGTCAACACACCCACCTGATGTGCTGTCAGGATTCACTGTATTTCCCAACACAGCTGAGTTCCCAGTTTCCAAGTGTCTCTTTCTGACCACGAGTGGAAATGGTGCCAGGGAAAGGAAGATGCCGAACAGGTTACACGTGCGTGTGAATAAGTACGTACACACTTATAATTGTGGAGTATCAGCACAAGGATGTGAAAATAAGTCTTCATGTTTTATTCACTAACCTTCACCCAAAAAGACTGAGTCCACAAGCAAGCAATGTGAAAGATTAAAAGCCCTGAGAAGAAACTATAAATATTCTTATTTCTAAAATGGGTGTGATTTCCTTTTGAAACATACAAATAGCATCAAACTCAATGCATTAACAAAAGCCATTAATGAGATGTGGTATTACAAATAACATAGTGAAACCTGGAACCAGACGAACAACCCTAAGTCCAGAGCAGGTCTATTAAACTACCAGCTACGGCCCCAATTTCAGTGCTGGCTTCTGTGGTGGCCAGAGCACTGTGACACGCATTGCTCACTTTTATGGGGAGTACGTTTCCCTACCATGTTTACCCTTGTGGCTTTTAGAGGAGTTACGTGCCTGTAAGCTGGCATCTCAGGCACTCGGTAGGCCTCAGGTGACATTCAGCTTGAAGACGAAGCAACTGAACCCTATAAAATGCCAGAGCAAATATAAGCATGTCCAACTACCCCAAGAAACCCATGTTTCCAAATATAAACTCTCTTCTGACCCCCACTCTCCCCACCAAAAACTGCTCAGAACCTGACCACCAGACCTCCACTATATATATATATCAATCACTGGAAAGCCATCCATCTCATTGCACAGAAAACAAAGTCGGGAGAAGATCCCTGCTTGCTTTTGCTGTGCCTTCAAGGTCCTCATAATCAGCAGGGTCACCCTCATACTCCATTTAGTAAATATATATTAAGCAGTGGGATGTGGCCTGACACTGTTCCAGGCACTGTGGATACAGCAGTTTACATCATAGAGTCCCTTTCAACTTGGAGAAATGTATTTCAAACATATAGGGAAATTACACAATTTCAGCTAGAAATGAGGGCTAGGAACAAAATAAAATAGGGTAATGGAAAAGGAGGTGGCTGGAGAAGGGGCTACATTAGCTTCAATGGTCAGGGTGCCTCTGAAAAAGCGACTCTTGCCCTGTGATCAGTAGGATGAGACTGTACAAGACAGATGGAGCAATGTAGAAAACCCACGAGATCAATTTTGCAAGCATCATCTTACTTACCCCTCAAAACAATCCTATAAAGTAGGTACTGTCGTCATCCCCATTTTACAGATCAGGAAACTGAGGTTCCCTAAGCCTCAGTAACTAAACTTTACAGAGAGTCAATTTTTGCACCCAGACAGACTCAACCAGAAAACTCTCCCATTCTCTCAGTAACCAACTTACCTATTTGCTGGCCTACAACTAAATGTTTGGCCTGAAATCCCCACGGCTGTGACCAAGCCCCCACTTGCTCTGGTGTAGCAGGGAAACAAAGCTTGTAATCCCAAGTGATCTGCCACCCATTCTGAATGTGCACACACTGTCTCTGACTTCCCTTGAACCTGACAAACCTGGGCTGTCCCAGTTTCCTTGCTCTCTGAGGCCAACAATCTGTAGTGCACCTGGAGGCAAATAATCTGTAAATGCTTTCTCTATATTTTTTTAAAGTATCAGAAAGGCTGCTAATATCAGATTAATTGGGAAGTAGGTGATTCCACTGCACATGACCCCTAGGTCCTTCCAAATACGGCAGTTCCCCCTTATCTGATGTTTCGTTCTCCTCAGTTTCAGTTACCTGCAGTCTGAAAATATTAAATGGAAAATTCCAGAAATAAACAATTCATAAGTGTTAAATTGCATGCCTCTCTGAATAACATGATGAAATCTCGAGCTGCCCCACTCCAACCTGCTCAGGATGTGAATCATCCCTTTGTGCAGCGTGTTCATGGTAAGAATGAATCTTCTACCTGTGAAATGATCTAATTTGTAAATTAAACTTTATCATAGGTATGTACACAAAAGAAAAAAGTTTATACAGGGTGCCGTACTATCCATAGTTTCAGGCATCCACTGAGGGTCTTGGAACGTGTCCCCTCAGATAAGAAGGGACAGCTGTAACAGGATTCGACTTGTATTGTTCAGATACAAATAGAAATGAAATACAAGTCAGTGAGCCCTCTCAGCTTGATCTCCAGAATATGCCATATTTCACTGAATCTAAGACACATCTATTTTTGTTTTAATACCTGAAATCAGGATCCACATCACAATGGATGGCGTGTCAGAGCTTAACTGGCATTATGTTTTCTGTCGATTCCAAGAAAGAAGATACCTACCAAGAAGGGCTTCTGTTGGCAAACTGGGCTCCAATTTAAAAACACAGCCTAGCCCTGGCCAGTTTGGCTCAGTGGCTAGAGCGTCAGCCTGCGAACTGAAGGGTCCCGGGTTCGATTCTGACCAAGGGCACATACCTTGGTTGTAGTCTTGATCCCTGGCCCTGGTCAGGTCAAGTGTGGGAGGCAACCAATCGATGTGTCTCTCTCACATCGATGTTTCTCTCCCTCTCTCTCCCTTCCACTCCCTCTGAAAAGCAATGGGAAAAATATCCTCACATGAGGATAAATAAATCATTTAAATAAATAAAAACAGAGCCTAGCAGCCATTTCTAAACAGGGGCTTCTCATGCAAGCCATGCTTTAGGGAGAAGCCTGCACCAAACTGCCTGCTTCCTGCACTGAATTGCCTGCAACCACCCCTCTACTGAGCTGCCTGCCTGCACTGTATTGCTGCTGGCTGAGGCAACCCTTACAGAGGGTTCTGGAGTCATATTTCAACCAACAGGACTGAGACCTTCACTGTCCATTCTGAGCTGTGCTGCTATATTATATATTCTCCAATAGCATCTTCATCAACCAATCAGAGATGCTCTATTCCAACCAATCAGAACAGTGCTTTTTGGACCAATCAAAATGTGAAGATTTGAAGTCTCTATTTGCATGAAGTTGAATGAACCAGGGATCAGAGACAGGGACTTCTCTCTATATAAGTGGCTGAGAGTGTGCACTTTTACTTTTCACCAAACACTTAAGTCTGCATTTCCCTAGCTGGAGCTGAAACACCAAAGCGGTCCCTCCAGAGCAGAGCAGAACAGAGCAGGCTGGACTGGAGTGCAGCCCAGCTGTCTAGCTGGAGAGGGGGCTCACCTGAGGGCCAACTCATCTGAGGGCCATCTCACAACTGTGCTATATCATAATTGAGCTGTAACACTATTGAGCTGTCTCACAGCCATGCTGTTCTGCAGCTGTGTTGTATCACAACTGAGCTATTTATACCAAATAAAGTTTCCTTCTTCAGTGCACCCAAAATTGCAGGTAATTGTCAGTGTTGAATTGGCACCAATGACCATCAGTTGACATTTCTTCCTTAGTGGTATATATAATAGTGATGCATCATAAGATCAATGCTGTGAGAGGTTAGGAGAAATTCAGAATCCTGCAAACACTGGATTCTCTCCATCCCCTCTGCCTTCCTTCCCTTCTAGCTCAACTGGCACTGGTCACCACAACAGCTTCCTACCAGCTCCCTCCTTCCACTCTTTCCCAATAATCCATTCTCTACAAGGTAGACATAGTGAGCTGCCAATTCTGAAAATTAGAGCCTAGCCCTCCTTATATCATACCCTCCAGCACCTCCCACTATATTTAAAATAAACAGAATCTGCCCTCCCTCCCATGGCCTACAAGACCCTGCTGACCTGGTTCCCCTGCTGCTGTCTCCTGCTCCTCATAAAGGAAGGTTCTACCTGCCTCTGGGTCTTCACACAAGCTGTCCTCTCTGCCCAAGAACTTCCAGTGGTTGACTTTTTTTTCCCTTAAGCCTCAGCTTAAACATTCTCCATAAGGCCTTCCGAGAGCACCCAGACCAGATCCAAATGTCACTCTCATTCTTTTTTTTTTTTTTTTTAAATTTCAGGGAGAGGAAAGGAAAGGGAGAGAGATAGAAACATCATTGATGAGAGAGTCATTGATCGGCTGCCTCATGCATGCCCCCTGCTAGGGATGGAGCCCACAACCCGGGCACGTGCCCTGACTGGGAATTGAACCATGATCTCCTGGTTCCACGCCTGCCAGGCTGCCACCCTCATTCTTGAGTGCACTTATGACTGCTTTAAATTAGCTTGTCATTTACTTATTTATTTTATTATCATCCTCCCCTTGCCCCGCCCCCTGCTACCATCACCATTCACTTTACATTGTGAATCCTCAATGAGGCAGGGGCCTTGTCTTTCTTGGTTGCTGCTTATCCTCACCTGGCTCATAATGAATCCTCTATAAATATGTTTAATGTAATAACCATAATAGAAGAAATTACTAAACAACACCCTTTCACATAACTTCTTTCTTTTTATTAAGTTCTAGTCAATGGGGCAAAAAAATTGTTGGCAAGAAGGATCATTCTGAAGCCTATCTGTGATTCCTCCTAAAAAAAGACAGAGATAACACAAACTTCTAATGGGGCTATCAGGAAAAAATGCTTTGCATTACAACATAACCACTCAAAAATTTCCCATATGCTTCTGAATTATATTTTTAAAAGCTCTATCTGGAACTGGAAAATTTCAAAATCCATTGATCTCACTGACATACAAAACACACCACAGAATTCTTATAATTCTTCTAGAACTGTCTGCCAAATGACATATTGCTTCCTTTTGCTTAAGATTCACTTTTGAACTTCTCTCTAAAGTGTTTACAGTTTTAAAATCCCAGCTTTAACACCGATTTAAAATTGCTGAATCATCCACATGTTCACTATTTTTATCACCAAACATACTGAAAAAAGAAAGTAATTGTCTTCATCTACTCAAGTTTCATAAAAACAAAACAAAACAAAAAAACCCCAGGCTCACGTCTTTGAATGCTGTGTTCTTATGTGATTCTCCTTATGAGACTCAAACTGCAAAATGTTAAAAATGTTAGAAAATCACATGCATTCCCTCGTCACAAGGGAAAAAATCTAAGGTGTCAAAATAAGAATATGCATGATTTAAGCTTATTAATTTTGTATCACAAAAAAATCATCCAGAAAAAAACCCAGGTTTAAAAACAGGATAAACATGTATTCCACAAGAGTGTTGAAACCTTACTGATATCTTAATTATCTTTGTTAATTGTTTGGATGATAACATCTAAGAATAATGAAAAACTAAATTTCTTAATACTACTCTCCAAAATCATCTATGCAAATTATCCCATAACTTCTCCTGTCAAAAAGTACGAATCAATGCTATCTTTAGCTTCTTTGACAAACATTTCGGGTATAAGCTGTGTTCTCTTTTGGACAATTCTTAAATTTTTTTTTTGGTATTTCTATAATGCTTTTAATACCCAAAAAAGGCCACCATTGAAAAAATAAATCAGGCTCCAGCTAAAGTGTAAAATTTTACAAAACAATAATAAATACAGAGAATGGGAATTTGAACCAATGTTTCATTAATCATCATAATCCCCTCTGATGTATTTAAGTGATCAAAATGAATAAACTTCTTTTAACCCAAGAGAAAGAAAGTCATGGAGGTACAGAAGAGGTAGGACTTTCGCTAGATCACCTGAGCAACAAGGCCAAAAACAGATCCAACATTACTTGTTCATAATCTAAGCCATTTGCATGGCCTTTCTATAGTTCAAAGAAGTTAAACCTGCCATCCGTCTCAACCCTCCTAAAATAAGCAATCTTTAACATAGTATTGTGAAATCTTAGATTTCTTCTGAAAACTAAAAGCAGCTCCATTTCTCCTGATTTGAATTCTTTAATGACCAAATGCTACCCAGGAATTTCAAAGCTTGTCATTGAGTTACGAAGAAATCTGTTGGTATCAAACCCAAAAAGAATGCAGTGAATGCTTCTTGAATGTGTAAACCATAGGTTATTCCTGGTGGCAGGGCAGAAAGATTCATGGGCTCCAGAAGAACATACACACCTGAGCTAAAATTATAAGCTTTGCTACTTATTAGCTGCATGACTCAGCCAAGTCACTTCACCTCACCTGCAGAAGGGAGATAACAACAACCATCCTGTGTCATGGAGTAAAGAGAATGCTGTCAACTGCCCAGGAGTAGGCCGGTCCCAGCACTGGCCCACAGAGATAACTGATTATAATCCCCAAAACGCATGTTCTGGGTGTATTCACGCCCTATGCTCAATGCTGTACTAAATAGAATGGATATACTTCTCTTAGATGAGTCAGCTTTGCAGAGGGTCAGTCTTCATCCTGAAAATCAACCCTCACTGCATCATACTGGCAGTCAGAAAAATTATAGAAATCAGAATAAATGAGGATTCACCCTAGAAAGTTATTTTCTTTAATTCAGTCATGATGCAAGTTGGTTTCTTATCATTTGTTTCTCCCTATTAGAAGTATTGGGGGGGGGAAATGTCCATGTTAGTTGGGGATCCTCTAGGCTGATAACAATTACTCTCACTCTATTGTGGGAAAATCAGAGTAAAGGTACAGTTGACTCAATAATATTTTTACCATGTTTGTATTAATACCTGGAATACTATGGTTTTCAGAGAGAAAAATCTGGCCAATAGTCTTAAAAAGTTGAAAACGCGGAGGAAAAAACTTTTAAAAAGTGTATTGCTAAAGACTGTTAGATGGTATCTGTGGGGTGAGAGTATACTTTGGGGAGAGGACAAGTGACTGGGGTTGCTAAATGAATCCCGCCAATTCCTCTTGAGCACAGGAGTGCCTCCTCTACCAGCGTTATCCACAGCACCATCTACTGCCACATGGTGCCTACAGCAGCTTTGTGTCTGCCAGGCCCCAAGAGTTAACACCATGCCTTTGCTTAGCTAATTACACTGTTTAGGGATAAAGAAGATGTCACTTCACAGTTAAGTGGGGTGGGTGAAAAAAATCTCAAAATGAAAGTACACTCCTCACAATCTTTTAAAATATCTAGGCAGCAAACATAATCTTTTCGTTACTGATTCATGACAAATAAGTAGTTTTAATTTTTCTTATCTTAGCTAGTTAGGCTATAAATATTGCTCTAAAGATTTTAAAGCACGAATAAGAATTACATGCCCTGGTTGATGTATATACGGTATACATATTTATCTTTTATTACCTTTTACCACAGTGGGAGTTACCTAACTGCTGTGCCAGCACAGTTCTTTCAACTTAGAACTGGAAGTGTTATTCTAAACCTAGAGAACAGGAGAGTTTGGGGGTGAGGTTAACAGTCCAGGTTTCTCCTAAAGTCTAGGCCTCTCCTTAGACCATTAGGCACTAAGGATAATTAGGTCTCCTTACACTGAAATGTACCTGGAGACTGGGTTCAGGGCTGTGTTCTGGCACTTACAGATATGCTACAGAAGATTTACTAAATCAGCTCTTGTCATGCATAAGAATACACAGAACAGCTTGTCTGTCACAAAAAAACAACAATCTAACCTCAGTTTCTGATCTAAAATTAAACCGCAGGCTTAAAATAGACCATCATTTAAAAGATCTAGGATTAAAAAAAAAACAACCCACACACAAAACATCCATTTTGCAAAAAAAAAACCACACACATGGATTGATCATAAAAATTTAAAAATTAAAAAAAACCAAACTAGCTGCCACTTACCTAGCACTGTGGTCCGGGCACTGCTCTAAGCCCTGTAGAGATGATCAGGTTGACAAAGCATTGCCATTTCAAATACTGACTTTACTGTTGTATGATCTATAGCAACACCATAGATTAAGTACCATAGGGCAATCAAGGAGACGTTTCCTATGGACCAAGACTTTTGGTGTACCATTAACTCACCCTCATATTAAAATAACCATGCTTAATAAATAGCTCATCTGAAGATGAGGGGTTATGGGGTCCCAAAATAAGTACAAGTTAATGAAGGTATTGTCCATGGAATGACTCTAAGTGCAAACTGGGGAAGGGGGGCGCGGGGAGTGCTAAGTATCTTCAATGCCAAGAAGAAAAAGGAAGAAAATGGAAGTCGCACTATTAATGTTGCAAAAATGCTCGTTCTACTACCATATTCTCCTCCTCAAAAAGAGTGGTTTGTAGAGCCAGCCGTGCAATATTGTCACAGATGTGTGCCAGATTTTGCACAGGGCATGGCTGGGAGGAAAACCTGAGAGTTTGCCTTATCTGAGGCAAGAAAGAAAGCCTGCTTATTTGGAGGGCTCCAAATCCGAAGAGCAACTTGAAAGGGTTAAAGAACCGAGCACCAGGTGTTTTCTTTCCACTTTCCAGAGTAATTTAAGCATACAGCAAAGTTCTCTCCGCCCCCCTCCCTCCCTGCCCACAGGCCCGCAGAGAGGGAGAACTGTCACTGCCACTCACACAGCGCAGCAACAATCCGAGGGCACCGGGCTGGCAGCAGGCAGCAGGGCTTCCCACAGCCTGCGCGCGCTTGGCTGCCAAGTTAGGAGCTCCGCTGGGTGATGGGGCACGCGCGAGCCAAGGAAAATTTAAATTCTCTTTCAAATCTCTATGCTTTCAAAGAAAGTAGAGACAACTGATACCAAGGACGGAGATGGTGGGGGTAACCAAAAAGTAACTTTCAGAGCCTCTGAATCTGCATTCTTGCAAGAACTCCCAGCCAGCAATTAGGAGACACTGACAACCCCAAAGTACTTAGCGCCCGAGATGAGGGACCTTCCCAGGAGACCTGGCCGAGCAGAGTCCCGATCCCTCGCCGACCCCACCTCCTGCAGCAACCCGCGCGCACATTGCGGAGCCCCCGCCCCTGCCCCGCCAGCCCGCCCCCGCCCCGCGGCGCGGCCAGCTTCCCCCGCCGGTTCCCAGGGCCCTCGCCCGCCTCCGCCCCGCGAGCCCGGGGCGCGCAGCGAGCGCGCAGGGGGCGCAGCGACAGCAGCGGCGCGGCGCCTGCAGCCTCGCGGCCCTGAGAGCCGGCCGGGGTCGGTCGGGGCCAGCGCAGCCGGAGGCCGGGCCGGACCGAGACCCAGGCTGGGCGGATCGGCGGCAGGGGCGGCCCCGGCCACTCTCCGGCCGCTTGCGGCTTGGCATTGTCTGCAGTCGGGGCGCGGCGCGGCCCCCGCTCAGCCTTACCTCGGCCGCGCTCCCTGGTCCCGGGCGGCGCAGCCCGAGCCGGGCGCCAGGTTCCCAGGCACGGCGGGGAGGGAGAGTCGGCGCCCGCGAGGGACGGGACCCGGCCGCCGGCGCCTCCGGAGGGTCGAGCGTGGGCCGCAGGGGCCGCCAAGTCCTCGCCGCCGCCTCCGCGGGGACACCCGCAGAGATGGGCCCGGCTGGCGAGCGGGCCCGGGACTCGCGGCCGCGGAGGGCCCGGGCTAGCGGCGGCCGCGCGGCTCCGGTCCGCGCCGAGGGGCAGGACTCGTCAGGCTTCGCCCGAGAGCCAGGGAGGGAACTTAAGCGAGTTGCTGCGGCCCAGAGCGCGTGTCCCCGCGCAGAGTGCACGCCCCGGAGCGCCCCGCCCCGCCTTCATCCCGCCCCCACCCCTTGCCCCGCCCCCTCCTTCGCATCCCCACTTCTAGCCCTGCCTCCTCCCCATTTCCATCCCCCTCCCCTCACTCCCACCCCCAAGTCCCTCCCTTCCACTCCAGACCCCTCCCCGGAATCCCACCCTGCCCCAGTTCCAAAGCCCTCCAGCCCCCCCAGCCCCACTCCCACCCTGCGAAGACTCCCCTGGGTTTCAGCTGCCGGGAAGCCCAGGTCAGACCAAGCAGCGCTGCGACCTAGAGCACGTTTCGTGACTGTGATAACCTCACCAGGTAGTCAAGCCATCCGGATGATCTTTGGTGCCTGACAACGTTTTCTGCTGACTAACTTTCATATACTTAAATTGGCCATCTTAGTATTTGTAAATTTAATTTCTGAAGGCATTTTTTAAGACTTCAGTAAAGAATGTAGAAAAAAATCTCAAGCAGGATGGATGTACTGCCCCTAGAGTATGATGGGCCAGCTGATGTTTCAAAATTAAGTAAACGTTTTGGAGTGCATCATTCATCTCAGAATGTACGGTTTGGAAATGCTTTTTCTTTAGATGTGCTTATTTTAGGAAGACTAAAAACATTCTAGTATAGTTTTTGCTATTGGAAATCCATATTATCAAAATGACTGAATGAGAGGAACTCACAACATAATTACTTCTTTATATTTAGCGAAGGTTTCTTTTATACCTTTAGTACGTTTGAAATACAATTGCATTCATTCCATTTTCTCAGAAAGTTCATCTATATTCAAATTGTGTGACCGTTGTTTCATTCTAGTTGAGAAATTATCAAAGAAATAAAGTTATACTTCCATAATAAATTTTTGGCTATCTACAAGATAACCATTTTAAGAAAGTGATGTGATACTGGGTTTTAAACTGAACTTTCCTCTGTCATACTAATGCATTCCATGTGATCACAGATTATGTTGTGGTCTTCATTAACCCCAAAAGTCCTGTAACAGTAGAATGAAGTTATTTTATCACTCTCATAGCTTCTTACTCCCATAGCAACTTCTCTTACTCCAAAGTAGGTTATTTTCCCCCCCAAAATTCTTTGCCCGAACCTCTTCCTTTTGGGAATTGCTCCCTCTTATTGGGTCTGACAGACCTCCCCACTGCAGGGGCATGTGACTCAGGCCTGCCAATTAGAGTGCATCTCATGTCCTGGGCGCAAAGGGAGTGAGGGGAGACATGATCTCAGCAGGGAAAATGTTCTTTTTCTGAACTGATATGGCAGCTTCTGAGACCACGCCGTGTAGGCCTGCAGCAGCTGGCTACTATTGCCTACTACCTAGCAGGTAGCCTACTAGACAAGAAAGGCAACTGAGCAATGGAGATAGAAAGAGCCCTGATGACATTAATTTGCCCCTCCAGACAGCCATCTCTGAAACCAGTCAAAACCCCTGGACTTCTGAGGAAATGCACCAATAAATTGTCTTTCTAGCTTATGCTATTTTGAGTTAGGTTTCTTTCCAGAATACTCACTTATAAAGCCAAAAAATGATTCCCATATGAGCCGTGCTCTGAAAATCAGAAATGACTTCTAGCTTCTTTATCATTTAAATTACTTCTTCATGATAAAGTCTGAGCCAAGGAGGTCACTTAGTAGGAAGCCCTGAGTTTTAATAGGATTAAGGCTCTAGTTTAAGGTATTACTATTGCTCAGTGTAGAGTTAACATTTTCACATTGCCTTTGCCAAAACCCAAATTAATAAAAGATGTGGTTAAAGAACCAGAGAACAATAAAACATCTAAACCAAAACATCCCAGTAATTTTATCTTATCAATTACTCTAATCAAGCATGCCTTCACAATCCCCAATATTTGCTGATGTAGGACATTTCCCCTTCTCTGGATTAAAGATTGTAACGGCCTGCTATAGATGTTCAGGAATTGTTGGAATTGGTTGGTTATGCTAGACTTTTATTTGTTGAGTATTGTTCAGAAGTAGGCCATTGGCCTATGCTTGGAATTCTTTTGTTTCACAGAGATTTTTGTCTCTAAAGATATGTAACAATATTTGACTAGTTCCCTAACAAGCATTCATGCACTACTCAGTATGTTGCTTAACCATGCTCACAGGTCACTGTGAACTGTGGGAGTGTTGGTGTCACGGGAATGGGCCTGACAGATGGACATGAAGGCATTGCTCTGAGCCTTGGATTGCAGGCGTGGTTTCTTAGTGGAAAGTAGGATACCAGTTCAGAGTTTTCACTAGTCTTACTTCAGATGGGTATGTACCTAGTTGTGTTAACAACTAATGAAATTTCTTGTATAAAAAAGCCCATGAGCTCTGGCTGGCTGGCTCGGTTGGAGTGTCATCCTGAACACCAAAAGGTTGCCGGTTTGATTCCTGGTCAGGGCACATGCCTAAGTTTCATGTTTGATCCCCAGTAGCAGCCTGTACAGGAAGCAAGTGATCAATGTTTCTCTCTTCCTCCCTTCCTCTCTCTGAAAATTGGTAGAAACATGTCCTCAGGTGAGGATTTAAAAAAAAAAAAAGTCCATGAGCTGAATAATAATATAAACAAATTTGAGCCTCACAAAGAACAGTATAAGGAGGTGAACCATCTCCAGAAACATGACAGGGTAGCTTAGGAGGACAAATAAAGAAAAATTAGTTCTGTAATCTAAGCCCGGCTCTGAGTGACACTTGTTCCAGTGACTGGCTATGATTCCCCAAGGAAAACATTAGTCACATATCCAGAGTTCCCCAACATCCATGTGCTGGACCCATGTGATGGCTGTGCCACTTCCCTACCCAAGAGTGGTACAGCAGTCTCTTGGTTGACCTGGGCTCAGACAATCCCACCTGTCTGGAACTCATCCTGGAAACATGGAATTCGCCAGTGGTTTTCAAGCCCTGAAATGGAATTGCCTGGAGTGCTTCTACTGCCAGGTCTCCAGGGTGAGGGAAAGAAGATAGACTTGTATTTTTAAAAGTTCCACCCAGATATTGTGATGACCAGCCAGGGTTAAGGTAAATAAGGTCTGTGCTCTAAATTCCACAGAAAAAGGCTTGAGAAACCCTCCGATCAGACTCCATTGGCTTAGAATTGTCTGTGAAATTAAAATTAGTGATTGAATCAGTTCGATGCGTCATTTCTCTGAACAGCCTTCTCTTCTTCCAAGGTTACAGAAAAAGCTTTGAGGAATGCTCCTTAGGAGCAGGGAGGCGGATTTGCCAGAAACAATTACACTGAGAAAGGACAGCTCACAGCAAGGCTGAGATAAGAGAATCACTAACTAGAAAAACATTTTAAGTTACTACGGGAAGCCACCCAGAGGCTACTCCATCAGAGGCTACAGCCCCGAGGGTTATCTCTTATTGTATATTTCATAGTTTATTACATATTCATGGTGATGATCATAGGAATGAAGACAATTGAATTATGTTCATGAATACTGAGCTACATCATTTAATATTAAGTAATAACTATCATTTATTGGTCTGTGTTAGGCAATTTACATGCCTAATTCTTAGTCATCACAATGACCCTAAACATAAATATTATGACCTCCATTTTATGAACAAGGAGCTCAGGCCCAAGGAAGGTGAGCGACAACCTAAGGTCATAGACTTAGTAATTAGAGGATTAAAGGCTGATCCATGTGACTCCAAAGCCTATATATCTTTTATTCTAAAAAAACTTGCCTATGAGTTACATGAATCATCTATCCAATAAGATAGTCCCTAGCCACATGTGGCTATTTATATTTAAGTAAATTAAAATTAAATTGGATGAAGACTTCAGCTTCTCATTCACAGTAGCCACTTTTCAAGTGCTCAGTAGTCACATGTGGCTAATCTCTGTTTGATGGCACAAATATAAAGTCACTTCCATCTCAGCAGAAAGTCCTGTTAGACGACATGCATGCCTCACATAGTTGTCTGTATCACCAAGTAAGGCAGTGTTCTCTGTGACTGAATTTTTGAAGTAAATTACTTTAACTCCTTTATGTTAATTGTTTTGATGTAATTCTTTCTAAAACATGTAATACATTTATGTATCTGTGTCTCAGTTTGAGCGGTGATAATAAAAATACCATAGACTGGGTGGCTTACAAACAACAGATATTTGTTGGCTGGGAAGTCCAAGATCACGGTGCCAGTCAGATTCCATGTCTGGTGAGAGCCTGCTTCTTGGTTGATCATAGATGGCCATCTTCACGTTCACGTGGCAGAATGGGGAAGGAAGCAGGGAGCTCTGTGAGAGTCTCTTTTATGAGGGCACTAATCCCCTTCCTGAGGGCTCCACCCTGATCACCTAATCACCTCCAGAGTCCTCACTACTAATAACATCACTTGCGGGTAGGATTTCAATGTATGAGCTTTCAATGTATGACAAACATTTAGTCCGTTGCAGCCTGCCTTAATCAGCATAGTTCACTGAGCGAAGTGCCTCTTTACGGCACGCAGGGCAAGGTGCCCACCTCAGTGGACCCAGATAGCAGGCTTTGGGGCCTATGCTTCTCTCTCCTCCTCTGGCCTCTCTGTTCTTTGCCTTCACTTTCTCTTTCTCTCAGACTGTCTGCTTGCTATTGGCCATATTACAGTGCTCACTGAAATTCTGCCCTCAGCCTGCTTCTATTTCTGCCCATGTACTGTGCCTGTGAGTTTTTTCTAATTCCATGTCTTCAACTGCCACAGATTTGCGAGGGACTCCAGAATTTTGATCTCCAACTCCCACCTCATTTTCTGATCTCAGAGAAGTTTCTTTTTTCTAGCCCTTAACTAGACTAGTGCTATTCAAAGGGCAGTCTGTGGACCCACAGTGGTCTGTGAATTGTTTGTTACTGCTCTAGGGCAAGATGAATCTAGAACAGGGAAACCTGTGTTTAAAATCTTTTATAGCAATTTGACATTGCTGGGAAAGTATGTTGTATTGTATAGAATGTATGTAATTAACAGACTGCAAGGGATTGGAAGTTAAAAACAACAACAAAATTTCTGTACTTGATTCTACTTGGCTGTCTCCCAGGCCCCTAATTCTCATTACCACCACCTGTCGGTAACTGACGGTATTGTTATCCCCCCTCACACATCAGTCAGGATCCAGGCAGGAAACAGGGAACGCGACAAGAATGCAGGGAACTATGCACAAAAATGCTAGAAAAGCTGAACAGACAAACAAGGGAAGGTGAGTCAACCCAGACTTGAGCAGGAGCAGGAAACTCTACCGTAGAGAGCACAGATAAAGGATCTGGAAGCAGTGAGGGAAACCGATTTATTACAAGGAATAGCAAGGACTGCTCCCCAGGAGCTGAGACCATGGAGGGCACACAGGTGCTGCCTGTTTAATTGAACTAGACGGAACTGAATTATTTCCTATTCTGTTAGTCACACTGAACCCCATGAAAAATCTCCCGAGCAACTCTGGATTACCAAATATCACATAGAACAAGTTACTTATGCAGAGCAGGGATGAAACTGCTCAGGTCCTTGCCAGCTGTAAAACTGATCTGTGCTTCAGAACTAAGATGCTGTGTCTCCTTTTATAAAATAAACACAGGAACCCTTATTTTTATTTGGCTCAGAACTTTCAGTTACATCCAGATTTTCAACTATTTAGAAAGGATTTAGTTGTCAGAATTTGCTTGTATCGTGTGTAGAATATTAGGTTAATATATAGGCCTTCTGAATTTTCATAGACAGTGAAATAATGTACGAAATATGTTAAACTATTTATGACAAGGTAAACTTAAGCTACTTACTTAAGAGAAATATAACCCATCTATTTTGTGCAGAGCTCACTAATTCTCATTTTTCCTGGCATCAAAAATCAGAGGCGGCGTGAATAACTGAATAGCTGAAATCTCTGATTTCATTCAAACCTCTTCCTAATCAAATATTAAACCAGATCATTAGTAGCCAGAAAAATGAACTAATTTGAACTTTTGTTCTCCTTTTACCACGACATAGTAGAGATGCTAATGAGCAAAATAGATAAAGCAGGAGAGAACAAAGAGGAAAGGACAAATAAGGGACATTAGGTCTCCGAGCCACAGATGGTCCTGATACATAATAACCATTTTCCTCTATTTAAAGCACATTTAAAGTAGGTACACGAATTTCTGAGCCTTAGGGTTCAAGGTGGGGTTTTTTTTCCTGAACTCTTTTGCAAGTGTAGATTATAGTTTCTAAATGTTTGGTAAAGATATATTCAGAATTGCCCGTACACATCCTATTTTTTCAGTCACAGTATTAATCTAATGGATGAGCAATGGTTACTTTTTAACATTTGTAGAAATCACCTGCAGTTTATTGGAAATTTTAACAAAATGTCAGTGCTTTTGGTATAGATGTCAGTTTTAGCTCCTTCACCCACTCACTCCTCCCTCCCTCATTCTGTCACCAAATCTCTCATTTTCAGTGTTTTCGCTCATGCATCTAGTCACTCACATCTTACCTACACTTAGTACAATAGCTTTCCCGGTTCACTGTGTGATCACACAGCCAGTCAGATGTATTCTTTATTACCTTTCCTATGATTATGCTTCCATTTCCAAAATTGGTTAAAAAAAATCAACCTTTTGAGCAGTTGTTTAATGATTTTCACGAGTTTTATTTACTCCCAAATTACACACAGCCCGAATCTTCTAACGGTTAGTTTGACCACCAACAGCCCAGACTTTGAAGTAGATATCAGTTGAGAACATCAGCATTTACAAATTCCCAGCCAGTTTGTCATAGAAGACAGATGAGCTAGAGAAGCTGAGGGAGGGAGGTTAGGGAAAGACTGAAGGGGATGGGGCAGAGAGTGTCTCTACTTCCCAGCTCACCATTCCTACCCAACCCAAAAGGCTTCATTCAAACTTTGCTGAGAATATACAGGAAAACTGCATCTCAACATGCTGAAACCTTTCGGGGGAAAAATTCAGCATATGTTGCCATTTGGGTATTTCTGATGGAACAGAAGTGTGGATGCACACACAATCAGCATGGGCTACAGAATGTCAGTGTGTAATTACGCCGTTTTTGCAAATGCACCTCCTCCTCTGACAGCCTCTGCTTCCTGATTGTCAGTTGACAGTTTTATGCAAAGTAGTAAGTAGAAAATTTAAATACCAGCCCAATTTTCTCATAATCATAAAGCATAATAATCTCGTGTGAATTTTAGATTGGCTGGGCTCCCAAACACTTAGCAAACATCCTAATTATGCTGTTCTTAGAAGGCCCTTCTATGTTACATTGGATTAGATCACATATTTCTCAGAACGCAAGCCTCACTGTACACTAATAAATTGTCCCGCTCAATTAACGGTATTTGGGTGGCTCCTCATTATCGCCCCTGGACGGTAACCTATATGAGAACAAGGGACGTAGCTAAGCCCTTTTGAAATTTCCCACACTACTTAGCAAAATCAGAGCAGCTGACAAAATTTCATCGAGTGAGTACTCACTGAGCTAAATACAAGCTCTGCTAGTGGCATAATGATGATGTCACTTTATATTCATTGACCTCGCACCCTAGGAACTGGTATAATGATGTCTCCACACTGCAGCAGTTCCTGGGTGACCCAGTCCTGAGTGCCAGGAAGTGCTGTCACCCCAGAGAAGCCCCCAGTCTGAGCACAGCTACCGACAGCCACCAGCTCACCTCTCCCAACTGGAAACACACAGCAGAGCGCAGGAGGGAATGAGAATGGAGATTCCAGGAAGGCCTGACTTTCCCTTGCATTTGAAAAGCTTCATGAAGTCATATATTTAAAAATACTTTTGTTAACCTCCTATGAATAAGGTGTTATTTTTCTCTAAATGCAAATACTGTATTTGAGAAAATAGAGTTGTGATGGTAGTTCTTCTACCAAACCAGATGGGAATCACTCAGGCAGGGCTGTGGAGGGGGGGCCCTCAGGAAAATGGGCTTTTGAGAACACTGGAAACCTGGAGGCGAAGACGTTCTTTGGGTAAGCCTGACAGTGATTCCGCTTTCTCCCCGCAGGAGCATATGGCTTTGCCTATATTTTCTCCCCTCAATTTTGTTTGAATGTAAGTGATATATAACATTGTGTAAATTTAAGGGGAACAACATAATTTGATATATGTATATATTGTAAAAAGATTACCACACTTGGTTAATATCCATCATCTCACATACTTAAAATTTTTTCTTGTGATGAGAACTATTAAGATCCTCTCTTAGCACCTTTTAAATATACATTGTTGTTAATTATATCCCCAGAACTTATTTATCTTATAACTGGAATTTTGACCTTTGACCCCCTTCACCTAACCACCCAAGCATCAATCTGTTCTCTGTTGCTATGAGTTTTTGTTTTAGATTCCACATCTAAGTGAGATCTTACAGTATTTGCCTTTCTCTGTCTGACTTATTTCAGTTAGCACAATGCCCTCAAGGTTTGTCCATGTTGTCATAAATGGCAGGATTTTCTTCCTTTATGGCTGAATAATATTCCATTGTGTGTGTCTCTGTGTGTGTGTATGATATGTGTGTATATATATATGTGTGTGTGTGTGTGTGTATGTATACACACTTCAATAGCTGATAGCTCAATTTTGAAAATGAAACGTATTTTAATAAACACTGCTTTCATAATTATTCAAAGTGTGTGTATACATATTTGGGGACACACATTTTTCCCCCCACCAGTCTATAGCCCACCTAACATGTTACATTTTCCATGTAGCTTTATAAATTTAGAAAAGTCTTCTTATATACATACAATCTACTCCTTAACATGCATTTAACTGAGTAATATGTTGATAAAACAGATTATGTTTGTTTTCCTGTGCCTCAAATTCTAAAAATATATTTAAGTTAGAAAGCATATGTATATACTTTCTATATATGCAGTTGTTCATATGGAAAACAATACAATGATTAATAAATAATAATACAAGAGTAAACTGTTTCATGTACTCACAACTGTAAACCTACTTTTGCCTCAACCTGTATATATATATTTGTGATATGCTAGGTAACAAATTTTGATTTTCAATGTTTCATGTGGTTAATAATGTCTAAAAGGTACTATTATATGACTAAGAAATAACCCAGAATATATAATTAATATGCTATTATGAAAGCACTTATGCTATTACTTTGGCATGAACTAATTAATTTTAGCTTTCCTAAATGATGGCTTTTTGTGGAGACAGAAACATCACTACAAAATCTTCCCCTATTTAGAAATATCATAGTTAAGCAACACACATTTGTAATGCTTGTGGTATATTTGCAGACGGCTTAGACTGTGAAAAGCACTTAATTTAAGATGCTAGTCATATCACATTTTGTTTTATCCCTTAATTCTATTTTATTCACATGTATCTTAAATAGATAGTTTACTTTTTGCTGTTATATCTTAGTTTTCTTGTTTACTAAATGAAGTGATTGGTAAGGACCATTGTACACTTGGACATCATGGGTCATAACAGATTGACTAGACATCCATAAGAGTTTCAAGACTACTTAAGTGAGGAGTGGCACTGAAGTTTAAAATTTTAGAGTATTCTTCTCTAAACTCTGGTTTCTGCTTGGGTGCCATACAAAACCACACAGCTTCTATTGCCCAACTCCACAGCCCATGCTGCAGATGGCGCCCCCTGGGGGAGTGCATACACTGGTGCTAGAAAATTTTATTTTGTGAAGCTTTCTGTCTTTTCACCCCATAGACTCTGATTTCCTCTCTGGTACAATAAACTTAATGTTGTAATTGTAAGTGTACTGTAAATCATTCTGCTAAATGTTTTCTGACTTATAGTGACATTAGTAAATAACTCTGTTGTTCAAAAGCTTCTAAGTGTAGACTAGCATTTATCTGCCTATCTTCATATATGTACATGAGCTAATAATTTCATTGAGAAAGCCTTTGTTTTGCTTAAGATTGAATGTTTTAAGCAAGAACAAATCTATTTAAATGCTGAAGCTTATTATATTTTAATAGGACATTTTGATAAACCATTGCGTGAACTTAGATTCGTACACGTAGGTCGCAATCTTCTCCCCTACTGTCGCAACAAAATTAAGCAATTACATAATTTATGGCAATGTACCCTGTCCAAAATTGTGTTCTGTCATAATGAGAGATTTTTCCATGATCCATTCACTAAATTTTAGAACATCCATTCTGCATAGGTTGTGGAAGGGCTAGGAGAAGTCATATAAATTACAAAATGTGACTTCTATCCACTAGTAATTTTCTATTTCTTTTAGAAACAGAATACACCCATAAAAAACTGAACAGATGAACAAGGTCAAATAAATATAATGCAAGATCAGTTTCAAATAAGTACCAAACAGATGCCATATAGAGAAGTCAGATGGAGAATGATTATGAAAGTTTCCTTAAGGAAATTAAGTTTTAATAGGACTTTATATAATGGGAGGTTTAAAAAGGAGAGGGCAGGGGTTTTCTGATTGAGAAATTACAATTGTAAATAAAATAAGCCATACATCAGAAAAAAATTGATAATTACACATAGAGTAAGTGGTAGACAACGATTTTAAAAAAGGTAGTCAAGTTCAGAAATGATATGAGTAAGAATCATGAGCAAGTGGCCAATAGAAAATCAGCCTGGTGGATGATTGCTTCTAACCAGTGTTTCAAAAATTTTAGATGGTTGTAAGAGAATCAATGATCATTTATCTCTAACTTTAATATAGAATATTATTGTTGAATATTGTTGATGGGCATGATTAAATAGTAAAATAAGACTTTTAAATGTACAGATAAAGACAGGGTTAATTGAAGTATACAGTAATATAATGCATAATTATGTAACTTAATATTCAACAAATTTTTATATAGAACAGATGTTTGAAATTGTACATAAGATTTGTCTATATTTTTGAAATCATCATAATTTTATATTCAGATTGATATGTCTAACTCAGAATATTACAGATATAGCAAAATAGCTAGTCCCTGTGAATTTCCAAAATTCCAAAGAAAAATAAAGCAATAGATTTTTATGACCCTTTTAATCCTCAAAACTAAATACAAAAAGAAGTGTTTCTTTTTCTTATTAGTGAAATTGATGAGGTCATCAAAAATATCAGAAACGAAATCAAACCGTTTAATGATTTCTGGGAATTATTTATTAAAAAAGCATTTAATTTTGAAAAATGTAACTGGTGGGGCATAAACACTGATACACTGCACACATTAATTTAACCCACCCTCAATAAGAATAGAAGAATTATGTTACCTGGAGTAGAAAAGTTGTAATTTTTTGTTTGATACAATAATAACTCAGAATTCTTTCTTTTTGTCTTTCTTGATGAGCAGGTCTGACTTATTCCATATACTTCCATGAATAAATGGCTTCAATAAACTTAAAGGCATTTCACACATTTGCAGGGTTGGAATGCTTTTAGTAAGAGTAGAGGGCAGGTAGAAGTGTAAGTTCTTAGAAAAAGCTTTTACAAATAAAAAATTCTTTAAGCAGATAGACATTAATTATTCAGAAAAGATTTCAGCATATTGTGTATTTATGATAAAATATATGCCAAAAAAAAAATAAGCCATCTGAGTTACACAATACTGTAACTACACCCTGTATAATGAAGGTCTTACTGTATTTTTCCACACATTGAGGTGAACCACATAATGTACAAGTAGTGGAATCACTCGAGCCACAAATATGCCTGCAAGTTTCCAGCTTCTGTTCCTTTCAATTTACTTGGATTTCTTTCCTCTACAGTGATAAGAAAAGCTTCAAAACTCTTAAAAGAGAATCTAAGAATAATATTTTCTGTAAGAGAATTTCCAGGTATTTATAAGGTTACTTGATGGCAACAATAGTATGAATTATCTTTGATGCTTCATCAAATGACAGGCATAGCCTTCCAATCATTTACAAGCAATGGGATTGTTTTTATAAAAGGAAATCAATATTAAGAGGAAGACATTTTCAAGATAGCAAAGATGATTTTTAAGGGAGTTGGAAATAGGTCACGGGAGAACTGGGAAGAAATAAAACTCAAAGTTTATGAGACTTTGGTGGTGGGGCAGAAAGCTGGCTGATCAGTTGTCCTACATTTCTGTAAAAGACTAGGTATAAAAAATGTCTTCATTTAGAAACAGAAAATATCCTATATTGCTATCAGCAAGACCTTTGTGGGTTTAAGAAGCAAAATACTTCAAAATTCTTCTGAGTCATGTAGCCCTGTAAGACTAAGTTAGAAAACAATTAGTTTTGGGTAATTAAGACCATCTATTAAAAGCAGAGGGCTGATGATTCTCTAATGTTAAAACAGTCTATATGTCTATTAAGTGAATTAAAACTCACTCAAATGCTGATATAATTGATTATAGGCCAAAGTATAACAGAAATACTGTTGATCCTATTTTGGGGTCAGCAAATATTTCAATCCAGTTAACTGGAGCAAACAGACAAAGAGATTTTTTTTTTTCATAAAAGAAATAAAAATTTCTATATTATTTTTCTAGTAAAAAATGTTGATCCTTTTAGTACTATGAAAATTAAAAAGGAAAAACCTTATTTAAAATGGAGTCTGGAGGCTAGAAGAGAGAACTCTCATGCACATGCCAATCAACGTACACTGCTGGTCCCAAAAGGAAGAGATGTAACCTTACACATCGGACGGGAAGTGACATTACTTCACCACCTAAGCAGGAGGAAGAAAAGATTTCTCCTTGCTTAGTAACAGCTCAACCAGTGGGAGACTGCCATGACTCAGCCAATGAGGAGTTACTATACTTCAAATTTTCAGTTTCCTCCAATGGACTCTTTGTTTACAACAGCCTTTCCTAAATCCATAAAAGGGTGTATTTTTCCTTTGTTTCTCTGGACTTGGCACGTGGTTTGCCATTAGACTACATACCTCACATTTAAGTCATTTGTTCTTTCTGAATAGACCCATTTTGCTGGAGAAATATCTGGCTATTTGTTTAAGGTCAACAGTAACTTATAAATATTGGATAAAAAATACATAAAGAAAACAAATAACATTTCAACAATTTTATTCAACTACCTTGAAAAATAAGAACAAGGTTGGAAGAATTTTACTACTGTGTTATACCAAGATATTATAAAGCTACAGTGATTAAAGCATAAAGTAAAAGATTAATCTTTTTAACAAAAAGATTTGTTAATCTTTTAACAAAATGAACTGCATTAAATTAGGAAATTCTGTTCATTTAAAAAAAAACCACAAAGGGGAATAATTTGCAATACATTTGCAAAATATGTAAAGAATTCACAGACAACAAAGAAAAAACTTGAACAAGATTCACAAAAGAAGATAGCCAAATGGGCAGTAAGCGTTAAGCATATTAAAAAAATGTGTTCCTACTCATTAATAATCAGGGAAATGCAAATTAACTACACAACTATCAGAATGGTCAAAATTAAAAACAAAACAAAAAAACCTGACAGGTTGTGGAATAACTGGAACTCTAATACATAGCTTGTAAGAGTGTAAGTTTATATACAAACTGTCATTGTCTACCAATGCTGACCATATCCTTACTCGAAGACCCAGCAATTCTACTTCTACATATATGCCCCACAGAAATGTGTGCATACATGAATCAAAAGACATGCACAAGAATGTTCACAGCAGCACAATTTACAAGAGCCAAAACAGCAAAAAACAATGTCCTTCAACAGTAGAATGGATAAATCAATTATAGTAGATTCATACAAAAGAATACTAGAAAGCATAGCAAATTAGCTACGGACACATGCAACCACAAGGGTGGAACTCACGAACACATAATTAAATAAAAGAAGCCAGGTACAAAAGAATTTGCACCATATGATTCTACTCATATATAATGTTTAATAAAAGGCAAAAATGTTATCAGTAGGGTATCCTCTGCATCCCCACCTGTTACCTGTGGAAGTGGGATTCTTGGGGTGCCATGGGAATAATTTCCTGAAGTTCCACAGGAGGATGAGGTATTGTGGAAACCTTTATTGGTGAGGTAACATTAAGGAGCCTTCCCTCCAAGGTCCCATCTCCCTCCATCTCACCATGGAAAGAGTCCCATTTTGTCCTCAGCAGAGGTAGAATTAAAGGCACTACCCAGATTTTCTGCTCCATGTTGAAGTCCAGTCCAGTGCAGCATCCTGCTGGCTTAGCTCCTGTTCCCAGCTGTAGTCCAATTCATGTGGGGCCTGAATGGCCCTGGGCCATGCGGCTTCTAGGGCTACAGGACAGGCTACCACGGGCCATGGAGCAATCAAGTGCGAGGAAGCAGGAGTGAAGCAAGAGGGACAAGAGAAAGAATTCCTTGTTTGGGGATTTGAACTAGGAAATTAACCAATGAATCCTTCAGGATTTCACACCCTTGCAGTGGCTCTACCCTCAGCCAATCCCTGGTTCTCCAGGCTTGCCTGACATGCTAGTGTCTTCCCAACTTCACTGTGCATGCGCTCACCTTCCCCTTTGGTTGATCCCTTTCTCCAGTGATCTGCAGGGAATGGACCGGTGGTTCCCTGGGAAGTGTGAAGTAGTAGCTTCCTAGTGAAAGACCGTGCTTATAATGTCTGGCCTTCCATTTGCTTTCTTCTTCTTATCACTATTAATAACTATCTAGTTACAATGGTAACAAAATGAATCTATGGTTTTAGAAGTTAGGATAAGTAGGGTTACTTTGGGGGAATAAGGTGATGTTAGTGAGAAGCAAGGGAGATTGAAATGGTTAAATGTTGTCTGGATAGTAGTTCTTACCTGACTCCTGTTAATCTTTCTCTAGAATAGCAATAAAGATGATGGTAATAGAATGAAAAGACCAAAACTGTCAATGTATTGCAAAATTAGATAATTTTCTGAGACAATTTTCTGTAAAATATTAAAAACAAAACAAAACAGTGGGGCTGAATTAAGAATTGCAATTGTTACTGTGAAGCTATTTGGTCAGATGAAACCGAGCAAAGGTACTGGACAGAATTAAGGTTGGAATCCAACAATTTCTCCCTAACTTCCTGCCAACCAAAACAGAAAACAAGAGTCTGCCCCATTCAGAGAACATTCAATGGTGTTTCTATTTGTTTTTCCCACTTTTACCAATAGCGCTTTTTCTAGCTCGCGGACCACAACTCCCTGAAAAGAAAAAAGGAAGTTGAATATGGGACCAGTAGAGCATACTCTGAGTCCAGCAGAGTCCAGAATAGCATATGTTGGGCCTTGGACTTGTGAATGCCATCAAAGAGTCTTGTCAGAGAAACAGACATTAGGTAAAGGGAAACACCTGTCATATTCCAAAGGAGCTTCATGAAATGGAAATTTATTAGACTGACAAATGCCATGAAGGCAATGATGTAAAATAATATGATACTTGCTGCTGGTTAGGAGGATGGTGCTAAGGTGGGGTGCTCAAGGAAGCCCTTAGAAAAAGCTGATTCTTGATCTGAGATCTGAAGGACACAATGAAGCCAGCCAAGTGAGTGGAACATTCCTGGCAAGGAAGAAACTAGTGCAATGGCCACAATGCAAGAATTAACTCGGCGTATTTGAAGAACAGAAAGAAAGTTGGTTTAAGTTTATTCGTTGTCTTTTTTTCCCCTCTCATTTGCTAATTGTGCCTAGTGGTCTAACCTGCCACCATTTTACTTCTGTTTTGAATTTTAATTTGCTATCAAACATAACTTTACTCCCAGCTTGATGTCATTTGTAAACGTAATAAAAATGTATTCTATTTTTCATGGAAACTAATGCTAATATTTTGAATAAGACCAAACTGGAATGAGCCCAAAGTAGAATCTATTCAAAATCCTATTACAGCATGACATTCACTAAGTGCCAGTTTTGAGAAAAGAGGTTCACAAATTTACATAGCTATAAAATTCTTCAAGTTGCCATTATTAAAAATAATTATAATAATGGCCATTTGTGAGTTATTAATATATGAGGGCATGCAATTAGATTTTGCATAGTCCTCTAAACAACCTTCAAGGTGCTGTGCATAAGAGGAACTTGGGGCTTGAGAGTTAAATGAATTAATTTCCTGAGGACAACAATTAGGAACTGTAGAACCGTTAGTACCTGAATACAGGTTTCTCTCCTTATTTGAAAGTAGAGCTTTCCTTCAAAACCTTTCTTAAGCTGAAATGTTGTAAAGAAAAGAGGCAGTTACCTTAGGACACATCTTGCTAACAGATGCACAAACTAAATCAAGATAAAGCACAGATGCTCACAGCCACAGCTCACAGCTCTGGCAGCTTGGTGCTGAGATGCTGAGTGTGGTTCCCAGGGAAGGGACTCGGCAGGCCACTCTCACTGTCCAGGTGGGTGCTGCCTCTTTTACTCGCTGCACAGAAACATATTTTAAGGTGGGTCTATAGCTTAACCTAAGCAGTGACAAATTCTAAATAAAAGTTAGTCTATGCTAGGCTATATATATATTTTCAAAATGGGCCCAGGCGCATGGAATTTACTGGTTTTCCCAAATTCACTACTATCTTGAATCAACTGATAGAATGACCTTTTGAAGACTCATAGCATCAGTTAGGGGGCAGCACCTTGGGGAGCTGAAAGTTTTCCCCAGGATGCACTATGCACTCTAAAATAACTGTTCCTCCCATACCCAGGAGAAATGCCTTCCTCTGACTCCTGTTGATCCATAAAAAAATTGTGCTTCCTGTTTCTGCAACTTTAGACTTCGCTTATCTGGAGATCTTAATTCCAAAGGGAGGAATCTTTTCACAAGGGGAAACAACAATAATTCCATTAAGTTGGAAGTTGAGACTGTCACCTGGTTACTTTGGGATCCAGTGAACCAACAGACAAGAAGGCCATTAGTATATTGGCTGGGATGATTGATCATGACCATTAAGGAACCACTGAGTTACTACTCTACAGTGGGTGTAAGGAGCAGTATGTCTGGAATGCAGGAGATCCCTGGGTCACTTCTTAGTACTTTCATGTCCTGAGATTAAAGTAAATGAAAACTACAAAAACTCAATTCAGGCAGGACTGCTAATGGAATTAGCAGACCATTTAGGAATGAAGGTTCGGGTCACCCAAGAGTGCCCAACCAGCACCACCTGAGGCATTTCCTGAAGGCAAAGGGAATTGTGAATGGGTAGTGGAAGAATTTAGTTGTAAATACCAGCTATGACATGTGACCATTTAGAGAATCTAGTACTGTAATAACTAAGAGCATTTCTTCTTTATTTTGATATGCATGTTTCTATTAACCAATATTTTTGTTTTCTTCCCCTTTCCCAATATCCTCCTATCTTACATAAGATGTGTTAACAGTGATTTACTTTATAGCTTGGTATTTAGTAATAAGCTATCAAATTAGGAGAGTGTGAGTCATTCGAAAAAAGAATGAACATCCACTTAAAACAAAAAAGGGTCTTTGCTTCTATTTGGGGGGAAAGGGTTACCCTCTTTCAGCTTCTACTGCTGAGCCAGCTGTGTGCATATATCTCCATGATTCAGAGTGTCAGCTTCTGCTACAAGACATGCACTTTATCGTGATGGCAGTGAGAACTGAGAGGGGCCCAGTGTGTCCTCATGAGTTCCAGGCAGCTCATACTCATAAGTTTCAGTTTATACTCATGGGTTCCAGTTTGTCTTTGCTCTTCACTTTACATCCACCTTACATTCAGGATTGCCTGCTGTGTGTCTTCAAGCTCCAGCATTAAATACAAAGAAAACAGCCTTAGAGAGTTACACAATCTCATGTAACTTTGATTGATACAGATACATAGGAATAAATTGAACAAAAGAGGTTTAAGACCCTCACATTGCAAAGTATAACACTGCATAGAGGAATTAAAGATGACCTAAATAAATAAATGAAGTGATATATACCATGTTCACGAACTGGAAGACTCGATATTGTGAAAATGCAAATTTCCCCAATTTGATGTATAGATATGACATAATCCCAATCCATAATACAGTGGATGTTTTTGTACAAATTTTAAAAATGGATTCTAAAATATATATTAAAATGCAATGGATCTGTGATAGATGAAATAGTTTTAAAAGATGATGAATCTCTCACAAAGAGGGCTTACTCTCTGTGATTTTTAAGGCTTATTTTACTGTAATCAAAACACTTTGGTGTATAAAAATATTAACATACAGATCAATATAACAGAATAAACAGTGTGTCTGGGATGTAGAAGAGTCCCTGGGACACTTATTGCTGGCATGTTCTGTGAATAAACCCACAAACATAGTTTAAAGAGATGTATATGGGTGGCATGTTGATAGAAAATGTTGTCTTTTTACCAAATGGTGGCGAAACAACTGGATACTTGTCTGAAACAAAAAGGACCTCAGCTTTTTACACCATGAACAAAAATTAATTCAAAGTAGGTCAAAGAGTTAAATGTAAAATCTAAAACTGTAGAATTTCTAGAAGAAAACACAGGGAGAAAAATTTTGAGGCCTTAGAAAGGCCATAAAAAGTTCTTAGCTAGATCATCAAAAGCATGAAAGACAAAAAATCAATAAATTGAACTATATCAAAAGTAAATCTTTGGTCTTTGAAAGAGACCATTAAGAAAATGAAAAGGCAAATTTTGGATTTTTTTTCACACCAACAACCAATTTTCTGATTCTCCATACACCCAACTGGTGGATGTGTTCACCAATTTGAAAGTTCTCCAAATCACTTTGTTCAAGAGTTTTTATAGAACTTAATCTCCAAGTGACCCTTTCCCCTCAGGTAGGTAGGTGGGGCCGAAAGTTCCAATCCTCTAATCACTTGGCCTTTCTGGTGACCAGCACCAACATGAGGCTAACTAGGGGCCTTACCCTATGTCACTTCATTAGCATAAACTCAGGTATTATTGAAAGAGACTCATTATAAAGAACAAAAGACATTCCTATCACTCAGGAAATTCCAAAGTTTTAGGGGCTGTGTGCTGGGAATAGGATACAAACATCAAATATTTTTTATTCTTTTTCAAGAAGCCACAGACTGGGAGAAAATATTTACAACGTATATATTAGACAAAGAAGTTATATCCAGAACATATAAAAAACTCTTAAAACTAATAAGAAGAGAAACAACCCAATTTAAAGATTGAGAGGCACAGTTCAAAAATGGACAATATGCCTAGTAAAAGATACTCAGTATCATTAATAATGAGATAAATGCAATTTAAAACAAAAATGAAGTACTACTACACACCCAATAGAATGGCTGAAATTTCAAAGACCATATCAAGTATTAATGAGAAAGTGGAGCAACTGAAACTCTCATACACTGCTGGTGGGAAATTGAAATGGTACAACCAGTTTGGAAACAATTTGGAATTTTCTTAAAAAGTTAAACAGTTATTAGGAATAAGACAAAAGTGCCCACTATCACCACTTCTGTTGAACATAGTGTTGGAAGTCCTAACCACAGCAATCAGACAAGAAAAAGAAATAAGGCATCCAAATTGTAAAGCAAGAAAGAAAAACTCTCATTATTTGTAAATGATATGATACTATATATAGACCCTTAAGACTCCACTAAAACAACTATTAGAACTAATAAATGGATTCAGTAAAGTTGCAGGATACAAAATCAATATATAGAAATATGTGGTGTTTCTACACACCAAAACTGACAATTGAAGAAATTAAACACATCTATATATTTATAAATTTATTATATAGCCTGGAACTTCTGGAAAAAATATTCTAAGACCTCAAATATAAACATCTCAGAAGCAAGTTAACTCTTTCATTACTTTTTTCCTACTATCTCAACAGCTGTCTGACTATAACTTGCTGCCCCAACTAATATCTGTCATGGCAAGTTGCTAACCAGGTCATATAACTGAAGCACATTAACCTTCACATATTAAAATGTACAATTATATATAAAATTATAATTTATATACCAAGTTTAGATATAAACCTATAGGTATATGTATGTTTATATATGTGTGTGTGTGTATATATATCTCAAAGTTGTAAAAAAAAATCTACACCTGAAAAGAAGGTTAATGCTGACTTAGCAAAAATTCAAGTGCTTTGCAGGCATTTGTAGAAAACACATGTTATTTTTCCACCCTTTCTTCAAAAGCATTTCCACCTTCCTTTGGGTGACTCCTTTCCTTTCACTCCAGCCATGGTGACAGGGATATACGATACAGGCTATGCTAGTCATGTTACTCTCTCCCCTGCCACTGAGATGAGCATGTAACCCAAGACAAGCCTCTCGCTGTCAGGATTAAACTAGAGCTGGCTTCTCTGCCACCACTTCTTTCTGCATTTAGAGCCTTTCAGATGTGACTACAGGACTGCTAGAAACCTTGTTCCCCTACTGCGCTCAGAATAAAGGCCACATAAAGAAAGGAAAGATGAAGGGAGGGACAGAGTGAAGAAGGATGGGAGAAAAGGGGACAAGCAGGGAAAGAGGGAGAGAGGGAGGAAAGGTGGGAGAAAGAGGAAGGAAGAGAGGAAGAGGAGGGAGGGAGGGAGGGAGGGACTTCCCTCTTAAGGCTTAAGATGATTTAGGTTTCCGACATTTCCAATAGAAAGAGTCTTGACTGATACAATATTTACTTAGTGCCATTCTTTTTGACTGAGGAGAGAGGTGAGATTCGCATTGTTCTGTTACCTGCTGCGTTCTCATTGCTTAGAAAGTAGTTCTTTTTGGTCCAGGTTAGGCACATAAAAGACAAGATCCCTTAGTATCCATTTCTTTGAGGACTTTTCTCTCTCTTCTTGCATGTAATGTTTTTTCTTAAAGTTTCTTTGTCTTTTAGGATGTGGGCTATGTTTTGTACTGGCAGTTTCAAGTCCCTGGTGGGTGGTAGGAATGGAATTTTAAAATGAATAAGTTACAGAAATCAGAATGTTTCCTCCTCTCCCCAACCACACTGTACTGGTTTGAGTGTGGGGTAACCCATGATAATTTTTCTCAGTTGAGCACTACTAATGCAGCAATTAGTAAAAATTTGCCCTTCACTCTTGGCATTTCATTTTCAGTCCTTCCTTGTTTATATGGCAGATAGGAAGCCTGGAAACTTGGTCTTCTAACATACAAATTATTCTCTGTCCATCGGACTTGTAAGTCTGGGAGCAATTAGCCTTCTCTGGTTTTTCTCTGTCATGGAAACCCAAAGGTATGGCGATTTCTTTGATAGTGAAATGTCAGTTGTCTTAAGGGGTTAAAGGAGAGACATTTCTGGACAGATTGGCAGCCCATCATCCCCTACGAGGGCTGCAACAAGGTCTACTAACTCTATAAAATTGGTCTTGCTTCCAAAAGAACATAGAACAGGGTGCAGAAGAAGAATAACATTTGAGCAAGCTCTGGAGTAAAGAGAGTACATCTGAGCAATGAAAAGCCTACTGAAAACATCCCTGAACTAGACTCAGAGGGCTCCTCCATTTGGCTTCTCAGATATTTTCCCCAAATTACTGGCCTCCCATGACAGATGTTAATTGGGTAGGTAAATTATGGTCAGACAGAGGGTAAGAGGCTGGGAGAAAAGTGGAAGAAATAATTTGCTCTTGGGATATTTATATTTAGGGGCTTAATTTTTTTTTTTTCTGGGAAGTTCCAGGCTTTATAATTTGACCCTTGCTATAAGAGAATATTCTCATTTGAATTTAGAATTGTTGGGGGAACCTTGCCTAAGATTTACACCATACTTGTGTAAATGTCTTATATACTTACTTAAAAGGAGCAAACAGACTTAAGGGCAAAAGAGCCTGGAGAATGTGTTTACAGAGCTCAGCTGGGCAGATGCACAGGGAAACCTGGTTCTGAAAAATTTGCTTCTGACACAACTCCAACCACAGGGCTCTGAGGATTACACTAGAATTCCACCCATATTCCTAACACTCATGCAAAAGGGAATAATATCATAAAATTTGAAGTCAGAATATTTGCTATAAATCCTGAAATATTCTTCCACTATATTCTGTCAGGAAATCTGCTTTCCATAATGAACATCTAGTTAAATAACTCACAGCTGGCTGGCTAGCTTTGTCTTTATAACATTATGAATCTTTTTTATTTATGCCCAGAGAAATTATTCTTGAAGAATGGATTTGTAGTTGAACAAATATTTACCCTCTATTAAATTTAAGATGTGAAAGAATGCATAACAAACTTTTACTCTTTGTTATTTCTCTTCATTTTTATATGCCTTTCAACTAGGCTGGAAGAATATGACATATTGATTAATAATCTACGTAAAACTTGAAAAAATTTTGAACGTATATGCATAAAACACATTAAGGAGTAATTAAATTCAGGTCAGCAAGATGGAAACCTTCACAGTCCTCTAAAATAATTATAGGTAAATTTACTAGGGAATTTTGAATATAAATTTTAATTGGTTTAGTAATAGTCCTAGTCACTATTTATTATGTAACTTAAAAATTATACTGTACCTCACTGATGTTTCATAAATCTATTATTAATATAATTTATTTATTAAAGAAAGTGAGAAAACTGTACTGTTAATCCTCATGACTCAGTCATAAATCTTTACTTTTTTGCAATAAAACACATTTCCAATAACGCTGAATATACTTTCCACTGAATTTTATTCTCTTGGGCTTTAGCCACTCCACATTCTTAAGACTATGATATATATCCCCAAGCGAACCACATGTTCTTTTAGACTCTGAAATAGAAGGTCTCATTGAAATGTGAGCATTTGTGTGTATTTTCCAATATCTCTTGAGAGATTTATTTTTTTCAAATAGTACAAATGCCAATGGTTTTCAATTACTTATTTACTTATTTCTTTAACCAGAAAAGAGTTCTAGGAAGAGTTATTCCTGAACAGAACCACTGAGGGAATCAGGCTGGTAGTGTCTGGGGACTTTGCCAACAGTGTCCATATACAGTGCTTCTTCTGTCTTGTCCTTATGAGCTTCCAAACATTCTGCAACTTATGGCTTTTCTTTAATCTCTTTGGTAAAACTTGTGAAAATTATACAAAGGTAATAAATATAAATTTATTCTCTGCACTCAGAGTTAATAATTAAGCATCACAAAAAGTACAAGACCGGAAAAATAAGAATATATTTAAAGAAAGCACATATACATATGCAAAATAATTCAAGGGACTTCCTTAAGATTATTTTTATTAAAAATTATTTTATATAGAAAAATACATAGAATTTTCAACATTACTCACTGAGTTAGCTTCTCATGGATATTTGATACATATGCAGATGTTAATAGCAATAAACCAGAGGCTGGACTAAAAACATGTTTGTACACACTTATTTCTTTTATTGAGTACATATCATTTAATTACTGAAGATTCATACTGGATCCTCAGCACTTCAAAGAGGTGAGATCCTAATTAGAAATATGTTAATGAGGAAAATCTTTTTCAGTTGTCCGGAATGTATTGATTTCTACAGTAATTATTGGATAAATATATATTGCACAAACTTAAAGGAATAGATTATTTCCTTCATTCACAAATATTTATTGGCCTTTTATTATGTGCCAGGTACACGTCTGGGTGCTGGTGACACATGAGTGAACAAAACAAACATCCTTGCCTCTGTAGTGCCAACATTTAAGTGTGAGGAAGAGACGGGGCACCAAATAGAGAGTCACATGGCGATTTGAAGGGCCAGGTGCTCTGGGAAGATGTAGAGCAGGGAAGGAGACCCGGGAGGCCTAGGGGTGAGGCCAGGAAGACCTGAAGGACGAGGGAGCTGACCATGTGGCTACCCAGCTTAACAGCTTCCTGGCCACAGGGCACAGCAAGAGCCATTGCCATATAGCAGGAGTGGCATGTTTAAGGCCCATTGGGAGCCAGCATCACAGGAACATGTGACATGGGGGCAGAGAATAGGAAAGCAGGTCAGGCACATCAGGAGGGGACAGCCAGGGGGTATGGGGACTTATAGGCTTTGGAAGGACCTTGGTTTTCATTCTGGAGGAGAGGAGAGGCTTGGGAAGTTTTTGAGCAGAAAACAGCAGCAGCAGGCTCTGACCTGCATTTTAACAGGATCACTCTGAATTGTCCTTTTCTTTCTTTTTTTTTTAGAGTATAGTGCTTTTCTGGTGTTAATATTTTACTTTTTTATAGAAAACTTAACATTGTCATCTTCATGCATGATTTTGAAATCACACATCAGTCCATCACATAACAGTAAATGTACCAATACTTTATATATTTCACTTTATTATATTGCAATAAATTCCTGTGACATTTTGCATATGCTCAATAAAATAAAAATGTCAGTTTCTCTCCAGTCACAAGTTCTTTTTATGAGAAATGTGAATATGTGAATTTACTATTAGCATATGTGAATCAGAGTCAGCGGGATTTAGGTTCCATTGAAAAGGAGCTGCGGGCCCTTTTGGTGGAAATTAAAAAATAGAAATTTATCCTAAATTATTCAAGCAGGCCCTAAATCCAATCACAGATGTCTTTCTAAGAGCGAGACGGAGGGAGGCGACACACCCAGAAGAGGAGGCAATGGAACTGTGAGGGCAAAGATCAGAGTGATGCAACGAAAGCCAAGCAAGGACGGCAACTGATTTGGGGCTCCTGGACTCCAGACCCGTGAGCCAACAAATTCCTGTCCTAATCCACCGAAATTGTGGTAATTTGTTACAGAGCAACGGGATTGCCTTCCTTCAGGAGTCAGAAATGGGAACTTTAGTTAAGTGGAGAGCCTGAGAGGGAATGTAAGGAAGGGTTTCTTAGCTAGGCAGAGTGAACCAAGGATTTCCTCAGTTGGGGTGCCCTCGACATCACAGATTATCACACCACAGGGGTTTAGGAGCTTGTTTATTCTGCTCTTGTAGTCACTGATATGGCTTTGACCACAAAATTCTCAAGGTCTGGGATTTTAAAGTCTGAATCTTCTTAATACCATGCCCTTGATGCTGATATAATTGAACAGCACAAGGTTTATTACTGTGCTACCCTTGAAGCTTATTAACCAGAGAAGCTTCGACAGATTTACGCAGCATATACATGTGCCTGCATAATCTTGCCATTAAGTGCAGGAACTTTAGCAGATATTAAGGAACCACTGAGTACACTGTTACAGAATGGATATCAAGCAATAGTGACCCACAAAACCAGTTACTCTTTGTTTCTTAGTTTGTAAATGAGAAGAATTGACATGTACAAACGATGCTTGTATCAATTACTATTCTTTGATTTAACCTAGCAATTTTGAATCTGCATGGTGATGGAATTATAACAGTAAGCCATTTGGGAAACTTTCTACAACTGTGTCTGAATGTGGTGATTACCATATTGGAGGTCAGTCAGCCCACTTAGAGGTCATTCAGCATTTCCCCATTTCTTAGAGACAATTCAGAAATGGAGAGTTTTAAAAGGACCCTTTCCAAGCTGAACTTGATCTGTAGATCAGAGAACCGCAGAAGCTCCAGAATTATACTGAGCTACCTACCCGGTGTGTCTTGGGAAGGGTTGTCAGTTCAAGTTGACATCTGCAGAGCTTGTTTACAGTGTCCCTGTTAGAGGTCAGATTTAGGACATATTCTTATATTTCAATTTTGAAATTTCACCAGACTTTATAAATTACTTTTTAGGTTGAAAATGTTATTTGGCTAGAGATTAGTCAGGCTGTGTTGTTGGCATTCATTTTTAAAACTGCATCAGCTTTAAACACATCAAATTCAAGACTTGTGAGAAGCAGCTCTGGAGAGGAATTTAAAATTGAACCTCACCACAAGATGCACAGTTTGTAAAAGGAAGCCTCATGACTAACTTGCTTTGTCATTGTCTACTTGAAGTGGGTTTGGAAATGCCTTTCAGATATGAAAACAGAGATTAAGTCTTAAGAATGTATTATAACTCAGGGAAACTTGTTTCTTCTTCAAGTAGAAATATTGATCTGAAGATCAGCACAGTAACAATCATATAAATGAAATCAAGCGCTGTAATATAATACTTTGATTTTACTCTAGAGTGTTCTTCTGAATTTAAGGACGTTTCGCAGACTTCTAAAAATATTTTCATAAGTGGATTCTTCTTAGCGAAGAACAAGTGTATCAACATTTGTACTAAGAAATCCCTCGAAAATGTTTTTTTTTCTGTTATTTGAGTGTAACCCAAGATCTCTTAACTGATTTTTCTTTCCGACTAAACCTTTGAAATGAAAACAGGAGAGGAACAATTGTTTAACCTACTGATATTTCTAGTGAATATACTGTTAGCATAATGAAGCAAATGGACATAAACTTTGCAGCAAATTCAGTTATTATCTAGTCTATCTAATTAAGAAATCTAAATTATTTTTTAAGTGGCATGACACAAGACAAGAGGATGTGTCACTTCTGTAAGTAGAAATTTATGAGTTTGATTCAATGAGATTTTGGAGACTTCAGCTTAGTGTAAGAGATTTCTGATTTGAAAACTTTCCAAGTTCAACTTTGCCTGACTTGCTTCCTTGGGGTGAGAAAGTTATTACCAGATGCATTCCTGAGGATGTAGGGTAGATGATACTCCCTCAGAACTTTCCAAATCTTGAATTAAAAGTCTAAATTGGGATGGGAGCTTGGCCAGGGGAGTGTGTGGAGGAGGGTGATTTTGAGTGTAAGGAACCTTCCTTAGTACCTACCAGTTCTGTTGGTGACAAGATTTACTTATCTCTTCCACCTTCAACAGAGAGTTCCTGGCCTCTTCATCATAGTGAGCTTAAGAAGCAGCCTTGTTTTCTGGAGAGTGGATGGAGATAATTCTCTTCTGTTCACGAGGTGGGTGAGAGAGAAAGAGGGAAGACTTCAGTGTCCTTCTCTCATGGCTGAGCCTGGAGCAAGCTTGGTGAGCACCTCTGGAGTATTTATAAGGAAGACACTCCTAGGCACTGAGGAAAAATGTTCATGACAAAATAATTTAGGGACAAAATAATTTGCCTTTAAGGTGAATTTAGTCAGAGAAGAAACCAAAGAGCAAGAAGAGGGAAAATATAGAGGAAAGAAAAGGAGAGAAACCATGAATGACCATTTCAGCATATGCCCCTTCTAAACTAAGATCTGACTCTAAATGATAATTTCTCTTTAAGCAAGGAAATAAGAGGAAAGAAAGATTCAGAGAATTGGGTAGAACAATTTGAATAGTTTCAAATTTATGTGCCTGCTTCATTTTTTCTAACATTTCTCTTAAATCAAATGGGATAAAACATCTTTGATTATCTGTGGAGAGTATTGTTATTTAAGGCTTAGACCAATGATGCCCCCTTTTCTGGCCATAAGTAATAGATTGCCCCCATTGTCCTAAGACTCTAGCCACATCTTACCTTCCTCTTCCCAAAAATGAGTGCCAATCAGTCCTAGAATAGCTACTTATTATGAACTCAGAATGAAGACTCATAAATTTGATGAAAATGAAAATTACATATTTAAGTTGTCAACATATCAAACCTATTTACCTCATTAGTTTAATGAACAAATTCAAATATTCTTCAGTAATTTCAGAAATACCCAAAATACAATATTTCAAAAGAACAACTTTATTTTTATTTCTTAGGGAAGGCTGCTGAAGGACACATAACTGTATTTTTTGTTTTCCCTCCCAAATAAATACGTTCAGACCAAACTAGAAAATTTGGTAAATTATACATATATTTGATCTTGAGCTATTGTGATGTAATGCCTTTCTAATCTAACTTGAGCACTAACTTTATTGTGAGCCTGCTTTATTGAAATACTAAGAAGACATTTTGGTATGCAAAAAATTTAAAATTTATATCATTCTTTGTTTCTCTTCTTTTTAGAATAAGTGAATTTCCTGTTCTCATATATCTGAAGATCATGACTCAAAAATATTATAATTATGAAAGCCATATATTACAGGGAAAATGCCACTTCAGTCTTATACCTAAGTACTTACGAAGGGTAATCTCACGAATCACATTTAATTAGAGAGCCTGTGCTTTGCTCTTCTGCAGACAAAAGAACATTGAGCTGAAAGGGGGCGAGCTCTCGCAATCAAGTCTCAAAGAGTTGTAGTTAGCAACTGTTTGAGACGAATGCTCCTACGTATTGCATGTTACACTGATAACAGACAGGGCATGCTAAAAAGCTTTTCCTTAAAGTGAAATGGGAACTACAAAGCCTGCATTTTTCCATACCTTCGGGTTTGAATTTGGCATTACATGCCGATTGTGCTGTAGCTCTCTGCACATGCGCTGAAGAATATGTAGTGCAGGACTACAGGGTTTGTTTCCCCCCACTCGAGACCCATGTCGTCACTTACAGCTGCTCTTCTCAAAGACTCAGTGTGACAACGACCTTGCTAAGCTTGCAGCATTTCAAACACCGAGGATTTTCCATATGAATTAAATTCAATTGCATCCATTTCTGTAAGAACTAATGTAATTGAAAATTATTGAGCAATTCATCTCTATGCAACTACATTAATCCTGCAGAGATTACCATATATCTTTTTGGAGGAGACACAGAGTCAATATAGTGACACAGATCCAGTTACAGTGGGTTTGGGAAACTTCTCAGACACTAGACTAGAGTTTCTGTAGCCCTAACCCCGGCCTAGCTGACAGTCCTGCCTGCACCATCAGCTCCGAGCCACCAGGGCTTTGTCCCCTCTCTGGTGCCCCCTACTGGATTTCATCCTGGGAGCAGAAGTGCAGCTGGGCAGGGGTGTGCCTCCCGACCACATTCTCAGCAAGTGGCACGTTTTCAACAAATCTTTGAGGTGATTTGTTGACGCGATGGTTAAAAGGCTACGACGAAGAAAACATTAGAGGAGGCAGTGTGAAGCGAGATGGTGAGACACATGGGGAAGCTTTGCCAGTTTGCTGCCTTATGTCTGGCTGGTTTCCTGGGGTGTTAAAAGTTTACTTCCTCTGCCTGGGAACACACCCATTGTCCCTATACAATTTATCATGACTGTCACCCTGGTTTAGAAGAGCCTCCTATGCTGCACAGGATAGACTAGATATTTTCTCTATCTTTCCTTGGAGGAGGCGCACACCAAAGGCTCGTGATGCAAATGCAAACTGTTCTGTCTGTCAGAGGGTTGGGGAAGTGCAAAAATGTAAATAACACTGTGTATCACTTCACTTTCTAGGCGGGGAAGGAATGCCGCCTAGCATCAAAGAGCGACGGCACAAACTAGCCAAAGGAGAAAGGTTTCAAGGAGTAAAGGGGACAGGAAGAGAAATTGGCAGAAATGGCACTCCCCCACGGTTGCAGTTCTTCCCAGGTCTTCTCAGGACCTTCTGGAAAAAGGGGCTCTCTCATCAGCAAGGAACACGCAGTTCTATTTTTTGTTCTCTGTTTTTTCCCATAAATCTACACATCTATCCTTCTAATACTACACTGTTTTGATTATTGTAGTTTTATAGTAACTCTTGAAATCAGGGAGTTTATGTCCTATGATTTTGTTCTTTTCAAATTTGTTTTCCCCTTTCCAGGTGTTTTGTACTTCCATATGCATTTTAGAATTAGCTCTTTAATTTCTATGATAAAGCTTGTTGGGATTTTGGTCAAGATTACATTCGTCAAAAAGAATATATGCACCCCTGTGTTTACAGCAGCACTATTTACAATAGCTAAGATCTGGAAACAGCCCAAGTGCCCATCAGTAGATGAGTGGATAAAAAGCTGTGGGACATTTACATCATGGAATACTATGCATCTGTAAAGAAGAAGGATCTCTTACCTTTAGAGACAACATGGAGGGACCTGGAGAGTATTATGCTAAGTTAAATAAACCAGTCAGAGAAAGACAAGTATCACATGATCCCACTTATATGTGTAATCTAATAAACAGAATAAACTGATGAACAAAATAAAACCAGAGACATAGAAGCATGGAACAGACTGAGGGTTATCAGAGGGAATGGAGGGGGGTAGAGAGATTAACCAAAGAACTTATACGCATATATGCATAACCCATGGACACAAGCAATAGTGTGGTGAAGGCCTGGAGGGTGGGTGGGTGTGGGGTGGAGGGGGTCAATGGGGGAAAAAAGGGACATCTGTAAAACTTTCAATAATAAAGATAAATAAATATATATATATATATATATATATATATATATATATATATATACATAAAAGATCACATTGAATCTGTAGATCAGTGCTGTCTAATAGAAGTATAATGTGAGCTACAGGTAATTTTACTTGTAGCTTTTAGTTTTAATTTTTAAAAAATTTTTAATCTTCATCTGAAGAATATGTTTTTTATTGACTTTTAAAGAGAGAGGAAGGGAGAGAGAAACACTGATGTGAGAGAGAAACATCAATCCGTTGCCTTCCATAGGTACCCACTGGGATCCTGAGCCTGCCACCTGTGCATGTGCCCTCACTGGGGGTCCAACCTGCAACCATTTGGTGTAGGGGACTACACTCCACCCAGCGAGGGCTAGTTTTTTATATGTATCTAGACTTTCTAGGCTGATAAAATTGCAGAATGAGAAAAATGAAGAGTATTTGAACAGGCAGCATAGTTTGTTAGAAAGAGCATGGGATTTGTAGATAAAATATTTAAGTATTGAATCCTGGCTCTATTCTGAGACATTTGGCAAGTTATTTAATCAGTCTAAGCTTTGGTTTATTTTTCTGCAAAGTGGGGATGATAACATAGCTTGATTTTTGAATGAGATAATGTAACAGGAATTAAATCATTAAAATGAATGGAAGGAGAGAAAATCCTAATTCACTAGAATCCTTTCAGTTTCATTCTTTGTGTGAAAAGAAATAACTTGTAAGAATGGCTCTTACTGAGTGTGTACCTAGTGTGTAGTGAGCAGGAGTGTTAGGTTTAAAATACTTTATCATTACTCTATAAGCTGAAGACTAAGACAGTGCTCGAGTAAATTATTTTTGCTAATAACTAGAATCACCTCTGACAGGCAGGGAAAAGGGTGAACAAAATGCTGGTGTAACAGAGAGAACTTCATTGGATAGAGAGAAAGGACAGAACAGTAATCTGTCAATGGATCTAAATCCAATAGAGCAGAAAAGTCGTGGCCAGTTTGGCTCAGTGGTTAGAGCGTCAGCCCAGGGACGGAAGGGTCCCAGGTTCGATTTTGGCCAAGGGCATGTACCTCTGTTGCAGGCTGAATCCCTGGCCTCTGTTGGGGCACGTGTGGGAGGCAACCAGTTGTCTCTTTCACATAGATGTTTCTCTCTCTCTCTCTCCCTTCCACTCTTTCTGAAAATGCAATGGAAAAATATCCTCAGAGGATTAAAAAAAAAAATAGTGGTCAGGACTGTCCAAGATGAGACAGACAAGCTCTACAGGAAACCTGCGGAGGGGCTGTCCTGCAATCCCCTCCTTGGGCTTGAGTGTGGAGCATGCCAGTTGTGTCCAGCAGTGCAATTTGTCCCCAGCTAAACTGTTACTGCTTTTATCTTCTCATTCCTTTCTGTTGGGCTCAGAATAAGGGAGAGTGAGGAAGTGAATGATAAACACCATTTATCTTAGTGCTCGGCCTCTGTCTGGTCAGCTGTCAGCTTCTTTTGGACTAGCTTCCAGGTAAAACACTGCTATAATAGAGAACCACAGAGTTGACAGAGTTCTTGAAAACCATGAAAAATATCATTAATCATTTTGGTTAGTTGCAGTGATGTCAGCAAAGCATTTGACAGTGTTTCCTGTAATGTAAATGCAGATAAGATGAAGTCACAGAGTTTCAGAACTGAAAGAAAAAATTCCCAGTGGGTAACATTTGCATAAACAGAGTAGTTCAGATTCTTTTTTGGCAGGAATTCTCAAAATCTTCCATGTGCTAACATATTGTAAATCTCCAAGAAGAATGTAGTAAACAGTATTTCACAAACTTGTAGCATTGATATATTTTTTCCTTCCATAGGTTTAATGTTCTTTAGACCCCATTTGGGGAATTCTTAGAACCCTTTAGGGTTCCATGTCCCATAGAATTCCATGCATAGGTTTCAGGGTTCCTGCATATAAATATCTCCTTCGGGGATTCTTTTGTGTTTGAATGTTATCACTGTTTAAGCAGAAAGTGATAGGGGATCTATCTTTTAAGACAACACATTCAGTTCAAAATCAGCATCAATTTTTATATGTTTTAGCTTATGTACTTGATTTGTGAAATCTAATTATTATTGTCATTTTGATCACATGATTGAGTTTCCAAATTACCTTAAAAGAGTGAAAAATGGATAATCCCCCCAAGATTTAAATTTAAAAAGATGTATGCCAACCTCTCCCATCCTCACCCAAAAACTAGATTGGAATATACAAAGTATGAAAAAATTTGCCATGAGGAAGGTATAAACAGGACAATATACGAGGCCCTGAGTGAGCAATCAGGTCTGGTTAGAGTCATTCAGAGACTCCAGAAAATATTTCTTTAAAAAAAAAATTGTTAACCTGATAAATACAGAATGTGTTGGATGAATTGAGAGGAGGTTTACATCTGGGAAAGAGTTTGGGGTTTATACAATGGGGGAAGATAAGACCTTTGAAAACCCAGGAAAAACAAAATTGTTTTCAGGCCCATAGGACATGAGGTGACTCCGCTGCGATGATTGCATTCCCTGTCATGGTGATGTACACACTGAATATCTATAACCCAAATTGTGATTTGGTAAGTAGTGTGGGCAAAGATGATTTAGTGAAAAAGAGATAAAAATCTTCACCTTCTCTAGTGGGAAGTCAATAGATAATGCTTAAAGCTACAAAAGGAAACAACAGAAATGTGTTTAGCAGAGGAAGGCGTATGCTGAGAGTCAGTTGAAATTGTTGCCTCTGGGAGGCAGGAAATGGGGAGAGGGAAGTGCATGATGTTGTTGCTTTTTTCTGACAAGGATTTGACAAAACAACTTGCCTCTTTATGCTATTGAATAACTTTGATTTAAAAAAACTACATTAGAAAAGATATGGGTTGAATTCAGTTGATCTCATATTTAACTTTTCTATCCCCATTTCTTTTCCACACAGTTGCTCTTACAAACTGTGTTCAAGGCCTTGGCTGCACTGAAGAGCTGACTCCGTGTAGGATGCAAGCAGTTGTGATCCCCGACACAGAGTATTATGCCCACTGGAGTATTATTTTTAATAATACTGCTATTACAAACAGTGTAATGCATGTATCATTATAGAACTATCTAAAAGCATAGATGAGAAAGGGAAGAAAATAAAAATAAATCATAATAAGCCTCTGATAAATGCTTTTACTATTTCATTGAAATGCTTTCCAGATTTTTCTTTTTTTTTTAAATGGAATCATGCAGAGTTTTGTCTTATTTCATTTTTTTTTATATTCAGGAAAAAATCATGAGTATATTTTTATCTAAATACATACATATGTCATAAATAACTCAATCTAACTTTGAATATTTAATTTATTGTGGGTTTTTTTTTTTGCCTATTATAATCATTATTGCATTAAATATATAGTGAACTAAATTTTGTGTATATCTTTAATTATTTGCTTGGGGTAGTTTTCTAGAAAGCAAATTGTTCACTCAAAATGTATATATAGGCATTTTTAGACTAAAATGCTAAATGGGAACAATTATGAAACATACATTCAGAAAAGTGGAAACAACATATATGTACAGTTAATAAAACTATAAGGTTAATATCATGAAATCACCATTAAGGTCAGAAAATAGAACGTTGCTGACACTCTGAAACATTCCCTAAACTAGCCTTATGTCCTTTCCTAAAACATCTCTATTCTTTCTCAAGAGGTAAACACTACTATGGATTTTCTAATAATGACTAGAATAAACCATTTGAGGGAACAAGAGAGGTCTCTTCAGATAGGTAAACTACTTCTACAAAGAAAATGTATGAATTCCTTATATCCGGTTCTAGATAACAGAGTAAGGTCCTGTAGAAACTACAGGCAGGTTCCAATTAAATATGAAAATAATATTTGTAACAATTCAAGTGATCTAAGCAAGAAATGTGCTGCTATGAGCTCTGGAAGTGTGTGTGCAGAGGGCAAAGGATGACTGAAGGAGGAAATGACGGATGGGGCTCCTGCCTTGGGTGAAAGTTGGATTAGATGGTTATTAAGGCCTCTTTCAACTTCAAAATTATCTGTGACCTGTTCAGGTACTGAAGGTGACCTGAATGACCCCGTAATAAGATGTGCACAGAGCACCTTTTATCCAAAAGATTGGTTAGCAGCTGTTTTCAATTTCCACTGTTGACAGACCAAAAGGAAATGGCCTTTGGTTGCAGCAGTGGAAATGTCAGAGGAGAGGAAACGTGAACACAGAGCCTGACGCAGTAGCAAAACTGCTGGAGATTTTTGAAAGGTTGACGCTTGCCTTTCTCTTTTGATGTAGGTGCACAATGCCATTCAACATTTACCATCAACTTGTGCCCGCCATTTGTGACAGCATGGATGGAATTTGAGCATATTATGCTGAGCAAGATAAGTCACACAGAAAGATGAATACTGTACAATATCATTTAGATTTAGAATTTAAAAGTGATGGTGTTTAATGGTACAAACTTGGAATAGCAGTAAATAAGATATAGGGATCTAATGCACAGCATAATGAATGTAATGAATATTGTGCTATAATGATGTAATATGATATTCATTGGCAATCATATTACAATATATAACTGAATCAAAATAACACGCTAAATTTACAAAATGTAACATGTCGAATTTATTAAATAAAAAATGAATTGAAAGAAAAATATTGATGCTTGTCTTTCTCTATTGACTGAGGCACAACTTGCCATCCAACACGAGGAGGCTGTGTACCATAACATTTCAAATATTTTTATTTTCTATTTTTTTGGTAAATATTAAGAGCTAGTGCCCATGGCAACTCCTAACAACTTGGTGTGGACTAAGACTCCAGTCATTGAAAACAGCCTCGTACCCTGGTTGAATGAGATTGATTATTTAGATGAAATGTCCTTTCATATAGGGAGCCCTGTCTCTTTTACAGATTAAGAAAGTAGAGTCCAGAAAAGCTAAATGTTTTGCCTAAAGTCACACATTCAGTAAACTACCAGAAATGCCATACCCTTTTTTCTCGCCATACAACTTCTGTCTCCCCATTTAGGGCTATTGACTAGTATCTTGAACATACACAGATTTTGGACAGGTAACTGTTACTGAAAGCAAATTGTATTTCTCATGCTTTTAATAAAATCTTATGACAACCAGTTTTACTTGCTTTTTAAATTTTCCTTATGAAAAATTTTATTTACATTTTTACTATGTTTGAACATTTGTGAATATCTTGAATGGACCAAAAAGTGAGAAAGGAAATTTTTGTAAATCTGATTATAGAATGTGAAGCTAGAGGGGATATTAGACAACATCTAATTATAACCTTCCATAGATGAGAAAACAAAGATTAATTATTGGATCATTTCTTTGAGCAAATTCGTGAACTTCCTACCACCTGCACCAAATTTCATTCCTTCATTCATTCAATATTATAAACTGAGCACAACTATGTGCCTCATCTTATAAAAAATGATTTTGAGGACTCTTGATTTCTCCTTCAGAATCCATAAAATTATCATAAAGCCTTGAACTACATTCATTAGACTGATATAACTGTGACTAGCTTTCCATTTTCCTTAATTAAGCTTATCTTTAGGAAATATATTTTTATCTTGCCTCACTCACTATCTGTGCAAGTTTGTATCATTATATTGCATGTAAAATCTGAAGTAAAATTTAGTCATTGATATTGAAATTATTTTTATAGACAATTTTATTGATGGTTAAAGAAAAAACTTTCAGCAATTACTATATCCACATATATTCCATATCATTCAATTCAGTTAGTATATTTAGAAATCATAAAGGGATGTTATATGAAGTAATACACTCACTGATTAAAGTAGCTTTTAACTAGAATTATAACAAAATTCCTAGTTTCAATGTACTGTTGTAATAACTAATGGAGCTATTAAGTTGGGAAATACAGAATGAGGAGTAATAAAATTAAAAACACAAAAGTTCTCAACTTCCAGTTAAGGAAACATTTTGTATTTACATCTTAAAGATTAACACGTGTGGTGGGCAGAATTCTAGAGATGGTTCCGGGATCCCTGTCTTCTGCTTGTTCAAACACTGATCTAGACACTGTTGTGAAGGGACTTTTCAGATGGAATTAGGGGTGCTAATCAACTAACCTTAAAATAGGGAGATTATCTTGGATTATTGGATGGCCCAGTATATTCATGGGATTTTAAATGCAAAGAGGAAGGCAAAGGGTTAGAGTGCTGAGACACAGGACAGGTCACAGAGATTCCAAGTGAGAGATGGACTGGGCCCCATTGCCAGCTATGAGATGGTGAAAGGGGGCTGGGACCTAAGGGGGTGGAAGCCTCCAGAGGCTGAGAAGGGCCCTTGGCTGAAGGCCAGCAAGCAAACAAAGACCTCAGTGCTATAGCTGCAAGCAAGTGAATTCAGCCAACACCTGGATGAGCCTGGAAGCAGATTCATCCCTAGAGGCTCTGAAAAGTAATAAAGCCCCTCTGACACATTGACTTCTGCTTCGTGAAACCTGGAGCAGAGAAGCCAGGTGAGCCCAATGGGACTTCTGACCTACAAACTAGGAGATAATATATTTGTGCTGTTTAATTTGTGGTCATTTGTGATGACCAGTAATAGAAAACTAATACAAAATGCACAAAAATATAACTATTTTTCTATCATGTAAATAAAAAAAACCAATATACTAAATGAAAATTGATGAGGAAAGAGAAAAGAAATTAAGAATGTTACTTGTTTTCTGACAGCACACATACATAGCCACACTGAGTGGCAACTTTTCTGTTGGGACTGGAGCAAATCAGTACTTTCTGTCAGCCACAGCATTGTATTGTATTGCTAGGCATGAGCCAGGTCTACCGAAGCCTCCATCCCAGGCCGTGGGAAACTGTGTCAGAACTTAATTAGTATGGTACTAAGCCTTAATGCTCTGAAAATGAATTTGCATTTTATGACGCTAAACAGGTTTCGATTTCCTACACACATGAATGCACACACACACATCCAACAAGAATAAATAGTTAAATAGTTAAATAGTTAACCGTGCAGGGACCTTAGTAAACTCTTCATGGCTAATTTTGGTTGGTTGGTCAAATATAAAATCCAGGCACATTCCTAGATTTGATTGTCTAATGTGTGGCAGGTATGAGGTAGTTGTTTAGTATGTGCCAACTCTGTGACCTGGAACAACTTACCTAACTTTACTGTGTTTCAGTTTCCTCACTTGAAAAATGGGGATCAAAGTACTCCCTATCTAAGGGATGCTATGAGAAAGATGTGCGTTAATACACACTCAATGCTGCCCTGGCCAGTGTGGTTCAGTTGGTTGGAGTGTAGTGCCATGCACAGAAGGGTGGCAGGTTTGATTCTGGTCAGGGCACATACCCAGGTTTTGAGTCAGATCCCTGGTCGAGGCTCATATAGGAGGCAACCAATTGATGTTTCTCTCACATCAGTGTTTCTCTCTCTCTCTTCCTCTCTCTAAAATCAATAGAAAACATATCGTCAGGTGAGAATTAAAATACACACACACACAATGCCTAGAACAGTGTCTGGCTTATGGTAAACACTGTGTACCAATTAGCTACTGTTATTTTTAATTTCCTAAAGGTGTGAGAATGCAAATACAAAGAATCAGTCTTTGTTCTGTACGGACGAGGCTGCTGGGATGTGAGCCACAAAGTATAGGAAAAAGAGAGAACATAACCTTTCAGGGTAGGGAAAGCCCAGGGAAGCTTTCCCAGAGGAAGAGGCCCTTCAGCTGGGTGTTCACGTAGGCAGGATTCTCCGAGAGAAATGGGGTCAGGTGCGAAGGGGAGTCAGCATAACAGACAGGCCTCTTGGCTCCTTAGAATCTGGCAGAGAGCCCACAAATTCTGATTCCCTTCACTTTGAGCAAGGAATTAACAGCAAAGCATGCTTTCTCAATAACCTACATCAGGGCACCAACCCTAATTTTGACTCATTATGGCATTATTAGTATTCAATGATAATAGTAGGGCTTTAGGAGATCATTTAACACTTTCAGTGGTTTTTACAGCAAATGTTATTAGTCTAGGGAATTGCTTGCACCTGTTTCAGCAGTCAAGTTTAGATTTTTCTTTACTAGATTTTGAATAAAATCTTAACAATGCCTATATTTTAAGAAGCAAGCAGTGTCTTCTGTACTATAGAAGCCACCTTGCACACATGTGGGGGGATGTGGTTATTAATGCCCTAAATATGTGAAATCCTCTCCCACGTCTTCCAGCTCAGGATCATGGCTCTGGGTGGCAGGTCACTGTTGTAGTCCTCTTGCTCTCTACACCGTGTCACAATGCCATTATTTAATTCCTAATTTATCAAAGATACTTGCTTGGAGCATTTTCCCTCACCTATAGCATCTTAGATGTCTTAATGACTAACTTATTTTTCACAATCCATGTCTTATTTATTTAACTGAATTTTAGAGAGAGAGGAAGGGAAAGGGAGAGAGAGAGAAACATTGATGTGAGAGCAAAACATCGATCGGCTGCCTCCTGCACACCTGGCACTTGGGATCGGGTCACAGCCTGGCATGTGCCTGAGCCGGAATCGAACCAGCAAACCCTTGTGCATGGGACAACGCCCAACCAACCGAGCCACACTGGCTAGGACCACGCCCTCTTTAGAAACCTAAAATCATATTTAACTAGCTTTTGCTGACAGTCTATTGATGGACTGTCTTCGATTCCTTAATCCTCAGTATTCATATGATATTAATAATAAAGATAAATGAAATCATAATGGTGAAATTTATGAAGCTAATGAATGTCAATATTTTTAAACAGATACATATTAGAAATATCTGTTCAAATACAAATGAGCTTGATCTAGAACTTGTGTTAAAATTGTTTGAATGCCTTTGCTTCTTTGTAATGCTAAGAGATTCTAAAAAAGAATGACTTTTTATTACCAAGTGGAACTAACGCTGTCAAATTATTATATTGATGACCCCAATTCAAAGCTTCAAAGTGTTTTCTAAATTGAGTGTTAACACCAAGATTCTCAGCACAGGGGCTGTGTTAGAAAATACTGTGAGCAGTTCAGAGAGCAGTGTTTTCCATTTTCCCTTCATTAGAATGTGCTAAAGTGGACAGCGTGGGGCTAGGCTCAAAGTTAGATTTTTGAAACATTAGGGAAAAGCAGAGCTACCATTAAAATAGTGTGAATAAGTTTAAATTCACTGCTGTATCTTTAAAAGACATCCCAATCAATTACTGACTTGGTTTATTTTGGATTTTTCCCTTTTAGTTTCTAAGGTTGGTAAAAATATAATTTACCACCAAAATAATTGGGATTTCTAATTCTCTTTCTATTTCTGTGCCAGAATTAATTTTTATTACTCTTTCTCTCTCAATCTGGGTTGCTGTGGGCATAATGAGCACGTCTCAATCCACACGGGTTTTCATTTTATACTTTCAATGTATAGCAATCGTGTTGGGAAGAGCAAAACTGGCAGATAAACCTGAAAGTATGAAAGCTCCTTCCTCCCTCCCTTCCGCCCTTCCTTCCTTCCTCCTTTCCATTCTTTAATTGCATTTCATGGACATCAGTATTATAATATTGAAGTTAAAGAGAAAGCAGTTAAATATTTACGATTGCTCCTGAAATCGTTCGTTTATGCTTAAAATAACTTTACCCTAATGATTTGCCCTTCTTTCTAAAGTGAACCTCTTTTTCTTGCCACTAATGCAGCCAAGAATGAATGAATCACTTTAATTGGAAAAACATAAACTGACTTCTAACTACCAGACCGGGTATTTGAAGAGATACCATTGATCTCGAACATTTTTTTTCAAAAGCGGGATTTGCTTTTCCAAACAGTCTCGTTATCAGGGCATGACCCCGGCCCGGTGGCTCATCAGTAGTTACTGTCAGCCTTAAACCGACGGGCCACAGGCCCCGAGAGGCAGCTGGCTCTCATCCGTTCATCACCAGCACCAGCTCCCGCTGTCAGGGGCGCTCCTCTCACCCCCCTGCGTGCAGACTGGACACGCGGGACTCGGTGCCCTGTGAGGGTCACACGCCGACTGCGCCCTGCTCACAGCCCAGCGGGGGACATCCTCAGAGCAGCCTTGCGGGCTCCAGAGGTGAGACAGAGAAAGCAGTTGCCAAACTGGGCGTAATTCCGCCGTGGCTTCCAGGAAGCCAGGTTCTAAATGCTTTAAAGGTGAGGGTCTGGCTTTGCCAAGGAGAAGAAAGTGGTGCAGGCGGGCAGACGCCAGCGCAGGAGCCTTAGCCCTGACTCGGCTGCCTTGTGTTTCCCGTGGGGGTTTCGGAAGTTCACAGTCCGCTGTGGGGAAGACAGGAGAGTAAGGGAGTGAGCAGCGGGCCTGGGGTGAGACGGCCTCGCTCCCTGCCTGGAAAGAGGCGCCCGGGGCCCCAAACAAAGCTTTCTCCTCGCCCAGGGCTGACCTTAAGTGCATATGACTTAGTTGGTAGTAAAAACTAGAAGCAGCAGACCAAGACAGAATTTCAAATTATACCTGAAGCATACCACTCACCATTCAATTGGATTAAAGAGTGAACACTCCTGCAAAAGTTAAGAGGTGTGTGTGTGTGTGTGCGCGTGTGTGTGTGTGTTAAAGTTACTTAATTTACTCTTGCCTTCCTAACACTAGGCATAGAGGAATTTCATATATATATATATATATATATGTGTGTGTGTGTGTGTGTGTGTGTGTGTTTCTGTGTGTGAATTTCATATATATATATATACACACACACACACACACACATATATATATTTTTATGGCAACAGAAGAAAGGAAGAAAGAAAAATTTGTTTTGTAGGCACTTTTGGGAGAGAGTATTTTCTAAGGTGCAATATTCTCCCTGGCAGCTGGGCTGATGTAGTGCTGAATTCTGAGCAAACTTCCCTTACATTACCCCATTTGGGAACTGGGTTAGGCTCACAGTTTGATAGTGGCAGGATTTACAGTGTGGCAGTTAAAGGCAAGCTAACCAGAAGTGGTCATGTGTGTTATGCCCATCTATGATGTGTAGAATATATTTTAAAGACTCTGCAATGTATATTATTATCATCATAAATGTTTCTGCCAATTGAGGATTTGGCTGTAGATTGGCCTCCTCTAGGCAGCCTTATTCATTAGTGCCCCTTCCCAGCACCCTTCCTTCCAATATTTTGCATTTCCCTCTCTACTGGCTGCCTGGACTTGTAACTTTGGTGTGCTTACTTAGGTCTGTAGTATTGGACTAGATCAGAACTTCCTGAAAACCAGGTCAGCTTCCACTTCCTTTGCTTACACAAAATGTTGTATGCTAATTAATTCTCACTTTTAAAGAATCCTAATTTTTTTTAAAAAAATCCTAATTTTTGCTTTTATCCTGAAAAATGTATTTTCTTGATGAGAATAAGTTGACTTCTCCCTTATTTCCAAGTAAAACATAAGAGCACCATTCTAAATAATGTAGTATTTTATTGTCTTGGACCCAGTACTAAAGGTTTTAAAAAACCAATTGTAATTGCTAATGATGCGAATTAACAGCATAAAGAAGATTGTGGTACATTTAATTTACAGTAAGGAGGAGAAGTTGGCTTGGAGATTCAGTAAAATTAGAATTAAAAAGTTAAGTATTTCAGCGATTAACATCCCCAAATACATGGATTTGACAAAATCAGTTGGCAAAATTTAAAATGAGTTAGTTATAGAGTTGCTATCAGGAAGAAAAAAAAAAGAGCTTTTTTTTTTTTTTTTAAAAAAAACACAAAACCCAAAACTTAGTTTTTCATAGCAGTTTTAGGCTTACAGCAAAAGTGGGAGGAAGGTACAGAGATTTCCACACACTGCCTGCCTCCCCCCATACGCTTTCATTAACTTAGAGGGATTTTGCCTTTTATATTTTGGGTACTATCTGAAACAAGCTAGGTAGCACTTTGTAAAAGTGGGGAAAAGAACCAACGAGTTTACAAATGTCAAAACCTCTAGGGATTTAAGATAGCATTGAGTGTGGTTAAGGGAGAGTGTTCACTGGAGTATATATTGAAACCAGGCCAACGTCTTTATTTATAACCTGTGTGCTGAAATAACATTTTTTCTAGCACTAGAATTTCACTGAGTGTTTTATATAGGAAAGTGATATTTGTAGTCATCTAGCCATCTCTTTTTTTTAGAGAGAGAGAGAAAGGGAGAGAGAGGGAAACATCAATGTGACAGAGAAACATTGATAGGTTGCCTCCCCCACACACCCTGAGCTTGTGGCAGCTCTTTCTGCCTTTATTTCTTTTACCTACATTTGAGGCATTTACTACTATGCTAATCATATAGACTTTGGAGGTTTTATTCAAATCCAAGAATGATTTAGAGCTGATTAGATGAGCTATTTTCATCTGCAAAGAGCCAAAAGAATCAGAAGAGAGATTCAGTTCAATACTTGCTATAAGAAAACAAGCCAGCTGGAGAAGTTCTCAGATTAAATCTAATTCAACATGATTTAGACAAAGAGTCCCACTGGGGACATAACTCATCAGTAAGGCTCAGGCTAGAATGCCTCGCAATGCCAAATGAATTCAAGATACAGGACCACTTTGGAAAGCAAGAGCTGCTTCCAAGGCTGACGCATAGAGTAACCCGGAGCCCGGCTCACTTTGTTCAGGTGGGTGAAGATCCTCAGCGTGCTCCACACCCTTAGGATGAGTCCATCAAGACAGGATTTGGGCAAATTCCTTTTGTGAGAAGGAAGTTTTATGGGAGGATGGGGCTCATTATTTAATTTAAAGCTAAAGACTCATCATGAAGACTTAAAGAATGTGACGCCAGCTTTGGAACTTGAAAAACAAGTAAAAAGTATTTTCCCCGCCTGACTGTAAGCTGTAAAATGAAGCATTGTATTAGCTGATAGACAGTTGCAATAGGATGGTCATGGGCTTCAATGTTAGAAAAGTCATGCTTGAACCCTATTTTGCCACTTAGCAGTGTGACTGTGAGCAGCTTACCTAAACTCACAGAGTGGAAGTACTCCAATCAGTAAAGGGGGATATATCCACTTTCCATTTGGGATTATTCTGAGGAGATAGGAAACAAGTATAATAGGGTTTCTGGACCACGTGTGGTTCGCTTGACCCCAGGATCTAGAATCTATGCTTCAGCAAAGTCTGGTTAAGGTATGGACACCTCTTGCCTTCTGATTCCATATGCTTTGCCAGTACCAAAACAGGAGGTTGCCACCGCTGGCCTTGGGCACAGTCCTATGCATTCAGAAATCAGGCAAACCTTTTTGGGTTCCCCAAAGACCTTGCTGGCTTTTTCTCACATGGCCTCATTGTTAAATGCGCTGTTTTGGAGAGAATAGCCTAGAAGTCATAGATAGTCTGAGTTCATAGTCTGAGTTCCACGTGGCTGCTTATCTAACAGAACTTTGATGGGAGGGACCGAAGAAAAGTAAGGAAAGAGGTGACCTAAAATACTGATTGGAGGTCCCGAGGTACGGTACAGAGTAGGGTTCAAAATAAGACTGTCTTAGCGGCTCCCAGGGACATTTGTGGATATTTGAAAATCTACTGGTGTCTGAGTTAGGGGTACATTCCAAATGTACTGAACTGGAATTGGAGTGAGAGGAAGAACTTTGATGGGAGGGACCGAAGAAAAGTAAGGAAAGAGGTGACCTAAAATACTGATTGGAGGTCCCGAGGTACGGTACAGAGTAGGGTTCAAAATAAGACTGTCTTAGCGGCTCCCAGGGACATTTGTGGATATTTGAAAATCTACTGGTGTCTGAGTTAGGGGTACATTCCAAATGTACTGAACTGGAATTGGAGTGAGAGGAAGATATTAGGGTTTGGAAACTGTATTTTTTTAATGCATTCTTTCTGTTTGCCTTACGGAAAGTTATGTTTGTTTTGCTACTCTTTTCCAAGAAATAATTTTAGCTTTGTTGATCCTTCATATGGTGTTTTTGATTGTTTAAAAATTTTGAGATAAATTTAGACTTATGGAAGAGTTGCAAAAACAAAACAACTCGAGCAACAAATAAATAATACTTCTGGGTTATAGACCAAAATATTTATTTATATCAATATAAACTCATGGATATATATTTTTTATTCTTTGGTCTATAATCCAAAAATTTTGTTTTTCATTTTTTGCTCAAGTTTTTCTAATGTTTGCCTTTGGGAACTTTTTTAGATCGGCTCTTGTGCTTTTTGCTATGGCCCATCCTTTCTTTCCCTTTTCCCCTCCCTCCTTTCCTACCTCCAGCTCCTCCTTCTTCCCATCCTTCCTCCCCCTTGACCTTTCTTCATTTTTTATTTTCTAGTTCTTTCTTACTTTTTGTAACCACAAGATCCTCCAGGCTCACTTTGTATTTTGCAAACCTCATTCCAAGAATCAACCAGTTCTCTAAGAATCCCTGGTTCCTTTAATTGGAGAATGGTGTTAGAAGCCAAGATCTGGGCTAATGTGCTCACTGCTACCTGGTTGTCTCTGCTTCAGCCCCGTCAATGGACAGAGCTAGATAATATATGCATGTATACTAACTCAGACATACACATCTGTATTTATTTTTGAATCTCTCTCTCTCTCTTTGTGTGTGTGTGAATATAAACTATGACTCCATATTGATAGGTCAGACTCCAAGCTAGTCCCACCAGGTTCAGTCTAACCTTTCCCTTTCCTTATTTGTGGCTTCTTTCTCTAAACAGCAAGATACATAAATCTTCTTGTCTTTACCTATTTGTTCAACCTTAGTATACAAATAAAGACATTTCAGAATTTCTAACTCACATTCTATGAGAACAAAATGTTCCAATTAGACTGTAGTGTTTGCGTTCAATTCTGTTAATGTACAGTATTCAGAAGAAATGCCCCTTTTCAAAGTTACTTAGGTTAGCTCCTTTCTTCCCCATCCCCTTTAGTGTGGTTGTGTGATTTATTGGTAATACAGTTAGAGCCATTTGTTACAGTCTGCATTCCATCTTTACCCATATCCTCGTTGCATTATCTATTTGCATGAAGTAATAGTTTGTTATTTTTGTGACATATAAGTCTATAGGATTGGCAAATGGATAGCCATGTAACCACCACCACAGTTCCATGTAGACGATTTCTGTCCCCTCCACTCCCAAGTTCCCCTGTGCTACTCTTGTATGGACAACACTTCTGCCTACCCCATGCCTCCTGGAATCATTTATTTGTTTTTCTCCCTATAGTTTTTCTTTTGGTATAAATGGAATCATACAACACACAACCTTTAGGGTCTGAGTTTTTTCATTTAGCAAAATACATTTCATATACATCTATGTTATTGCATGCCCATTCCTTTTTCTATCACTGCATAGTGTTCCATTATGTGGATATAACTCAGTTTGTTTTTCCAGTCACCAGTTAGGTTATGTCTAGTTGTTTCAGGTTTTAACTGCTATGAATAAAGGTGCTATAAGTACTCACGTGTAAGTTTTTGTGTGGGTCATATAGTAGGTACATGTTTAACTTCACAAGAAGCTGCTGTATTGTTTTATAAAATGGTTGTACTGTCTCACACGGCCGCCAGCAGTGTATGAAGAGTTCCAGTGGCTCCACAAGTGAATGCTTGGTATGCCCAGTTTTTAAAAATTTTATATCCTTAGATACGATTAACGTTTTTCTAATAATTAGTGATGTTTAGCATCTTTTTATAAGTTTATTTTCTCTCCAGATAACTTTTAAAATCTTTTTCCTTTCTAATCCTCACCCTAGGATATGTTTGGAGAGAAGAGGAGAGAGAGAAAAGAGAGAGAAACATTGATCAGTTGCCTCCCCTATGCTCTCTGACCGGGAATCGAACCTGCAACCTAGGTATGTGTCCTGACCAGAATCGAACCCTCAATCTTTTGGTCTGTGGGACTGCGCTCCAACCAACCGAGCCACCTGGCCAGGGCTCTCCATATATCTTTGATAAAGTGTCTGCTCAGACCTTTCCTTCTCCTCTTTTTTGGGTCATTTGTTTTCTTATTGTTAAGTTTTAAGAATTATGTATACAGTCTGCATATAAAACCATTGTCAAAAATGTGTTTGAAAATTTTTTTCCTAGACTATGGTTTGTATTTTCATTCTCTTAACAGTGTTTATTGCAGAACAAAAGTTTTAATTTTAATAATGCCCAAATTATCAATTTTTAAAAATTTTATCAACTGTGTTTTCATCATCAAGCTTAAAATCTATGAGATAACCTCAAAACATACAGGTTTTCTCCTATAAATTTTTCTGGAAATTTTATATTTTATATTTTACATTTATGTCTATGATACTTTTTGAGTCAAGTTTTCATAAAGTATGGGATATAGTTTGAGAGGTTTTTGTTTGGCATAAAGGTGTTGAAGTGTTCTATAATAATTGGTTGAAAAGATAATTCTTTCTTAACAAATTGCCTTTGCACCTTTGTAAAAAATCATTTCTGGGCTCTTATACCTTAGAAGGTTCATTTCTGGGTTCTTACACCATTTCATTGGTATATATGTCTCTTATTTCACCAGTACTATACTGATTTGATTATTGTATCTTGAATATGCATATTGGGACTCTTCCATTTTTTTCCTACTTGCTTTGGGTTTAGTTTATTTTTTTATTTTTTTATTTCTTAAGGTGAAAGTGTAGATTATTGATCAGTGATTATTGATTTGTGATCTTTTCTAATATAAGCATTTAAATGCTGTAAATTTCCCTTTAAACACTGCTTTACGTGCATGCCACAAATTTTAATATGCTTTATTTTCATTTAAATTTAATTTAAAGTATTTCTTAATTTTTTGAGACTTTTTTGTGGCCCATGGATTATTTAGAACTAAGGTTTTCATATTCGGCCATTTGGGGATTTTCCATATACCCTGTTACTGATTTTCAATTTAATTCCATTATGGTCTGAGAACATATTTTGTGTAATTTCTATTTTTAAGAAATTGGTTCATTGTTTTATGGCTCAGTATGAAATTGCCTGGGTTTGAACTTTGTTGTTGCTATGGTAACCATCAGTATATAGTTATGCTCTAAGAGATACTTTTCTTTTAAGGTGGGGATCTGCCTGCTGAATCCTGAGTTTTAGGTCTTCCCTTTGCACTGTGACTCAAAGAAGATTTCTTTGAATGTTCTTACGGTTTTCCTGGTCCCTCCCATCAGTATTCTGCTGTCACTTATTATTTAAAGTTGCTACCTTGGAGCTAAGGGCTTTGGTCTTTGTTGTTTTTATTAATCCTTTGATTTAGGCAAACATTATTTGTCCGAGTCTTGAGGGTGTGAACTTCTTCTTCCCCTCCCCTGACTCTACGTAGTTGTGAGATCTTGATCCTTCCCAAGTGTCAAACTAACTCAAAAAGAGCCTGGAGGCTTTGGCTGGAAATAAATGATAAATATTTATTCAATGGTCTTAGAGTTTGCAACTTTGAAAGTTGCAAAAACCCAGCTAGGCAAAACCCAGAAGTGGCCCAAAGAAGAAAGAGAAGTTAACAGTTCTTATAGTAAAAAGTGCATTCTTGAGAATAATCAGTCCTGCATTCTTAGCCCTAAGATTGATCCAGGATGGATATCAGTCAGATGTCAGGCAGTCTGGATGATGGATGCGAGGTGGACTAGAGAATGGGCGTCAAGAGGTCTGGTCATGTCCAGTGGTCAGGATAACGGATGTCAGATGGCCTGGATATATGAGCCCTGCAGGGGGTAATAAGAGGGTTATCTGGAGGTTTGGTGTATATTCAGGCATTGATGCAGGACCGAAAGTTCAAAAAGTTTAAGTTCCCAGGCTAGTTAGAACAAGAATAGAATTATGTCCTCATGCCTGCTTGATTTTAGTAATTTAGCAGCTTATCTATAGTAACTACATTTTATTTCTTCACTTTATTCGTCACTGGGCTTAGGTGTCCCTCTGTTCCCTTCCTCTAGCCGCCAGCGGTTTTAATTGGTGCCTAAGGGCAGCAGAGCGCCTGCACTCCTGCTCCTCTCTTCATGTCTGCACCACAGAGGATGCTTCTTAGGGCTCTTTCTGATCTTTTCTGTGAACAGCCAACGGGATTTGTAGAGAAGGAGTCTGTAAGTGGTTGCAAACTCAATTTCTGCAACCCGTAGGGGTTTTGCACCGTCTGGCTAGTCCACAATTGGCTGTCACCAATTTTTCAACTGTTCTAGCCTAAGACTTTAACTGGTGTCTGGTTAGATTTGCCACACCCAGCTAAGTGTTCCCATCTTCTCTCTCCTTGCATGTGCCATCTCTTGTTAGATTTTGGACCCATTGTTGCTCTGCAACTTCACTTCTCCAATGGGTTTGGTAAGTCATGAATTTGAAGTGAGTATGGCTGATTCTGTTGTAAGGGTGGGAGCAAGGGTCCTCCAGCTTTCTGCATCCTGGGGCAGGTACAGGAACTCTTTGCTTTTTAATTTAAGACTTCTTGCACTTATCTTTCTGCACTGTATCTTTTATTCTCTGGGTTTATGTCACTGTGTTTTATTCTCTCCTCTATTTCATAAGCTATACACTTAGTTCCCTGCAAACAACAACAGCAACAGCAAAACAAACTAAAAGAGGTCGATATGGTGAACTAACACTGATTGTGCCTCTGTAAATAATCAAGCCAAAGCTAATGATGGCAGCCTTACTTTGTGATCATGAACAATCTTTCTGTGATAATATTTTATTTTTAAAAATATTTTAAAAAATAATAAAATATTTAAAAATTGATTTCTAGAGAGAGAGAAAGGGAGAGGGAAAGAAACATCAATCGGCTGCCTTCTGCATGCCCTCTACAGGGGATCGAGCTCACAATCCTGCATGTGCCCTGACCTGGAATCAAGCCAGCAACCTTTCAGTGTCTGGGATGACACCTAGCCAACTGTCACACTAGCCAGGGCCTGTGACAGTATTTTTTTTTTTTAACATTAGGGGGGTTACTGTAAGGAAAAATGTGTGCTTCTATGGAAAAATATGCATTGTCTATATAAAACACACCCTTTGGAGTTATCTGATTCTACTATTGCCATAGTTTTTGAGCTATTTTATAGCACTGCAAGTAACTGAGAGGCTCACAAAATAATTCTTGTCTGTAGGCATGCAGAGTCTGTCTGCTCCTTAGATAGAGAATCAGCTGCTTTTCTTCTTCCCTTGTGGAAAAACCAGTTTTGCTTCCATTCGCACATTCTTTTCAATATTCCTGACCTATAAATATGTCTATTCTTTGGATTGTCTTCTAAACAGATAGAACATCTGCTAGATTTCCTCACTGATTAATGAATAGAATAAAATCTTTAACATGTGTTTAGTTTTCTATCTCTATGGGAGTCATGATTTTACCTTTCAAGGAAACTTAATCTTTGAATATGGTTATGCATTTGTCATTAATCAATGCTTTGGCTACATTCCACATATTTTATGGCACAATATTTTAGTTCCTGCTCATTTATAAGTATTTTATAATTTGGGTTCTTCTTTTTTTCTTTGATCTCTGAATTGTTTAGAGTTTTATATTTGGGAATATGTTTTTTTTCTCCTGCTTTATTTTTTATTGACTTCTAACTTATTTACTTTGTAGTCGAAAATGTGTCATCAACTTCAAAATTGTTCTACTTGTGCTTTAAATGAGTAAAAGTTATAAAATTGTTGGATGTAATATTTTCTATATACCCACTAGGTAAAACACATTATCTAAAACTATAAAAAACATTTTTAGTCTAAGACCATAAATAAATAGCATGGGAGCTACTCAGGGCCTATGGGCTGTAGTTTGACAACTGTCTTGGTCTTACTTATAAACCACATGCAGTTTTGCAAAAATTACTTTGTCTGATTAATTTTTGTTTTTTAACTCAGTAGTTTAATCCATTAAACGTGATTTCTCATACATTTAGGCTTATTTATTTCCTCTTATTCCATATTTTTCTGCTGTCCCACCCTCTTTTATTTGCCTTCTTAATTTTTATTTTCTTTGGATTGAGATTTTTTTTTTTTTGAGAGGGTGGAAGGGAGGGAGAGGGGGACAGAGAGAAACATCTATGTGAGAGAGACACATCAATTGGTTACCTCCCACATGCCCCGACCTGCCTGGAGATCGAACCTGCAACCAGATACGTTCCCTTCACAGAGAATTGTACCCATAACCCTTCCATGAGTGGGCCAGTGCTCTAACTACTGAGTCACACTGGCCAGGGCTTAACTTGCATTTTTTAAATCAATGCCTGTTTGGGAAATTATGTGCTTTATTTCTATTTAGTTGTTAATCTAGTTATTTTTAAGATGCACTCAATCTGTTCTTATATCACATATTACGTAGCCTCTGGAAAACCCCACTGCACACTTAAAGGAAAATAAGAGTGAAGAGCCTAACAACATCTTAACATTACTATGAAAATAGTTTTGATCTGGTAGCCCTTTGATAATGTCTCAGGGATCCCCAGGGGTACGTGGAACACACTTTGGGAACCTGAAGCTTTAGGAACAAGTATTTATTTTTTAAAGCAAGTTATTCTTCGGGGCTTGTGTGACTGAGACCCACAGTGGGATACTCAGCAGCTTCAAAGCATTAGGTGTTTCAAAAGGTGCTGGGGGAAGGGGGTTAAAAGGGGGGAGCTTTAGTGGGAAACAGCTCAACTTTGCTTTCTTCACTATTTCTCTTGGGATTGATATTTCTGATCTGCCCCTCTCTTCAATTTCACCCTCTTTTCCTGCCAAATTCTCAAACTGCTTTGCTAGGCCCTTTATAATGTTTCAGCTTAGGATCCTAGATAGTCTGTATTTAAAAAAATGGGTAAAAGTTCTGGTTATTTAAGAGAAATAACAGGCTCATACAAAGTCATGCTAGCAAAAATGAGTCTGTATTCTAGTTTCAAAATTCTGATTTGTTTACATAAAAATTCAGTTTTGCACTACACGTAAGTTGTGAATGAATTTTGACTTTCATTAGTGAAAGTCAATTTCTTTTCTTTAAAAATTATCTGTAATTACTAAAGCTAAGTTTAAGTCATGGAATGTCTCTGAAGTCACTTTATCTTTTATTTTTATTATTATTATTTTAATCTTCACCAAAAATGTGTTTATTTATGAGAGCGAGAGTGAGTGAGAGAGAGAGAGAGAGAGATTGCCTCCTGTATGTGCAACCTAGGTATGGGCCCTGACAGGCCCTCAACCTTTTTGGTATACAGGATGACACTCCAACCAGCTGAGCAGCCTAGCTGGGGAATTTATCTTGTAAAAATATGACCAATTGATATCTGAAAACATTCATATATTGGATATTTATGTATAAGACAAGCTCTTGGCTGAAATTTTTACATTAAGTAGTCTTTTAAATTAACATATATCCTAGCTAAAGCACTTAATTTTCTCACAGTAAGTCTTAGTTTCAAAATTACAGTATTATTATCTCTAAAAAACAATAAAGCCTTGATTTTTATGGTTGATTAACTAGGTTATTGCAAATCACGTCAACTTTGAGTTTGGCATGTCTCCCAGAAAGCAAACTTCCCAGACTAAATTCAAAGTTCCTTTTTCCATAACAAAGATCTGAATCCATAAAATCCCTTGAGATTTTTTTGCATCCAAAACAGACATTTCCCAGGGTTTCATATGGTTTTCTGGAAAGCTCTTGACCTAACAAGTAGTTCCATATGGAGGCAGCTGAGCTAATGAAGCTTCATTTCCTGTGAATTCATCTTACTTCAGATATTCTATTCAAGTCATTCTTTCAGTCATTGGTGTCCCAGCCTGTGTTTTTTTTGAGGGAAGCTACAGCTATCATCAGTGACCTGACAAAGTATCTTACTTATTTTTTAGCAATCAAGTTAGCAGGGTATGTTATTTTGGGATTTATTAGGTGACTTTGGGTAGCTTTGTAATAGAATCTGCACAGAGTAAGTGGCAATTAGGTCTTAGGTATATGCCCTAGTAGGAATAACAAGAATGTTCCGGAAAAGTGTGGTTTCTGGGCAATGGAAAAACCCAATGTGATAGTGATATTTTAAGTTTGAAGACTTGTATTTATTTCAGATTTGCCTGACAAAATCACTTAGTCCCTTTGTGGCAGATACTATCATTGTTCTACTCCAACCCCCTGGAATCCCATAGACCTTGTCTCTGCACCCATCCCCTAGCTTTTATGTACTTTTGCTTCTAATGATTGGCACTTGTGGATGTCTTTGTAGAACAGTTCTTGGCTCCTGGATGTAATCTGCCCCATGCCAGAGAGTCCAAAGTGCCTGGGAATTCACATTCTCCACCTTCCATTGCCCAGAGGTAGCTCACTGCCCACTACCAGGGATGGGAACTACCAGTGCAGGTGAGGAAGGGGCATAAAGGCCTGCTCCCTTGCAGAGCTCTCCTGCTGAATCAGGCCATCTGGGCCTTTGCCTGAAATCACACCTGGATTCTACCCCTTCTAAACTGGGGCACTAATTCGTACTGCAAAATACTACTGTAAAAATAAGATGATATAGGGTTTGCGGAAGGATTGGTAACTAGTTAAATGGCCTGACCAAAATGACTTGTTCTGACCCCAAAGCAGGGATGTCACATAGACAAGGCTACCTGAAGCATAAGTTGACAATTTCAGCCCTACTCTGGGCCTAGTGGATTTAAATAAAAGGCTCTTCCTCCCTCAGCCCTGCTTCCCTACCTGCTCCATAATGTCACATTAGCTAAGGCAGATTTCTGCAGCAATTTACTTATTTCATCAATGCTGACATTTACTATTTTGTTTCTCTTCCTCCTTATTGCTTTCTGGTATTTGAAGACGGAAGAGGGCAGGGAAGTCTTATCCTTTTATTTTCAGCGCAGAAGTTGCCATTTCATAGCTGTGGCCAAGCCCCGAGTTACTCTAAGTTGGGACTGTTATGCCAGAGAAGGAAGCATGCTGATGCGAAAGTGCTTTTGGAAAGCTGGATTATTGAGGGCATGTTCCTTGCCTTGACAAGCAGAGCCTACGGGCAAGGCCTGCCTCATTTACAACAGATCTCAGTCTATCTACAGTATACCATCACTTAACCTACAAAGAACCCCAAATACAAAAGTCCGGCAGGTGAATCCCAGCACTGATCTGTTTACCCTTCAGGAATAACCACTGTTGGTTTCTTTCTTTCTTTTTAATTAAAGAACAGTTTATTGATTTTTAGAGAGAGAGGAAGGGAGAAGAGAGAAACATCGATCAGCTGCCCCTCGCTCATCCCCTACTGGACACTGAGCCCCAAATCCAGGCATGTGCCCTGACCGGGAATCAAACTGGTGACCTTTTGGTGCGCAGCACGACACCCAACCAGCCCGAGTCACACCGGGCCAGGGCCACTGTTGGTTTCTTAATTAAACCATTTGGATTTTGATTGGCTTAGCTGCCTTCCTTTATGAAGTGGTAAAGAGAGTTGTAAGTTACTTTTGCCTGAAATATTTGTCCTGCATCCCCTATGGAGTTCCTGTTCCTTTGTGTCACCTCCTCAGAAAACACATATTCCTGAGGATGCCCTTCGGGTTTCAGAGTACATTTTTCTAAATACAAAGTTGAAAATGGGCCCTTGCATCATTCAAACTACACATTAGTGGGTTGATTTTGGTTCATCCTGGATCAAATAGACTTTGTGATGTTGGTCTTGTCTTAAAACCTAACTTCCCTATGTGACACTGTTTCCATGGTGAAATATATTCCAGGTCCAAATTGCTGCTTTAACACACGAACTTGTTATGCAACCTGTTCCTAAACTGCTCTCTGCCCACGTGGCAAGAGCATGCTAACGCATTTGTAGAACACACCAGCTCCACCTCAGCTGGCACAGCGACAGGCACAAGAAGTCTCCTCAATGGCAGCAGAGTGAAGATGACAGAATCTGGGGCGGTGGCCTCTAGTGGATTTTCAATGGCTCCCTTACTAGGTGATTGTCCATGTGGCAGATTTAAAAGTCATTTTCTCATTAGTAAGAGACTGTGCTTAAGCAATATAATTAAAAGATTTGCCTATTTCTATGTCATGAGTGGGAGATGAGAACTTTGGAGGGAGAACTTTGGACCCAACACTTAAGTTCTTGTCCTTCATTATTTCCATCTGAAAATTGGAGATTAAAATGAAGTGTTATTTTGAAATGGGCTGGAAGGCCAGAATGATAGGTGTGCGGTGTCATAGCAATCCAAAAGTTTTAAGGTGGAAAAGATATTACTTCCCTCTCTTGCTTACTTATACTCCCTCCATCCCACACGCTCCATTTATTTATTTTATTCACACAGGTTTCAACTTCTGAACCCACTACAGCTTCAGTCCATCTAGGTCTGTCCAGTTTCTACTGCTGGGTATTTATCATCACAGTGGTTTTCTTGAACTCTCAATTAAATATTCACACTCTGACTTTGCAAAAGTGGAAATGGCTTATTAATGGTTTATTTTCAGCTGAAAAAGTGGCAAACAGAATGACAATATTTCCATGAATACTGAAACGCTGCTGCTGTAAGTGCTCTCTATCAACTGCTTCCTGAGGCCTTATTAAATATAAAGAATTCCTATCTCGAGTGCAAATAAATTTAGAAGATATATAATATAAGCCTTAGTAAAAATAATTGCATTCTTATGAAGAGGCACACGTGCTTTAGAGCATCCTCTTGAGAACAGGATGACATTCCACATTCTGCACCCGAGGTGGTTGATGTAGTAAAGTGTCACCTGCAGTTTCCTTGGAAAATCTAACAATATGCTCCAGGTCAGCTGCTCAAGAATAAGAGAGTGTAAACTCCCCAGTTGCATGGTTAAGAGCAGGCTGTTTGCACAACATGATGTACAGATGCCTTGGCTCAGTAGGCAGCAGCTGGGAGAGAGCAGTGAACATCCTTAGAGCCTGAAGGTCATGGAGAAGTGCCTTAGAGGTCATCTTCAGGGAGGAAGAGCAGTGTTCTGGGCGCCTCCACCCTGGATTGGGCCAATGTGACTTCTTTTTAACCTGTTTTATATATCTTAAATATTTGTGCTTGTGTGTGTGTGTGGGGGGGGGGGGAGTTTAAACACAAACCACTCCTCCTAGCTTTTCAATGGTGGGGATTTAGCTCTTTCCCCCAATAGCAAGGCCTCTGGGTTCTAAGCAGAGATTGTGATTGGGGGTTGGGCTCTAGGAGGAGCTCTTTCTAACTGTTTTACTCATCAATTAATCCATTTATTGAGATCTACCATGTGTCATCTAGTGTTCTAGGTGCTAGGACTCTTGCAGTGTACAAAAAGGATACACTTTTTGCCCTATGGAGGCAGCCTTCCAGTGATAGAGTTAAACTGTACACAAGTCTATAATATCTTATGAGATAGCAATAAGTACTGAAGCAAGTAAAGCAGAAGTGGATAGAGAGGGCTGGGGCTGCTGTTTTAGGATATTCCCCCCTAAGGAGAGGACTTCTGAGCAGACTTAAGTACAGTGAGTGAGAGGGTGGGCCAGGCAGAAGTCTAGGGGAAAGGAGGTGCAGCTAGAAGAATCAGTACATTCACAGGCCTGTGGGCAGGATTGGGTTTAACCTCTAAGAAGCCCTGCATGGAGGTCCAAATGGCTGGTTGAAGTGAGGAAGAGGGAGAGGGGGAGAAGGGCAGAGAAGTGATCAGGAGCCAGGTCACGTAGGGACTGGGCAGTCATGGTCGGAACTTCCTTACAAGTGAGATGGAGAGTTTCAGGTTTGTGCAACAGGGTCACCACTTTAAATCCTAACTTATGGCACTGCAGAACGTTAAGGTATTGTAAATCAAAATTAATTTTAGATCGTTATAATAAAAGCATTTATTTGAGCAAAAAGAGCTTCCTCCCAGGAGACACAGATTCAAGTAGCAACCTAAATGGTGCTCTGCCAAAACAGAGGAGAGGTCACCTTTCATAGAGAAATTTTCTGCCCATAGTTCCCATTTTGGTTGTTTCATGTGCAGTTTTAACTGATCTAAATCATGCAGTTCTGATTGGTTGGTATAGAAGCAAATAAAGATACAAATTTGTGTAGTTCAGATTAGATGTGGCAGGTCTCGGTTCATTGGTAGAAAGAGGAAACCAAAGGTTTCCTGCTGTGTTTGACTCAGACACTTAAACAAGGCTGGTACAGTGTGGGAACTTCAACCTGAGGTTCTTTCTGGTACACAGGGTATGTGAGGTGCCCCTGTCAGCAAATGGCCAATAGGCTCTTTTATTTATAAAATTTGGGACCTTGATGACCATGGGGAGTCCATCTCAGCAGATAAATTCTTTCTTGGGCTTCGCATCAAGTGAATCTTTCTTCCCAGGGTCCATAAAATGAATAGGCGTTATTTCTGCCCTCATGGATTATAACCCAGTGATGTAAATGTAGAAAGAATTACTTTGAAAAAGTTATATCTATATGGCTTTATGCAGTATATTTTATGGTCTTTGGTTCTCAGGAGGAGGACATTTTGATATGGCCATAACACAAACATGGAATCAGTCTGTGTAAAGCAAAAATTATAGATGCTTATTTGACAAAGTAACATCTTTATTCAAAATAGGGTGTCAGATCATTAGATGTCATAGAACTAAGAAGAAAGGAAAATTAATTTGGAGAAAGCACTATTTAAAGTAAATGCTACAGAGCCTGAGGTACGTGCCCAGTAATCAGAGGTAGAATTAGTCTGCTATTATCTGCCTTTATTTTTCAGTAAAAAGAACCTTAATTTCCAATCAACACTGTGCTCAAATATTTAGGTTAGTTTGAGAATTGAACTTACAAAGAATTTTTTTTTAAAGTTTGATTCCTTAAAGTTTGATAACTTAAAGATGTTTTAAGCTATTATTCCACAATCTTATTACTAGACCAAAAGCATGTTAAAAGAATCTTTTTGCATATGAGACTACATTGAATTTAAAAGATAAATTACACAGCCGTGCTTTCTATCTTGAGGAGTGAAGAGGAGTCTTGCCAAAATGCTTCTACCATAAGGATCCTTTCTTATCTCTTTAGCTATGCTCTGCTTTTGTGTACGTAGCTGGCCTGTTGACACAAAATGACAGCTGGGTAGTTAAGCTTAAATAAAATCAATATCCTGAACTGCTATGTTCTAAATTTCGCTTTGAAAAATAAGAAAATGTTTCCTTCCAGAGCCTACCTGTCTATTTCTTGGTCCAAAGGATTTTTTACATAAAATATTAAAACAGTGATCGCACAATGAGTTCTTCATTGCTGCTTTGATTTTCTAATTTGCAAGTGGGAACACCAAAGTGTCAAAGCTGATTCTTTCCTGATTCTTTCCTTTCTCTTTGAATAATAAAACCAATTGGGGGTTGAGGGGAGGTGGGTGCTGACCTAAGTAACTTCAGAAATGTGTGGAATCTGTAAGATTCAGGCAAAGAAACTTTATGTAAGCACCACACTCTAGTTTATGAAGGTGTTTTTTTATGAAGGTGTTTCTCATGGGGTTATGGGTTAACAGTTATGATTTTGTGATACATGTGTACTAGAATTGAATAACGGAGTAAGTGAATGATGGACGGTCCTCTGACTGTTCAAGTGAGAGGTTACTATATGTAAGAAGGGGATGCTAGAATGATCCATGGTGTAATGGATAAGAGTTGGAGACATCAGTATGAACTCACGGTTTGCTTAATATAGATATAGATGGTTATGTAGATGTAGATGGTTACATATAAGACATACAGATATGTGTATAGACACAGCTAGTATACATATATTAATGTATATGTATATATACTTCCTTGTTCTGTTAGCTGAGGTGCCCTAAAAGAAATGACACCCCAGTAGCAACAAGCATACATAGAACCCAGATCTTGGTTTCTAATACAATTCTCTAATAAAAGGAATTAGGGTGAAATAACTGATTCTAGGACTGAGGCAGGACATAAACAAGATGATCCTGGAGCATCTTAGAGTGCCAGAAAGTAAGACAGTGCTAAAAAACAAAACAAAACAAAACAAAAAAACCCAAGCACACATAATGATAGGCGTATGTCAAAGGGACACGAGTCAAATGAAAGACCTCTGATTGTTTACAATGGAAGCAGTTTGAACAACAAAATAAATAAAGTAATATTGGATTGTAACTCAAAGTTTAAAATAAACACCCATGCCCTGGCTGGTGTGGCTCATTGATTGAGCAATGTCCTGTGAACTAAAAGGTTGCCAGTTCAATTCCCCGTCAGGGCACATGCCCAGGTGGCGGGTTTAGTCTCTGGTTGGGGTGTGTGTGGCAGGCCACCGACTGCTGTTTCTCTCTCACATTGATGTTTCCATCTCTTTCTCTCTCTCCCTCTCCTTTCCTCTGGCTTTAAAATCCATAAAAAATCCCATAAAAATAATAAAATAAAATAAAATAAAATATAAAATAAATATCCATGAATCCATATTAATATAAATAAAAGAATACATAAGTAGATGGGGGAGAATAAACAAATTGCCTATGTAGAAAAATTAAAAATTATGTATGTAGATGCTTTGCCCTCAAGGAAGTAAAGCATAACTCCTCATTCCTGAAGTGTGGGCTACACATCGAATGACTCCTTTCTGAAGAGTACAGTGTGGAAAGGGGGAAACTAGAGTAACTTGACGGTGATGAACTTGACAAACTCTACTTCTGCATGTGGCCGAGTTCACCATCGCGAGGTAAATCACATTGATGGTATGTATCCCTGAGAGGATGTGATAAAAATGGCACTTTATCTCTGTAATTTTCCTCCCCCAAATACATAACCCATTCTAATCATGAGATACACGTCAGACAAATTCAAATTGAAGAACATTCTGCAAAATATCTGACCAGTATACCTCAAAACCATCAAAATCGTCAAAAACAAGGAAAGTTTGAGACACTATCACCGCAAGAGGAGCCTAAGGAGACAGGATGACTGAATGTAATGTGCTATCTTGTATGGGGTGCTAGACAAAAAAAGAACATTAGGTAAAAACTAAGGACATCTGAATAAAGTATGAATTTCAGTGTCATGATAGTTTACCAATATTGTTTTTTTAACTAGCAAATGTCTCATACTAATATAAGATATTAATAACAGGGGAAGTAGGGTGGGAGGTCTAGGGGACCGCTGTAATATCTTGGGGCAGTTTTTCTGTAAATCTAATTCTGCTCTAAAATAAAAATATTTTAAAAAATGAATCTAATTAAAGCTGGCAAAAGTAATTCGAGCACTTTATTAAGCTAAGATGGATATGATTCTTCCTAAGTCTTTCTGTGTGCTTTGTCTTAGTGTAATTAGGAAAGTACAAGAAATTGAAAGAGAACAGAACCTTTAATTACTTATTGAAAGCTACGTCTGGCTGCCTTTTCTGTGTCCTCAGTAAGTAATAAAAACATTTCAAACTAAAGGTCAGCTCTGGAGGGAACATTGTACATGAAAAAAAAAAAAAGACAAAATGCTTTTTCCAGTGTTTTTATACCATTGCTGTAAAAAACATTGTCCCTGCGCATAAAAACATTTTATCTATTGTAATCCCCAAAGAATATTCTTTATATATTTAGTAAATAAATGCATGTTAGGTTTGAGTTTTTGTCCTATTACTGTGGGGCTGAGACTGGCAAAGTGCATGCTTACAAATGCTAGAAGTAAAGTGTTTAAATGCTTAATAATGGTTTGTAAAACTGTTGAAACAAATGATCTTTTTGAAATTAAATAGAGAGAAAAAGATAAATATTTAGTCCATGTGTGAGGACAGTCTGAAGGTTCATTACCCTTTGCTAGATTTTGTAACAAACACAAGTTTCTTTAAATACAATATTGATGGTTTTACTATTAAATGCATAAACCCGGATTCAGTATTTTTTCTCACACTTATTACTCTGGAACATTTAGAAAGATGATTTTGTGTGTGTGTGTCTGGAAACATAGAGGGTTGTAATTTAAGACACACTATACAGTTTGCCAAATAGATTTTGACAGTGCTACTTCATCAATATTTTCCTGAGCATGAAAAATGAACACAGACCATTTTATTCTCTCTAGAGCCTGGCAACCTATTGCTTTGCTCCAAGGGAAGTCCTAGTACTTCTAACGAATATGGTCTTTTGAAACCTCTCAGGAAAACTTCATTGCCATCTGCCCACTTTTTAATTCATGCTTTAATTAAAGCCTTTTAGTCAATCCAAGACTGGTGACACTTTGCTAAGGCAAAGCTTGGTAAATAAGGGTTTCTTTCAATATACTCTATTTTTATTTCAACAGAAGAGATTATGATGTTTGACATCTGACCTGTCAAGAGGAATGAAGGTTACCTTCTAGAGCAGCCTACCTGGGACCTTCTCATCAAGGCTAAGTTTTCAGTCACGATGGAGCCCTGGACTGAGTGAGAGCCTCAGCTCTGACGAGACCTCCAGGTAGGCTCCTGTCCACCATTAATGCATTTGGGTAAATCCTTCCATCATTTTAAAGCTGAGTTTTCTCACATGAAGATGTGAATGGTGGTTTCCCCCACGACGTCTATTAGTTTTCTTCTTTCTCAGTTTCTTATAACCTCATAGTACAGATTCAGGTGAAGGAATCATAAACCATTCTTCCTTGTGATGCATTTGGGAAAGAAGCAAGAGGAAAACTGATATGAGTATGAGTGATGTGTGCAACCAACAGATGGGTAAGTGCATCTCATTGCTGTTGTATAGTAAGTGAAATCAAAAGAAAAAATGACAAATTTCTTTTCCTGACTTGCCAAAATATCTAATACAAAATGTTAATCCCAAACCTTGAGAGGTACTTCTGCAATCCTGCAAAGACCTTACTTATAAATGAAGGACAAGAACTGAACACTTGGTTGGCATTTAAGGACGCCACCAGATATTTTTCAAATGTAATTTACTATTTCTATAACCATAGAAATCGTCTTCTAGGCAATAAAGTTGATGTGATTTTATACAATCTTAGATCCTGTATCTTTGGGAAGGACACGATGAATCTGTAAAGATGCATCCCATCAATTTTTAATTTTCTTTTAGAGATGATTTTACCCCTTTTATATAGAGAGATATATAGAGGTATACATTCACACATTATATATCTATATAGATCTCAGTATATCTCTCTAGATAAAATGTACCAATACATGGAATGAAAATGAGATATAAGTATGGATACTATAGAGATCATTATGAAATCTGACTAATTTATGAGTGTAATTTACTATATTAAGTGATCAAAGGAGAAAAATTATATTACCAACTCAACAGGTCTGGAAAAAGCATTGATCTCAGTCAGGAATCATTCAGGTTATAAATTTTTTGCAAAGTAGGAGTGGAAGAGATCTTTTAAGACCTGATAGAGAATGTCTGCAAAAACCTATAGTAATATACTCAGTAATGAGATTTTAAAATCAACAAGAAGCTGAGGACAGCTGTCATCACAATGTAGATTAGACACGGTTCTAAAACTTTTCTTCATTGTAGTAAGACAAGAAAAAAAACTATAAAGATAAGGAGGAAAGGAACAAATTGTCATTGTTTATAAACGACATGATTATGTACATAAAAACACACAAATACTCTATAGAAAAATTATTAGCATGTGATAGTTTAACAATGTTCCCAGATGGAAGAACAATAGACAAAAGTAAGTTGCATTTTAACAAACTGACAACAAACACAATTTTAAAAAGCTATCATTTATAATAGCAACCAAAAAAAGGTACATAAAAACAAACCTAACCAAAGTTGTGCAAGAACTCAGTTGAGGACATTATAAAAATAAACAAAAGATATCAGAGAATAGCTCTTTTATATACTGAAATATGTCAGATACACAAAAGAATGTATATATAAAGAACATGTTTTTTAAATGGAATACCTGCTTCCCAGCTTAAGAAGTACAATACTAGCAGTTGGTCTCTTTGAAGTTCCTCCTTGCACTGCTTGCTCCAGGTCCACTGTCCTGAAGCTTACGTTACCCATTTCCTTGCTTTCATTTATTTTTTTAGCACATAGTTATGTATTCCTAATTATTTAAAGTTTTGTCTGCTCTAAACGTTATCTGAACGGAATCTTATATGTGTCCTCCCACAGCCAGCTGTTTTGGAATGCATCTAGAATGATTCACATAACTCTAGTATACATATTTCTCTGCTGTATGGTTTTCCACTCTACAAATTCATCACATCATTTCTCGTCAATCAACTCTCAGTGGGTATTTGGGATGTTTTCAGTAATTTAGTATTACAGACAGTCCTGCTGTAAAGTTCATTCCACGGATATTCCTGGTGTACCTGTGCAAGATTTTCTCCAGGATACATACGTGGAAAGATAATTATTGGGTTGGAGGGTACACGGAGACTTTCAGTTTACTAGCTAATGGCAAATTGTTTCCCAAAGTGGTTGCACCCTTTTGTACTTCTGTTGTTAGTGTATGAGAATTCCTACTGCATCATACTCTTGGGCCACACAAGCACCATCAGGCTACTTAATTTTTGCCAGTCTGGTTGGTATGTGATGACCTTTCACTGTGATTGTATTAGTTTCTTATTGCTGTTGTAACAAATTATCCCAAACACGGTGGCATAAAGCATCACAGGTTTATTATGTTATAGTTCTGGAGAAGTCCAGAATCATTCTCCCTGGGCTGATGTCAAGATGTTGGCAGGGCTGTCTACAGGAGAAGTTTCATTTTATTTTTGTATTGAGATATAATTGACATATAACATTATATTAGTTTCAGGTGAACAATATAATGTATATATTGTGAAATGATCACCACAATAAGTCTAGTTAACATCCATCACCACACATAGCCACAAGTGTTTTTTCTTGCGATGAGAACTTTTAAGATCTACTCTCTTAGCAACTTTCAAATATACAATACAGTATTATTAAGTATAGTCACCATATTGTACATTATATTTCCAAGACTTGATTATTTTATAACTGGAAGTTTATACCTTTTGACCCCTAGCACCCATTTTTCCCACCCCCACTCCCCATCTCTGGCAAACAAACACCACCAGTCTTCTCTCTGTATCTATGAGTCTCTGTCTGACTTATTTCAGTTAGCATAATGCTCTCAGGTCCATCCATGTTGTTGTAAATGGCAGCATTTCCTTCTTTTTATGGCTGAGTAATATTCCACCATGCATGTATACCACAATTTCTCCATCCTTTCATCCACTGATGGACACTTAAGTTATTCTTGCGTCTTGGCTGTTGTAAATAATGCTGCAATGGATGTGGGGGTGGTGCAGATATTTTTTTGACTTAATGTCTTCATTTCCTTTGGATAAATTCCCAAAGGTGGAATTGCTGGATCAGGTGGTAGTTCTGTTTTCACCTTTTGGAGGAAACTCCATACTGTTTTACACAGTGGCTGCACTAATTTACATTCCTACTAACAGGGCACAAGAGTTTCCTTTTCTCCACATTTTCATCAACACTTGTTATTGCTTGTCTTTTTTATAATAACTGTTCTAACAGGTTTGAGATGATATCTCATTTGTGGTTTTGATTTGCATTTTCCTGAGGATTAGTGACCTTGAGTGCCTTTCCAGGTACCTGTTGGCCGTTTGTATGTCTTCTTTGGAAAAAGTCTAGTTAGATCTTCTGCCCATTTTTAAATTGGATTGTTGGAAGGTTTTTTGTTTTGTTTTGTTTTTTGTTTTTTGGCTATTGAGTTGTATGAGTTCTTTATATATTTTGAATACTAACCTTTATCAGATATGTGACTTGCAAATATTTACTCCCATTCCATTGGTTGCCTTTTCATTTTGATGATGATTTCCTTTGCGGCACAGAAGCCTTTTAGTTTAATGTAATCCCACATGTTTACTTTTACTTGTGTTGCCTTTGGTTTTGGTGTTGAATAATAATAAAAAAAATCATCGCCAAAACCATGTCAAGGAGTTTACTGCCTTTCTTCTAGTAGTTTTATGGTTTTAGGTCTTCCATTTTGAGTTGTTTTAGTGTATAGTGAAAAAGTGGCCTAGTTTCATTTTTTTGGGTGTGTGACTGCCCAGTTTTTCCAACACTGTTTATTGATGAGACTCTCTTTTCCCCATTGTATATTCATGGCTCCTTTCATCATATATTAATTGATTATATATACAGGGTTTATTTTTGGGTTCTCTATTCTATTCCATTGATCTATGTGTAAGAGTAGTTTTAATATGCATTTCACTGAAATGTCTTCTCATTACTTCTTCTTTTAAATTTCCACCTTACTCAGCAAAACACATTTTCCCAGTTAAAGAATGTCTCTTTGCTGGGAGAGCACATTCCATTTTGAGTAATGGCTCATTTCTATTGCTTCATTAAACAAATATTTTTAGCACTTAGAAAAAACACAGACATTGCTGGGAGTTCAAGACAAATAGGTAGACAAGACTAACACAGTCCTTATTTACCTAAGTTTCAATGTTATTAAGCTACAAACCAGGCACCGCCTGTGGAGCCTACCACCCCACCTCTGACAGGGGTCAACCTACATTCTTAAAGCTATATTTGTTCCCAGATTTTCTCAGATATACTTTGGGTTTCTCCCTATATTCACTTCATCTTTTCTTGGACATTTATGTTTGAATTGAAAATTAATTGGCTCTCTCTTCCTTAAAAAACATGATAACTCCTCCTTTCAAAGAACTGAGTGTGGAAATTATATTTTGGATGAGTTGTCTAGAAGGCAAAAGGTATTCATTTTTCCTAACCTTCATATTTTTCATGTATCCAATCATATAGGTTATAAGAATATATATAAGTTCTAAGATCTGAAAAATAGGATTTGTTAAAATAAGAACTTATGTTCATCAAAAGACACTTGGAAAAGAGTGAAAAGGCCAGTTAAAGGCTTGGAGAAGATACTTGCAGCACATGTACCTCATCCTCATCCTTTAAATGCACAAAGAATGCTTCTAAATTAATCTGAGGGAGGCATTACAGTGGAAACAAATGAGTAAATGACACAAACAGATACTTTACAAAAGAAGATCTCCAAATATGAAAAGTTACTCAATGTATAATCAGGAAAATACAAATTAAAAATATACTGACTCACCAGAAAGATTAAAATCATTCTGGTGAATCACTCACCTGGGGAAACGTGGGAGGAGCTAACTGACATGCTGTGAGGACACAGTCAGCCACATCCACTCAGTATGACTCTCCCGAATTCCTGACCTTCAGAAATTGGCAGATAATACATTTTTGTTGCTTTAAATTAAATTTTAAGGTAATTTGTTATGGAGCAGTAGATAACTAATACACCCCTCCATTCATGCATGAGAAGATTTAGGCAGGAAACTGCTTCAAGTTTTTCATCTGCACAGTGGGGGTGAGAAAAGAACTTATATTATGCACACCATGTAAATGTGATCCTCTTGGAGAAATACTGACAGTGTTAGCCCAAACAGCCATTCACCAGGAACTCCTTCAAATAGGTTGTATGTGTAAGAAAGCAGAAGATTGCTCAGTTTTAAATCTCTCCATGGTTTCTTAAAAACTGTTATGACTTAATTACATCTTGATTTCAGATTCTCAAGTCATAACATTTATCTGGAAAACAGACAGACAACCTAATAATATAGCATTAAAATCCCAGGGAATAGTGATCTTGAAGGGGTGGTGGGGGGGTGGGATGGTGTGTAGAGGGAGACAAGCAATTCTCTCCAGACCAGACCTCACCTATAAAACATTAACTCACCCTTGTTCAAAGATAAAATCTTTATTGATGTAATTAAAATATATCGTTCTCCCAAATGTTTACTTTTATCTACCTTCTGAAGCCCCTCCATTAAGTTATGGTGGCCTTTTGTTATACCCCCTTCCCTAGAGCTGAGTATCCCATGGCAAAGAGTAAATAGGAGAGCACTTTAATGGAGATTTCAGTCGCAATTCTTTTTTTTTTTTTTTTAAATTCTCACCCAAAGATATGTGTATTGATTTCAGAGAGCGAGGAACGGAGAGAGAGAAACATCTATGTGAGAAAGAAATGCGTATCAGCTGCCCATCATATGCACCCCAACTGGGTACTGAACCTTCAATCTCGGTATGTGTCCTGACTGGGAATCGAACCCGCAGCCTTTTGGTGTACTGGACAGCGTTCCAACCAACTGAACCACCCGGCTGGGGCTCAGTCACAACTCTTTTTTTTTTTTTTTTTTTAAACATATCTTTATTGATTTCAGAGAGAGGAAAGGAGAGGCAGAGAGAGAGACAAAAACATCAATGATGAGAGAGTCATTGACCGAGCCCGCAACCCGGGCATGTGCCCTGACCGGGAATCGAACCCCGATCGCCTGGATCCTAGGTCGACGCTCAACTGCTGAGCCATGCCCGGCTGGGCTCAGTCACAATTCCTAATGATAGGAAAGTGAGACACAGCTCTCTCACATTAGGTGAATTTGGATAAAATATAAAAGGTAAAAGCAAAATACTGCTTGATAAAGTTAACACAAGATGATTCCTATTATCCTCTTAAATAAAGAATACATGAAAATAACTCTAGGTAAAAACATAATCTCCCAAACACATGCTAATATGATTAGTGTATTTAAATTATGCTTCAATTTTTTCCAACTGAAATATTTATTACCATTTCTTATCTCAAGTTCTATAGGGATTTAAAGTTTTTACATTCACTTAAAGCTGAATAATAGTTTTAAATGTTTGAGTTAAGATTTTTTCTCATGTACTTTAAATGTGGGTGAAACACAGATTATCCCTCTGGAGTATAAAATTGTTAAAAAGAGGTATCTGAGAACTGTCTGGCTAGTGCAGATGTGTTCACATTCCATCTTGTCTACTATTTTTGCCTGAGCTCAAATTTGAAATACAAGCCATTAAAAAAGAGGTCAGCTTCACTGAGATATGAGAACAGCTCTGATTATAGTTATTTCTGTGAAAGATAAAGATGATTTATCTTGTGCTGATTATAGGTTTACTTTCCTCTCCGGGCAAGTTTTAAAATCATTTCCAACTTTATCAGTAATGTTAAATAAAATCATGTTTGCATTTATTCTTCCTGATAAAAATTGACTGAAATGGAATCATTTAAAAAAATATATACTGTAATGGAAAGAGAATGCAGTTTGGAGTTAAACCTTTAGGTAAAATCTGCTTTTTCCATTTACTGCATTACTCTGTGAACCTCCATTTCCCCATCTGTTAAATGGGGCTTGTGAGAATCACTTCATTAGGTCCTGAGGATGAAAAATAAAACAATGCTTGCAAACCTTACAGCGCAGTGGTTGACCAGTAGTACATGCTCAGGAACCAGTTTCTATTATTATTAATGTTTTCAATTATTATTATTACTATTATTTCATGTTACTGCTACTATTTCTTTCACATTAGTTTCCCTAAACAGCATATGATTGTGATCATTTACTCATTAGAAATGATTTTTAAGTAGATTGGCTTTTCCTTGATAAATATTTTTTATGCATATGTGTAGATAAAGGAAAGTGAATGCATAAGTTGTCCTGTGGAGTAGCGCCATGTCCAGGTTCACCTAACCTCAACACACACACTTTTCCTGTCATCTACTTTTGTATTGGTCTGCTAGTGCTGCAGTAACAAAGCACCAAAGGCTGGGTGCCTAAAAGTGGGTGTGAGAAACTTATTTTCTCAGTTCTGGAGGCTAGAAGTCTGAGATCAAGGCGTTAGCAGGGCTGGTTTCTCCTGGGTCTGCTCTTCTTGGCTTATAGATGGACCATCTTCTCCCTGTGTCTTCACATGATCTTCTCTCTTGTGTGTGTCTATGTCTTATTCTCCTCCTCTTATACGGATACCTACCAGTCATGTTGGATTAGGGTTCACCCTAATGACCTCATTTTAGCTTAATTACCTCCTTAAAGACCTTATTTCCAAATATAGCCAAATTCTGAATTATTGGGGGTTAGGACCTCAACATATATATTTTGGGGGGACACAATTCTACCTATAACAATTTACAAGGACTGATTGCATATGAACTTTAGAAACGTTCATGATTGTGGTCCAAAGAGATTTGGGACATCAAAAAAGGAAGCTTGTTTCTCAACAGAATTCCGTCCATTGGTGGTGTTTGGGGGTGGGGAACAGTGAAGGTTAAGGATATTTGAAGAAGCCTTTGCCAGGCTGGATTTGACTATAGAAGATGATAAAGCAGGGCTGCTGGACTGTTCAGGGCAGCCTTGTCCAAGGAGCATAGACATAACCTTGGTCATCAGTGGAAGCAGAAGGATTCCAATAATTTAAACTGACATAGTAGGTAACAAATGGCTTAATGATTCAACAGCAGAAAAATTATCAGTATAATTTCTACACTAGTAGACTAAAGGAGAAAACACATACGATTATTTCAAATGATGCAGAATAAATATTTGATAAAACAATACTTTTTGTTATTTTAAAAACACTTTCAGAAAAGTAGCCATGAAAAAGAAGAGTGAAGAGGTGAAACACACCAGATCAATGAGTCATTACTATATAACTGTGATAATAAAACCCTCAGGGCAGGTGCAAGAGCATACAACCAAACCCAGGGAACATGATGAGAAGCTCAGAAATGTATCTGTGGGGAATTTGATATTGATAAAGGCAGACCCTCAAAACATTGGGGAAGTGGTGGATTTTTCCGTAAGTGGAACTGGGAGTAGTCACTAGGACAAATAAAGCTAAACCTCTTTCTGGCACTATTTAGAAAGAAGAAATCTAGATAGATTAAAGATCTTACTAAGAAAGATAAAATTAAAAAGTCAATAGCTTTCCATACTAGCTATTTGTGTCACAAATCGTTCGACTATTCATCTCATGAAGGACATCTGGCTTGTTTCTAGTTTTGACAATCATGATAAAGCTGCTGAGAACATTTGTGCACAAGTTTCTGTGTGAACATAAGAATTCATTCCTCTGGGATAAATGCCCACAAATGAAATTACTGGGTGGCATAGTAATTACGTGTTTAGTTTTATAAGAAACTGTCAAACTGTTTTCCAGAGTGGCTGTACTGTTTTACATTCCCACCAAAGCATGTGAGTGATTCAGTTTCTCTGCATCCATGCCAGCGTTGGGTGTCATCAGGATTCTTCATTTCAGCCACACCAACGAGTGTGCAGTAATTTCTCCTTTGTTTTAATCGGCATTTCCCTGAATGCTAATGATGTTGAACATCTTTTTATGTGTTTACTTGCCTTAAGATGTACTTTTGAGGTTGGGAAAATAGTTCATTTAAAGAAGCTTGAAGCAATAAATCCTGGAATGGGAAAAAAGTACAATACATTTATTTGACTGGAGAACTGGAAGTATTTAGAGAGAAGTCAAAGAGGAAAAACTTGCTTCAAAAGCCAGAGAAATAGGATAGAGAAAAAGAGATTCTTGAAGTCAAAGACATCCTGCCTTTTTCTTCTTTAGGTCTGCTTTTTTTTCAAGGTCTGTCTTTAACCTCTAATGACACCTGAATATCAGCTGATATTGGCCCCCATGACAAGTGCCTCCTTTCCACCTGTCCACCAGCTTTTGTTAAGCCCTGCGCCTCTGCTATCTGTACCCTGGAGCAGCAGAATTTTCTCTTTGCTGAAAACCTCACTTCTCAGGTTCTACCCCTTTCTTTCCCATTCAACTGAAATTTTAATAGATCACAAGACTTAAATTGAGAACTTGAAGACCTAATGCAGTGTATTTTTTATTTATTTTCCATTTTTTAAATCTTCACCCAAGGCTATTTCCATTGACTTTATAGAGGAGGAAGGGAAAGAGAGAGAGAAAAGCAGCGATGTTCGAGAGAAACACTGATATGTTGCCTCCCATACGTGCCCCAACTGGGGATTGAACCCACAACCTAGGTATGGGTCCTGATGCGGAATTGAACTCACAACCCTCTTGGTGCTGCACTCAACCAACTGAGCCACCCAGCCAGGCTGTGCACTTATTTTATGCAGCAGGGGCAAAGCATTCAAAAGTTTCAAAATTTTGAAAATTTTCACAATATTTTTTTATAAAAAATGGAATATTTCTTTTAGTTATCTCCTGACTTCTCTTGAAAATGAAACACTCTGGTAACTCTAGGCCTGCATTCTTCACTTAACAAGTGATCTGAGTCTTGGTATCCCCCTTTGTCAGGCATGTGTGTTCCAGTTAGGTGCAGTCTCCCCATTCTCTATTATACCCCAAGACATAGTTGAGACAGGAAATCAAAACCAGTTGAATTACAATAGAATGTCTCAACTCTTAAAATCTCTCCTGCTTCATATTTTTATTTTACTTGTCTGACTCCTACCATTTTGAAATTTGGTTTTTCTACCCTGCAGGGTACATATTTTTAAACTAAAGCCTAGTTTTGTGAGCCCCACTGAATCCCTGAGTCAACGGGGGTCAGATCAGATTGTAAGCTGGGAATGCCACGTCCAATGGGGCTGGGCTGGGGTTGATGTTGCTGGACAAAGTCCGCTGTGCCCGGGCCCCAGGGTGCTGCTCTCCTAACACCACCAGGTATCACCAGGCCTTAAGAAGCCTAAACTGCTAGCAACAAAATCACTCTTTCTTGGATGCTGAAGCCTGGCCTTGCTGTCCTGGGCTGAGTTTACCGCTTCCTTTCCCACTAGACACTCACATTTTGACTTTAGGGTCGATCCCCATATGCTGATGACACTTCTCTCTTTCATTTTTCCCTCTACCATGATTCACACATGCTGAGCCTACAAATTTTATAACATGGCCTTTATATATTTTCAAGTTTTTTGTGGTACTTCTCCCACCACTTTTTCTACCCTGTTCAATATTCACAATTCAAGTAAATAACTAAAATTATAAAAGTGTAAGATAATTTCAGCATATAATCCATGGTATCAACAAAGTTACAATTTTATTTTAATTAGTATTAATATTATTCATTTTTATGCTGTTGTCCTACTAGACTGAGGCCATTTATCATTCTTCTTTGTATTACTAGCTCCTGTGTGCTGCATCACTAGCTCCAGGTATTATGCCTGATACACAGTAGAAAATAAACAAATGAATGAAAGCATAGATTAAAGTAATTAGCAATTTATTCCAGAGGTCTCCCTATTGGCTTTTCCTGAAAAAGAAATTTAAAAACCCTGAATATCAGATCATGTCACATGCTTCTAGATAGCCCTTTTAAATGGCTTATTGCACTTAAAATCCAAACTCCATACCTCATTTTATAATTCCTTGCTTTGTCTTATAGCTCTACCCTCAGCATTTATTTTCTTCCCTCTGCACTTTTAGTCCCATCTCACCTTCACCCCATGCAAAAACTTAGCTCTTTCCATCCTTCAGGTATCTGTTTAAGTATTGCCTCTTCAGTGACTATTTAAATAGTCTACCCAGCAGAATTTTGTAATTCTGTTTGATGTTAAAAGTTGATTTCAGTTTATATAGACTGAGCAATGAAACAAAATAGAAAATCCAGTAACAGCTTCAAGTGCATAATGATATTTAGCAATGCGACAAAGACAGCTCCTCAGATAAATGGGCAATAGATGGACTTTTAGTAAGTAGCACTGGGATTACTGAAAGACTATTCCTCATTTGAATTCCAGATAAATTGCAAATAGGTCAGAGTTTACATATAAAATATGACATCAAGCAAGTATTAGTTAAAATGTAGGTGGATTTCGCTATAACTTGGTAGTAGGGGAAACTTTAAGTGTGACTGAAACTCAGAAGCAGTAAGGGAGAAGAGGGACACATTTGATGACAGTAACATCACCATTGTGTGGCAATTGCCCCCTTGTCAAAACAAAACAAAGCAACAGCTAAAACAGAAGCCAAGTAAAAAAGAAAACACACACAGCTAAAAAAGTATTGGCCACCTATTTACAAAACCTGAATATCCCTAATATATAAACGCTTCTCAAAATACAGGAAAAATAGGCCAATGATTATAATGAAACAGACAAGCAAACAGGCTACGGGTATGAACGCTCCATTTAGAGAAAATAAGATTCAAAATAGCTCTCAGCCACCTGAAACACATCTAATAGGAAAAACGCAAGTTAAAACTGTTGTGAAATACATTTTCTCACTTACCAGATCGTAAAATTCCAAAAGATTAGAAAAACTTGGTACGTCGTGCAGAGAGAGGAGATTTCATACTTCAACTGGAGGGTAACAACATTGTACAGTATCTATGCAAGAGAATTTGGCGATATCTAGCAAAGTTATATAAGCATTTGCTTTGTGACCTAAGAGGGGTATCATTGAGTAAACTATAACCTGGTCACGTGACGGGGTACTCCCTGTCTTTTAAACGGAATGAGCAATACCTCTATATATTATACTGGGTCAACCACTCCAACATATTTTTATGAGAAAAAGCAAGATGAAGAAATTTGCTTACACTTCCATCTAAGAAAGAAGGGAATAAATATATGTTCACTGATGTATTTGCACACACATACATTCTTACATTAAAAATGTAGAAATAGTTATAAATCGAAAATTTTTAAAGTTACCCAGAGTAGGAGGGAGAAAATAGAATAGAGGGGACTGGTATAGAAGCCAGATTTCTTTGAAGATGTCCTATTTTACAGATCTGATATTACAGTTTTAAAGCAGTGTAAACCTTTGCATAATTAGAAGAGAAAATTAAATTTTAAAAAGTAATCCTTAAAAGTCAGAAGTAAAATAAAACAGCTGAGCTTGATTGTATATCCAGTTGCTAACATAGCTGCTCAGAGAGTACTATTATTCCAAGGGAGTTTGCAACACTATAGCATAAGGACAAAAAGATTGCTCCCTCCAAAAATCTTAAATTTTTGATGGTGATGTTGGTTTGCTATTCTGAGACTCTGTGTGTCTAGAATGTGATGGAGCAAACGAGCTAATTAGCTTTTGACAGTAAGAACTGCAATTTTCAGAGCTTGAGGAAGTGTATAATGAATGAGATTATGTAAAAATCTTGTAGAGCTGATTCTTAGTTTAAAATTCGAGCATCAACTCATATGTATTTTATCTTAAATATATATTTTCCAGCTTTTTTCATCAAAAAAAAAAAAAGGAAAAAATAACCAATTAATATCCTCAGGATGCAGACTTCTGCTGAAGAAACTAAGGCTTCTTGGAGAATGGCAGATCCCAGGCCTGCGGCAGGAAATGAACAATAACCCTTGAACATCTTGCCATACCCCAGACAAGGAAGGCATCCAATATTGCTAGGGTCATGCCACAGAGATTCAGGACCCATCTTGGAAAGGTTTCTTGGAGTAAAGATGGGACAATTTGAGAATCAATAAGCATAACAGGTTATGAAATGAAACACATCGATTGTGTACAACTCAATGAAGTAGGTCTTTCCCTAAATTAAACCTAAGTGTGACCACACCTAATTTCACTACTGATATAAATATCAATTTATGATTAATAAGGGGCCTGAGGAACATGTTCATTGACACCACCTGATATAATCAGCAAAATCTAGATAGTGAGAAACCTTCAGGATCATTGTTCTGTTTCTTCAACAAGAAAAAAACAAAATTACTAGGAGAAAAGAATGCAGAGAAGGCCAAAGGAGCAAAAGAAATTTGAGACACATCAACACATCATTAATTGTACTCAGTGTATGAACTTTTGTTTGAACAGTAATGCAAACCAACAATAAACTAATAAAAATAAGAAGGAAAGTCAAGGAAATTAGAACACTGGTTTGATTTTTGAACTGTCATTGTCTATTTTTGCCTATGTTTAATGGAAGAATTCTTGTCCATTAGAGGCATATACAAAAACAATTATATCTGATATAGAATGATATATATGATATATTGCCTGGGATTTGCTTAAAATAATTTGCAGTGGGCTGAAGTGGATATGAGAAAAGAATTAAGATTGGCCATCAATTGATAGTGTTGAAGTGCATGGTGGTGTACATGGGCTTGTGTTGCCTACTTTTATATGTGTTTACATATTTTCATGATAAACAGAAAATAATCTTATAAAAATGATAGCAAGGAAATATATCCTTTAGATGCTATTTATTTCCTTAACACAGAATTTCTTTGAAAGCTACTTTGCATAGAATAATGAACATTATTCATGACCAGTTTTGTCCCCCACAGCATGTTTTTAAACCTGATTTCTTTAATCTTAGTATGAGCATGCCATGTCCTGTCCAAATTTTAAAGAAATTTGAATGAAACGGAAACCTTTTAAATCTATCCTGTAAAATTTCTTTAAATTCACCAAAAGCCAGTACTTCAAATCCAAAACCAGAGATTGAAAACTTAATTCATATCAAAACAGAAAGCCCAAAAGTTCATTGGTTCAATCCCCAGTCAGGGTGCATGTGGGAGGCAACCGATCAATGTTTCTCTCTTACATTGATGTTTCTCTCTCTCTCCCTTCCTCCTCTCTCCCATCCTCTCTCTCTAAAAAAATCAGAACATATCCTTGGGCGAGGGTTAAAAAAAAGTAAAGACATTCATTTACCAAACACAGGTCAAAGCAGTAACAATGAATGAACAAACATGACTTGGTTATGCTTGTACCCAATCATGGGGTAAGTACAGGTTTGTTCAGAAAAGGGAATTTGAAAATGACTCAAGTAAAACATTAGGCGACAAGCTGGAAACGGGCTGGGCAAAGCCTGTGATATTAATTGCTGCAGTTGAAGCTTAGCACTACAGCCAAGGCAAATGTTAGAGGGAAAAGCGGAGCAAGTGCCAGTACTTCAACTCCAAAACCAGAGACTGAAAACTTAATTCGTATCAAAACAGAAAGCCCGGCTCTCCCACGCCTCTTGAAGAAACAATTGTGCATGATCTCCTCCTGTAACACAATTTATCTAAAGCCCTCTGAAAGCTCCATAGCAAAAGAATAAAAACCAGAACTGGACCTCATGGACTGAAAAGGATTACTTCCCTATCCCAACAGTCTTGGCTCAATTTGCTTGGACAATAGCTTAGTTTTATTATTTTTCAATTCTGTTTCTTTTTAGAGTGCCTTCTCCTTTATTATTCAGACTATAATCATTATTACTTTGTTAGCTCACTCACCAATAATACATTTAGTTTTGGATTCTGTAGGGTTAAATTTTTTGTGCTTTAACTGCATATATTGTGGAAGTGTTTATTGCTTGGTTAACATGCACACACACCATGCTCCATATGGTAGAACTGCTTCCTTAAAAACACAGGGTTTATAAGTAACCTAACAGTAGATGAGATTTTGACTTTAATGCAATCCTACGCTTATAAGTAGGTTGTGTTCCAAATAACTGTCATCCAGTATTAAAAAAAAACCCACATACACACACAAAACTTTTTAAAGAAAGCATAGTCTCACATAAAGAAAGTTATAGGTAGTTGGTAGGTTCCACAAGCAACAGGAAGTTCATTTATAGAATACAGGTCATGAAAGCCCTTTGAGGCTCATCGAGTCCTCTCCCCTCATTTATTAAGATAATGGAGCCTATACAACATAATGAGTTGACCAAGGCCACACAACAAGTTAGCTGTCTGGATATGGCTGGAGTCTGGCGGGGTCAAGACTCTAGAATGCGGCCACTGTTTCTAAACATGTTCTTAACTTATGAAATAGTTTTAAAAGATTTAAAAACCCAACGAAGCCCGGCCGGGCGTGGCTCAGCGGTTAAGTGTCGACCTAGGATCCAGGTGATCAGGGTTCGATTCCCGGTCAGGGCACATGCCCAGGTTGTGGGCTGCAGCCGATCAATGACTCTCTCATCATTGATGTTTCTCGCTCTCTCTCTCCCTCTCCTTTCCTCTCTCTGAAATTAATAAAGATATATTTTAAAAAATAAATAAAATAAAAAATAAATAAATAAAATAAAAACCCAACAAAAGTGGATTTTTATCATGAGCCTGGATTTCTTAGGATCGCCTGGGTTACAATGAGATCGCAAATTATCCCTTAAATTCCAGTGGCTGAACACAACAAAAGTTAGTTTCTTGCTCTTGCTACATGTTTAGTGAGGGTCAGCCAGGGCTCTGCTCTCCATAGTCATTTGAGAGCCCAGGTGGGTGCAGGGTCCATTGCCTTGTGGCTGCATTATCAGGCATGCATGGGCTGTGGGCTGTTCAGTATTGTGGCTCTAGTTGTTTCACAGTGAAAACTAGTAAAAGATACTTCAGATAAAACAAAAAACAAACACATTAAAAAAATCTTCTTGAATACTAGTGCTTGAATAAAAGCAGATTATTTTGAGGAGGAAGTGCTCATATATTCTGATCATGAAGCAGCCTCTGAAGGAGAAAGCTGAGTACCTTCCAGGAAGAATTTGAAAAGGTGGGCCCTGGTTCCCTTCCTGAATGAGGAGAGACTGTAGCGTGATCCTATGTGTATCAGATTTCATCAGGATGTGTTTTGACTCAGAAAGAGAAGCAGCACGTTCACATGTATTTTAAATTTGCAGCCCCATTTGGCAGATAAGATAGCTGTTATCATTTCAGCTTTATGGATGGGGCCTAGGACGGCTCAAAGGAGTTTGAGCTAAAAATATTAATTGAATTGTTTTTAGGCAATGTGGATAGAGCTCTGATAAGACAAAGTGTTTTGCCTCATGTGTGTCCATGGACACGGGCAAGAAAGGGACAGAGTTAGGACAGGAATCCAAATTTCCTAATTTCTGGTCAACAGCTCTGAACTCTACAATGTATTGTTTTGGCTAGAGGGCAAATGTCACATGTGATGGCTGATTCTAACAATGGAATCTTTCATCTTTGAGTGTGGGTAAAAACCAGTATTTCCTAATTTTCAACCTGGGACTTTTAGTTTGGCTGAGCAGAGACAAAGATACTATCTACATAAACATCTCCCTCTTCCCCTGACCCCCTTTCCCCAGCGCAGCATCTACTTGAATCTATAGATGCACACATGGGAAGGTGTGTAATTGGTTCTAGTTGAGAGTGGTACAAGACGGAGGGGATATTATGGCAGCAATTCTGCAGATTTTGTTTTTGATACCATGACTATGGATGTTTAAAAGCAACTTTCATGAGAAACATGGTATTATTCTGGGCAAAAAGTAAAGGCCAGGACCTAACAGAGCTATTCAGGGGACACTTTGTGAGTCTCAAGAGCAGTGTTACAAGATAGGAAAACCCACTGCCCTAGCTTTGCAGCTGGCCCTGTGCACAAAAGGCCTGCACATTCTAGGGACTTTCAGAAACTGCCTTTTTGACACAGACAGTGACATTCTCATTATATGTCATGATGGGGACAAGGCTTTTCCAAGTGGCTTTCTGCAGACAAGGACAAGCGGGATCAGAAGAAAAGAGAAGATAATAGGAAAGATAATGCTGCCTGGTTGGTTTTTGGGCCCATGGAAGGAACCTGTCGGAGCTCTTGAAGAAATAAATGGAGTCTATTTCAGTAGGGAGAGGGTGGTCATGAGGTCTTTTGATTGTGTATGTGGCAGCTAGGAAACCAGTAGACACTAGGATTACATACTTTTAATAGGTATGTACACTCTCTTCAGGGAAAAATATAAGCCAAATCAAACCCATTTTAATTGTTAAATTATTACCCATCTAAGGAAGCAATTGCTATTTTTAAGATAAAAATATTTTCTGAGCCTTAAAATAAGATGCTTGGGATAGTTTTAGACAATGTTTCTCTTAAAAAAAAAAAAAGGAAACTACTTCAGAGCAATTTCTGAAATAATTCCGTAGAGGGTAGTGCTTGGAAGCTATATAGGGCTCATGTGAACCAACCTCGGCCTGTTAGAGATCCCAGAAGTGTGCTAAAAGCACATGCCACACAGCCTGGTTCCAGCTTCATTCTTCAGTGCTTGATAGTTTTCAGAGGATGGCAGGTTTCCTTTTGTACTTTGGCTAATTAAACGCGGCTGTGGCATTGCACAGGGTTTCATAGCATGGAAATGAAATATCCCGTCAAATTGATGTGCTCTCTCTCCCTGGTTGCAGATGAATGGCCTGCATGCTCTCTCACTACCACGGGCATACAGAGATCCTGCTTGTTTTCACCTAGACAATCAGACAGCAGGGAGGCTGCATTTCCCGTATATACAACTGTTACTTCATTCATTCACAGGTAGAAGTCAAATGCTTTATAGTGAACATCTACAGCACAAGCCTCATAAGTTATTATACAAGGCTATCATCCCATAACTCAATAGGAATCATTTGTTTTCTTGTTCAGGAAGTGTGACTTAAAATTGTTTTGTTACCAGCAGTGACAGAGTTTTTCCAAATGGCTTTGCAATTCCCCGCCCCCCCCAATGATTTCAAGATATTTTAGTCTCCCTGCCTGATTTCCCCCTTACTCTCACATGGACCATAATATCTTTAAAGCAGCCAGCTGCTTTCTATGATGAAGATCTTCCAACTTGCACACATACGCCCAGTCAGGAGAGTGCAGAGTTAGGTTACTGGCTGATTTGATTGAAACCTAAACCAGTGACATTGTAGAAAGGATGGGGGAGACATTACAGTAAAACCTCTATAGAAGAGACTAATTTGGGTGAGGGGGTGTCCGTTAAAGCTGGAAGTATGTTATATAATAAAATAGGTTTTCCCAATGTGTATGTTAAAAAATTGACAAATTAGTTTACCTGTTTTTACTTATGTAGACATGTTTGTGTGATTAAAATTAAGTATATATGAAAAGTTTAATTTCACAGAAAAATTTTTTATATGTATTGCTCTAACTTTAAATTTATACTGAATAAGTCTAGTAAATGTGTGCATTCACCAGTCACCTCACATAAACAAATGCACATGGCTGGGAGTGGCTTACAACGCATGGGAACATAGGCCTGCTCGGATTAAAACTGCTTCAGAAAGTCACGCCAGGTAACAACAGACAGAATCAATTATCTCCAGTGATGCAGTGTGATCACGTGCTAATCATTTGCCAAACATTGTTTACAAGTGGTGACTTGGATTTAAATATGTAAACTATAGTTGTAGATATGTAATATTTATTTATGCTGGAGAAATTACTAGTGTTTTTTCCAACATATGGCCTATTTGCTAAAATTTGTTAAAAATAAGTGAACTAATAACAAAAAAATAACCTGTTAATTTAATTATAAACAAATCTTGGTTAAAGGCATTTTAAAATTAACCCAGTGTTAATTTTCACTTATGACTACAGACCGGAAATTTTGTCTCTTAAATTCAAAATCCGTTAAATCGAGGTCCACAAAGTCAAGGGTTTACTGCATATTATTCCATGTGTGCTATACTATATGCTTTCAGTTCAATTTTAGAAAATCTCTCTATATTTTTAAATTTCTTTGTTTTTCATATGACAAAAGTAATACATGCTCTTTGGTGAAACTATGAAAGATTTTCTCTCATTTAAAAACAATTTCTTTTGGTTACTCAGGAGGTCAAACTGCACAGTTTTAAATAATGTTCCCCCCACCCCGTGCCCTGCAAAGCAGCCCGGTGCGTAAAGAAGGGAAAACAGGGGCTTGACTCCGAGGGCCTGAGTGTTCCGTCTCCCTTCTTGCCGCCCCGCCTGCAGCAGTGAAAGCGCCACGCTGGCTGCGCTCGCAGGAACCGCAGGAACCGCAGGAACGGCAGCCTGGGCGGGGAGGGATGGCGCTCGGCATCGGCGGGTGTGTGCTGAACGAGTGCAGGACTAGCTTCCCCTGAACTTACAGTTCACTAGGAGACGCGCTGTTTTTCACTCCATTTTGTTAATGCTCCTCTAAGGTAGGGATATGATTATATCAGTTTAGAGCTATGGAGACGCAGAGGCAGAATTTTAATCGTTTGTCTCCCTGTGGGCAGGACAAAGATTCGAGCACAGGTTTGCTGGGTCCCAGTCTTTTTCTCTCCACGACAGCACTTGGCTCTCTCTGCTACTGCAAGGACTGTGCCTTAGGGAGAGCAACTATGTGCACCACTGCGTAAGGCCTTTAACACACAGTGTCTGATTTCACCTTCGCAATACCCTGCGAGGTCACTGTCATTGCCTCTGTGCTCTGGATGAGAAAGCGGAGCCTAGAGAAAGTAAATCATGAACTCAGGGTCCCTTGATGAGGAACCGGCTGGAGTGGGCTGGTCTGTCTTACCCATGCTTTCCCTTTAGACTCACCTCATGCGGTTACCAATCTGGAGTGCAGTTTTTTGTTGTGGTTGTGAATTCTCAGCTGAGGATATTTTTTCCATTGAGAGAGAGAGAGACATCGATGTGAGAGAGACACATCGATCTGTTGCCTCCCAAATGCGTCCCTCGTAGGGCCAGGGATCAACCCTGCAACCCAGGTACGTTCCTTTGACTGGAAGTCGAACCCCAGGCCTTTTGGTGCACGCCCAACACTCTAACCAGTGAGCCACACAGGTCAGGGCTGGAGTATAGTTTGATTGACCACAAATGAAGATGACATTGCTCCCTGTACCTAATATGATCAAGCTACCTGAGTAGTGCCTAGTAGAGTGACAGAAAAAATATGGTTTCCTTAGTTGTTAACTAAATGAATAAGTGGGTAGCACGTGTGAATTTGCTCTGGTGAAAGAGTCCATGTGTGCTATTACCAAATACATTAAGACAAAGGAAAAAGGAAATGAGGACTCCCCTGGCCCAACCTTTACCCTTTCTGCCCTGTGGCCTGGTGGTAGAGGGGCAGAGAGGAGCAAGTAGTGCTCTCTAAGGGCGTTTTCTGGCGTCATAGGAGTTAACGTTGTTATTGAAGAGTTATAAAAAATGAATAAAAAGAGAGTCCAATAAACATGACCATGTCGATGGAAAAAAATAAAACCCATTAAGGGGAAATGGCCTGACTTTGAAAATCAATAAAGAGAAAATGGACCAATCTTTTAACCATAGATGCAGCCTAACATATTTATTTACTTTTTGTTTCTCCATTGCATTATTCTAGAATATGAAAAGACTACTCTAGGTTTCCTCACTTTCGCCAGATCTACCCCAGCAAAACCTTTCCCTAATCCAGTGTTTGCTTACTCTCTCCTCAATTTGTGTCCCAGAGATGTCACTCAATTATATTTGAGCCTTTGCACCTTTCTTTCACCAACCCCAGGACTTCCAAAAAAAAAATCTCTTATTCAGTCCAAATCTTTCTTTTGTGTATTTGCATCCAGATATAAGGTAATTTCCAGAACGCAATTGCATTTAACTTACCTGTTGCCTTTTTGTTGAAGAATTACCTAGTTAGCTCTCTGCATGCATGTATGTGGCTTGCCATGTCTGCACATACCAAACTGGCAATCCCTTCTTTTTCCTGAATAAATCCTTTTTATTGATTAAAAAACAAACAAAACAAAATCACCTATTTAAGTTTCAGTGACTGATTTGAGTCACACCAACTCCTGTCATCAATCCTGTGCAGCTGGTGGCATAGACGGTAAGTCACAGCACTGCCTCCTGGCAGCCACGAGACGGCGGAGAAAGCACCAGAACTGGCCTATTGCAGGCCCCTCCTTCTGTGACATCCCCGAATTGAAGATGAGGGAAGGTGAGGCTGCTCCGGGTGTGAAAGTGGCTGCAGAGTAGAGAATGGATACACAAAGCAAACACGTGTGGCCCGCATGGCCCGGTCCCTAGATGTAGAATTCCCAATGAAGATTGAGGGGGGGTGAAGTCTAGCCACTGGTTTACTGTGTTTCAAATCTGCGTATTTTAGGACTAGTTATCTTTCCCACAAATTATCTTTTCTCTTCTGCCTTAGGAAGAAATAATATAATATCTGGATAACCAAAAACAGAATTTTTTTTCCTTTTACTGTCCCTCTAAATTGAAAATGTGAATTCTAAAAACCCTATAGAGTGGCTGAGTTTTATTTTTAGCTTGAACTTTAACCTGCAAGTGTCACAATGGGGCTTATTACATATTTTAATAAAATATTTTTGTTGATAAATAATATGTTTTATTTTACAGGCTATAAAATGACTGCTTATAGTTTCACATCCTAAATATAATAAATATTTAATATAAATCATAAAAATTTCACATGTAAGCATTCTTTCCCTGCTAAAAGGGAGAAAATGCCAGTCCCATCTTACTTGCAAACAAACATATTTTTGGCTGTTTTTAGAGATACTCTTTTGATTTCTCATATGTATGGATTTGTATGAAATTTAGAAAATAAATTTGCTTTCTTTATTTTGTATTCTTTAAAATCAAAGGACAGCCCTGGCTGGTGTTGCTCAGTGGTTAGAGTGTTGGCCAGCACACCGAAGGGTCTTGAGTTCGATTGCTGGCCAAGGGAAAGTACCTGGGTTGCAGGTTTGATCCCTGGACTGGTTCTGCCTGATCCCTATTCTGCCTCCCCAGAACTAGAGTCATCATTATCTCCAGTCTTCCACAAAAAAGTCTAAGTGTCTTCTCCCTAGTCAACTGTGATGTCTTCACCGAGTCCTGCTGGTACATCAGGAGAATGGCAAGTGCTTATAATGGATTGAATTGTGGATTCTAAAAATAAAATTAAAAAATGTTGAAGTCCTAACCCTCAGTAACTCCAAATGTGACCATATGTGGAAATAGGGCCTTTACAGAGGTAAAGTAGTTAAAATAAGGTCATTAGGCCAGGCCCTAATCATATGACTCATGTCCTTCTAAACAGAGGACATTTGGACACAGAGACATGCACGGGGGGACTGTGTAAAGAGACATAGGGAGAAGGCAGCCATGAGAAGACAGGAGTTACACTGTCGCAGCACTGAACGTGTGGGGCTAGCAGAAGCCAGAAGAGGCAAGGAAGGATCCTTCCTCTCTAGGTTTCAGAAGCATAGTCTGCCAACACCTTGATTTTAGACATCCGGCTTCCAGAACTGTGAGACAATACATTACTGGAGACTGTTATTAATGATACCAACCAATATACGACAAGAGGGAAATAAATACTGTAGTGTTTATTAGAGTTCAGCTGCCAGGTTAATCAGATGTATTCATTTTTCCATTCACTTCATTTAGCAAATGTTTGTTTAGTATCTTCTAGCTCCCTCATATCTCAATTTCTAATGAACCAATGCCACAGATACCTTTTAAATTTTGTTCTCAGTAGTAATAGAATAATATTTCAGAGATAGTTCTCTTCCCCCTACCTTTGCATATAACTCAATAGCCAGATAGGATGTTCCTACAGAGAAGCCACACCTGACTATGCTAGTTCTCTCTTCCCACTCCCTGGCCATTCCACACCACCAGAGAATGAAAGATTTTGTATTACTTGGTGATTCTGTCTGTTTATCTCATCTCCTTAAGTCAATAACGTTTGATTTGGTTAATTTTAATTTCCAGCAAATTCTTCCGTCAGTGCTATTAGAGCTTTTGTGTATGTGTAGACATCACCTTTAACAGAATGAAGCATTTTCAATAACTCTCCTTAGACAATTTTAGTTCTGGAAAAAAGGAAAGAGTGATGTTTACATTTACCTAATTTTTCTGAATTACCTATGTGAGTTATTTCTTTTGCCCTCCCCAGAGAACTAAGTGAAGATCCTCAGAGGTAAATTTTATGAATATAAGAAAAATAGTCCTAATGCAGGAAAGCCTTATGTAACCTCAGTAAACACCAAAATAGTGCATAGGTAACTGAACAGAAAGGCGCTGTACTGGGGAATTGTTTGTTATGTCAGACAGCATCAGATCTTCAGTGGCTTTATAGGAAAGGAAATTAGAGTAATGAGTTTCTATTAAATTATGAACATGAAATCGACCTCAATTGTGCTAATAGAACACCCTAATGTTGATCCTGGCATAGCTTCTAAGCTTTTAAACATTAATGCTTTTCATTACTCATAATCACCATTAAAACTTGAGTATTATCCATAAAACTAGACTATTTTCAGATTCCAAAACATAAAACAAGAACAGTGGAGTTTCTAAGTGTAATAAAATGCCAGGCAGATATATGAGGCTATAGAAATGTTTATTTTCATAGGTCTTTAGGGCTCAAGGAGTTATTGGTACTTTATTGTATCTATTCGTATAGCTTCATTTATACGTATAAACTTATAATTAGGGAATTCCTGTAACTAATTTTATTTATTATTATACCTTATAACATTAGAGCATTTCTGTAGATATTATATGATCCCGAAAATGGTTTTAAACCCTCTATTATATTCCAAGACTCTGACCTCTTTTCCCCTCAACAAATCTTTGAAAACTTTCAATATATGTGGCTGTGGACCTTGGGAATGGGCAATGTAATAATGCCAGTCTCACAGGGTAGGCAGTGAAACTTCTCTCTAATGAACCTCCGACTGACTGGAATGAAAGAACTCTGTATTCTAGCTGCGGACACCTCTTAGCTCAGCTGCAGGTGGAGGTGACCTGGCTGAAGTGTTCATGACATGAGTAATTCAACCACAAAGGATGGAAGGAGACTCAAAATCCCAGTTTCTTGACCTATGCTGAGGTTTTATTGCAGAGGTGAAAGCCTGTGTGGTTATCCAGTAGACATTCGATTACTGGATATCATTTTCCTTACTGCTGTACAGTGGATGTTCTTTGCCCTGGAGAACAGTTTTCAATATTTGCCTTTCTCTATTTTATAGGAGAATTTCCAGATGATCTTTGATGTTTAAGGTATAAGTCAGACAAATGTTTTAAAATGACTTCCTGCTGCCCTCTTCCAAGTTCTTAGTAAAATACTTAGAGAGTAACATAAAATATGAAAACAGAGTTCTATGGAAAATTAAGAAAGACAGACAAATATTACCAGAATTTGGGCAAAAATATTCAACAATTAGGTAAATGGAGGTGTATAGTTTAAAAATTAAAGCAGGTTGTAGTATAGACTTAGCTTCATGAAACAAGGGGGCATCTCCTTTCTCAAAATAACTAGAAATATGGTTTCTCTCCCTCCTTTGACAGTTCCTGTGTCAGAGGCCCTGGAGTATGTAAAGTAGCAATCACAAACAAATGACTACCTACAGAGAAATAAAAATAATTCTGGCCAGATTTCTAACTTCCAGAAATAATAGAATCTGTATTATCTCCAGAATTCTGAAGGAATGATGCTGTGACCTAGGCCTTGTAAAGATCTGCTAAACTTATTATTTATGTATGGGGAGAACAGATATGGCTGTAATGGAAATATGATATTTATCTGCATGTATTAAAACAAAATTACTTACAGGCAGAGTTCAGTCAACTGAGAGCTGTATTGAAATAAAAATCACAAAATGGAGATGTCAGGGTATGTGCTATAGGCTGAATATTTGTGTCCCCCCCAAATTCATATGTCACCCTAATCCCCAGTGTGTTGATATTTGGGGGTGAGGCTTTGGGAAGTAATTGGGTTTGAATGAGGTCATGCAGGTGAAATCCCCTTGATGGGACTGGTGCCCTTACTGGGGAATGAGAGGCCAGAGCTCTCTCTCTCGGCACCATGGAAAATACGCAAGGAGACTGCTGTCTGTAAACCAAGAAGATGGCTCTCATCAAGAACCCAGCGTGTTGGCACCCTGATCTCAGGGGTCCAGCCTCCAGAACTGTGAGAAAAAAATGTTGTTGTTTAAATCACACAGTCTATATTATTGTTTTACATCAGCATGAACTAAGACAGTATGTAAACATGGATGGTGAGAATTAGAAATTAGCAGTTTAGAGTCAAATCTCAGTAGTAATGACTATGGTTACAAATGTAGATATCACTATAAAAATAATTATTTAAAATAAGATGCATATACTTTATAATAAAGGTTTAATAACACTGACCTGGGTTTTGTACTTCATGTTACATTAACAAAAACTAAGAATCGGGAAAACAAGGAGACAGTAAAAACATACTTGTCTTGTGTTAGGGAAGTCCCAAAAATATTATTCCATTTTTACCTTCATAAGCAGAGAAAAAGAAGTTAACAAATATTATTCAAAATTCAAAAATAATAAATAGTATTAAAATAGAATGTATACTTTCTAAAACTAAGGAAAAAAGAATTAAGAAATGACAGCCTAAGCTAATACAGCAAAAAGCTAAAAAAAATAATAAAGCAATGAAGCATTAAAGTTAGAATTAAGAAGATTTAAGACAGCATATTATTTCTGTCAGTATATTAAATGTGTTAATTTCTTCTAATAAAAGTAGAGATCTTCATGTTGCATTACAAACAAAACTAAAATAAGTACTGGTTAGAAAAACAAACAGGAGTGATGTCAACATGTAAATTTTAGGGGGACACAGTTTAGCCATAACAAATGCCAAGGGTCCATTGAACATTCTGACTTCACTGCATATTGATCAAAATTCCAGACATTTATTATTTATCATACAATCTATCAATTAATTAGATGCCATCTCATTATTTTCTAATCCTTCCAAGAATTATTTTTCTATAAGATTGCAAGTTCTCAATATCCACCAATGTGGATAGCACAGCACTAATCCTTGAAGGGTACTGAAACTGAATAATTTCAAAATAAAATATTTTGATAAAACATTTTATTAATAATTTTACTTCCCAGTTTCCCTCCAACAGAGGACCAGGATGTTTTGGATCACAAATATTTCAGTATTTTTATATTCATTAAATTCATTCTACAAAAATTATTGATTCTTAAGCAACGTTTTAGGCCATCGGGATAAGGCAGTTACCGAAACAGAATCTGTGCCTTCCTGAAAGCTAACATATTATTTGGTGAGACATAAAATAAGCAAGTAAACATAGAATTATGCCAGCTAGTTTCAGCCACTAGAAAATACAAACACCACACACACACACACACACTGACTAAAAATTAATGAATTGGATAAGATTAATAAAATAAGGAATATCTAAATAAATACTTAAGATTCAAAATGAATTGTGATGTGATTTTTTTAGGAGTCGATGGGCTTTTCTTCCTTTCTATTATAAAGAATAAAAAATGGCTAAGTTAAAAGAAGGAGTCTTTTTGGAAACAGAATGGCAAACAAGGCAGTACTTCTTTTTCCTCAACTATTTCTTGTGTCATGGTTTCACGATCTTATTACTAATATTAATTTTTGACAATGTATACATTTTAAGTAAATGCAATTCTTTTAAACTTTCATATCCATTTAAAAGGTTATAGTTTCTTAATAAGAAACCTGATTTTATCTTTCAGAAATTTGGTTACTAAATCCATTAAAAAAATTACGTTCTTTATTGTTTTTCCAAAATGAAATGAATTAAAATCCTTCCAAACTTGCGGGTAGCAACTTCTTATTTTTTAAATTGTGGTTGGGCTGCTGACTTAGCGTGAAGCCTTTCTCCCACTTCCCACTAAACCAGCAGTGACCAGCAGAGAGGTGTTCAAGGTAAACTACAGGTGTCAACAAACTTATTCTAGAGAAGTTAGTCCAGGCTCAGGGCATCAAGAATCTCAAGTTATCCAAGTTATTGCGTGGCCAATGGTGAGGCCAAAGCATTTTATGGTCCCAGATCCAGGATTCCCGGGATGTTAAATGTGTTATATATTTAAAAAAAAGAAAGAAAACAAATCAGACTTGTCTATTTCATTTCTTCAAATTCAAAGAATAATAAAGTTAATTAGAAAAATGTAAGTGAATGTTAAGCTTCTTATGTAAATAGTTCGGTACCTGAATTATGGGAAAAAATTCTCCAAATGGTATGCAAAGATTCTTGTTTGTTTTCTTTGTTTTATTTCAGTATTTATAGACAGATTATCTAGCTCATAGGGTCTTTCTTCTTAGCCCATATTTAAAATTAGGCAATTAAACTGCTTTTGCTGTATTCAGAAACTGTCAGTTACAAGCCAGGGAAAGAAATGAGAATATAAAATTCAAATTTCTGACGTCGCAAAGAACAGATTCGGGGGGAATCTGAGGCTGCGCTCACCACAGGCTTCGCTGCTCTGGGGCTGGGAGAAGAATCCATTTCACCCCAGCGTCAATTTACATGGAACGGTGTCTGCAGAGAAACTAATTGAATGAGACCCTCCGGAGCTCACTGCGCGTGTTCATAACCCATATAATTTTTATTGCATTGTGCACTGGACGACATAAGCAGAACATTAATTAGCTTGGCGAGGAAGCATTGTGCACCTGTCAATAAGCTATTCGGTCGTGTGCGAGTTATATTACCATCGTGTCATCACGTGCTGAGTCGGGGGAGTGCTGTGTAAGGGTGAGGAGACACCTTCTCGGTGCACCTACTTATCTCAGCCCCCTTTTGTTTCTGCCTCACTTTCCTTCCCCTCCTCCTCTGTGGGAAGCCTTGGAAAGGACTGTTTTACCAGCCGTCATTAAAGCAGCCTCCTGTCTCCTTGGCAACCCTTATCAAGCTGTCGCAGGCTGCTCGGGCTGCTGGTGAGAACCTTCCACCCTGCGTTGGATAAGCAGCTTCAGACTGTTACCATCTGGCACACTGAGCTCCCAAAGTGTCAGGAGAGGCGCAGCATCTCAGACAGCCTGCAGCCTGTGGTATGAGCTGTCCTGGAATTCAGCAAAACGAGAAAGGTGGGAGGAAGGTTGAGGTTCATTTCATAGCCACAGGAAAAAAATTCTCCTTGATTGAAACTGATGAATGATTTTTTTGAAGAATGTTCATCTCCCACTCTGATCAATGATATGTTGTTAATATTCTAAGTTTCTCTTCCATATCTCCCTCTCGGCTTACGATGCACCCTGCCCAGCCACTGAAGGAAAAGGGGAAGCACCTCCTCAGCTTGTCCGGCAGTTCAATGGTTAAGGCTGAAGGAAGCCCCATTGGCTGCCTGCTGCCCCTAAACCCTTCTCCCTGCTTTCTTGCTATAGAGTTCCAATTTTGTTAAAAATTTCAGACCCCTACCCAACACATATATATGGCTCAGGAGTAAATCTGGCCAATTCAAGCCAATCATAGTGATTTTATTCCCTTTCCAGCGATTGGCTTAGGAGAGGATCCGTGACTCAATGCTGGTTAATGAGAAAAGAGGGGAAGCCAATTGAGAGACTTCAGAGGGCTTCTTAATCAAGAAGAGACACAGGGGGAAAACAGCATGATGCTTCTATTACCGGAACTGGGGTAGCCACCTTGAGATCATGCAGGTGCTGGCCTGAGGTTGGCAAGAAGAGACATTAGAGAACTGGCTTCTTGATGACGCTGAGTTGTTGAATTCACCCTGAAGTAGCCCAGCATTGGGACTTCTAATGAAGTAAGAAAGGAGAATTTCCTTATTGTTCATGCCACTTTATTTGTTTTTACTTTTGTCATCCTAATTGCACCCTAAATTCTTCACACCTCTCGCTTTCAGCTCCCAGTTTCTCAGAGTACTTCTCTTAGAAACCTTGCTTGGAGTACAAAATCATCAAATCTATCTTCACGCACACAGGTGCACCTTGTGTTGAACTATGGATCTGAGTTGGTTAAATGCAAATATTTCCTGGGGAGGCTGTTAGAATCAAACGATTTGTCATATTAACTTAAATTCAACTAGCTCCTAAGACAATTTTATCTTAAGGTAGTAAACAGTAAAGAGACTTGAACTCCATCAGGGGTCTTAGTGATGAGAGAACAGCATGAGAGTTATTGGGATATGAGGGAGCAGAAAGCAAGAGAGGCAGGCTTGGGAAGCAGGAATAGAGAGAACATTTTTAGTAAGTTTATAAATTTTAACAGGTAAGGAATGAAAAAGAGCCAAAACCTCACTTCTCTTTCAGGGAAGGTGAAAAATTATTATCTAAAGTTGATAAATCAGGAAATAAATGTGTAAGCTTATTATTTCCAGAGTAAAACTATGTTTTCTGATATTCGAAAGACTACAGACCTAATCACAGGCCACCCCCACCGACAACACATATGCTTTAAAATAAAGCCCAGAGGGAGGTACTAGGTATTACTTAATACCTATAACTTAATACCTAGATATCGAGAAATATTTCATATTAAAGATGAAAACCTAATGAGGAGACAGACATTCCTAGAACACAGCAAAGAAAACTTACACCAGCTACCCTGTATTTTATTCTTAAATATGAACTTACTCCAAGGATCACCATGTCATAAGGAAATAGAGAATCAAGGATGATTGTAGAAGATTGGAAAATATTAATAAAATACAAGAGCTAATTGGGAAGATGTTTGAGACTGAAAGCTTGAGCTGATATACAAATACATTCTGAAGATCTAATGCACAGCATGGTGACTGTAATCAACATACTATATTATAAAGTTCAAAGTTGCTAAGAGACTAGGCCTTAATTGTTCTTATCACAAAAATTAAATGATAATTATGTGACATGATAGAGGTGTTTAGCTGATGCTACTGTAGTAATAATATTGTAATATATAAGTGCATTAAAACCAACACAGTGTATACCTTAAACTTACACAATGTTATATGCCAATTATACCTCAATTTTTTAGAAAAGTTAACAGTAAAGGAAACATGTTTTGAAAAGCAGAGAGAACTTTGAAAAATCTCTAATTAGAATACTCAGAAAAACTGAAGGTGTTATTTCTTACTTATAAAATGAGAACAGGGTGAAAAGAATACTCAAAGAATTTGACAAACCTTCCAAAGATTAAAAATATAATTGAACAAGAGGAAAAATTTTAAGTAGAAGCCTTGAAAAACACAGTGACAAAATTTTCCAGAACGTAGAAGAAAAAATATTTTAAAAGACAAGGAAAGATATTAGAGTGAGAGTGGAGAGACCTGTAAGACGAAACCAGGAGATGTAATATCAGACAACTAATAGTTTTAGAAAAAGAGAACATAGAAATGAGGAGAAGAGAAAATTGTCAGGAAAATAATAGGAAACAATTTCCTAGAACTTGAAAATGACAATGGTTTTTCAGAGTCAAAGGAGCATGGCATTTACCAAACCCTAGTGCTTAGAAAAAGTTACTAGAGGTTAGGTTGGGAGGACATAGGACTCTGTGAGACAGGTGTCTGAGGAAAAACAAGATGCCAAGGAACGACTAGGATAACTTATATGGTGGAAAACCTTGAGGTCATGATAAGGGACTTTATTCTTTTATCAAGAAGAAAAGTAAGTTAATGAGAAACAAAAAAACTACTATAGACAAACATCATAGGAAAGGTAAGTGGAAGACTAACATAGCTTACATAGTGGTTGAACTTCTTATTTCAAAATGAGGTGCCACTTTCCAACTGCCTTTCATTAGAACATTTGACTTTCTCCATTTGTTTGAAGGATACAATTATTAGATTGTAAAATGTATCCACATGTGTGTGCTGTGCATTTGTGTGTGCATCGTGTGTATTTGATTTCATTTCTAGAATATTTTTCTATAAAAGTCCCACCTATTTTCAGTTAAATAGCTTTATGTTTGAATAGCTGAAAGGGCAAACTTTATGTCATTTTTCAAGTCTGTCCAGCCTACTTCTGTGCATTTATTCCTCTATTTGAAGCTTTAAATCTTCGTGGCAACTTCCTCCCTTCCCCCAAACTGTGACCTGTGTTTTTATTGCAAATGCATTAAATTTATGTTTCTTTGGGGAAGGGAGATGTCCCTTCTTTACCTTATGATCCTTCTCCCTGGGAAGAAATAAGTTTCTTGAATTACTGAAATCTTTTATTTTTCTAACCAAAGTTAAGCATTAGGAGCTATAAAACCTTTCTGATAATTTCTTGGAAGCATAAAACCCCCACTGCTCATTTAAAAATTACATATGCAAAAACTTATAATATTTTACGTAATATTTCTGGAAAATAAATTATTGAAATTCCCTCCATTAAAAAATCTATCCATTAAAAACTGCTACTTTTAAGAACAGTTTTGCAGAGGTTTTCTTTCCTTGTGGGTCTGCCTACTTTAGATATAACATTTGTCTACATGTTAAGCTTTCAAATAATAATATCATTAATGTTTTCAAACATGTCATTATGACAGGGTGACTCAGAGCATGGCCTCTGAAGCCAGTCTATGTGGATTCAATCTCTGACTCTTCCACTAACTGGTCAGGTAAAAAAAAAAATCACTTAACTTTATTGTATCTCCGTTTCCATGTCCTTAGTGTGGTGAAGTAAAGGTAATCTACCTTAGGACAGGCCTGGCATATACTTAAGAGCTATATAAGTGTGAACTGTCATTATTAAAAATAGAATTTTTTTCAAATTCATTATCTATATCTGGACACTTTCTAACTCTCTTTAATTTTTAACAGTTTTAAAGTTTAACCTCTCTTAAATTTTCTAAGTAGTATATACTTGCAAGTAATAGTAATAATTTTGGTTCTCCCTTTTTAATATTTATACCTTTTGTTTATTCTTCTTGCTTTGTATTGGCTAAAATTTGAAGAGAAAAACAATCAATGATGGCAGATGTCTTATTATTATCATAATGGGTATGTCCCTAGTATTACATTATTAAATATGGTTGTAGCTGATGGTTTTTTATCACTAAAAAAAATATCCTGCCATTTCTAGAAAAAATAAAATATTTTATTTTTAATAACAAATGACAGGTAATTTGTATCAATGGCTTTTTTAGAATTTCTTGGATAACTATAATATTATTCCCCTTAAAATACTAATATGAAAAGTTATGTTAGTTTATTCCAAATTCTGGTTCTTATTATAACAATTAGTTTAATGGGGTATATTATACTTCTAATAATAGCTAAGGGTTTTTTTTTGTTTTTTTGTTTTTTGTTTTTTACTAATGCATAGATCTAATCTAAGTTCATAAACTCAAATGTCATTTTGTTTATTTTCAAGAAATGTTTTCATTCAGACTCTGAGCCACCATCCTGCAGGCCTGTGCCCATTTGAGGGCCCACCATCCACCCTCCCGGCGCTCGTCAGGGCCCCAGCGTTTGAGCCAGCACCGTAGCACCGGTTGTCCACACAGGTCGCAGTCAGGTACCCACTCACCCTTGATCTTTCCCGATCCAACGGCCCTCTGCTATTCCCATGACTCTCCTGGAACTTCAGAACATTTGCAAGCTGAAAACATCAGGTCAATGGTCGTGTCTCTGTAGACACATCTTGAATTCACTTCTCTCTGGGGCACTGCCAGCCTGCAGGAATTTATGATCCATTAATCCCTCTGCCTGAGTTTTGAGCAACCTAAAAACGACTTTCTCTTTCTGTAAAAGCAGCAAGAGCTTTGCTCCAGGTCTTTCTAATCAGTGTTGAAACATGTTTATAATCCATCATTTTAGAAGAACAAAGAAAGGGTAAAAATGAAAAGCTGTGTTTCCATATTTAGTCAGCCTAAATATCTATATCTTAACCCACCAATATTTTATTTAAAATTTTTACATCTGTATTCATAAGAGAAAGTTGTTCATAATTTTTTTAATCCTCATCTGAAAATATGTTTTATTTATTTTTAGAGAGAGAGGAAGGGAAAAAGAGAAAATCGATTGATTGCCTCCTTAACATGCCCGGACTGGGGATCGAACCTGAAACATTTGGTGTATGGGACAAAGCTCCAACCAGCTGAACCACTTGGCCAGGGCAGTTGTTTATAATTTTTTCTTAGTCTATCTTTGTCAGATCTTAATATCAATATACTAAATAAATTTAAATCATTTTCTATACTCTTGAACACATTAACATCAGAATTATTAAATTAACCAGAAACAGAATTATCTGTTCTTTGAGATTTGGTAGAATTTACCATCTGTACACAGAGAATATTTTAGGATAGATCTTTGACAGGTTTTAATATATTTTATGAGTCTTAGTGCCTAGATTTTGGTTTTGTTAATCTTCTGTTTTATGCAGCAATTTAATAAAATATGTAACCCGATTGGTGTGTGGAGGCTAGTGGTCCCTGGTGACCTCCAAATCTTTTCCTGCTTGTGAGTTCTTCATGGCTTTTCTAACAAGTTATTTTTTATCCCCTCTGATCAACTGGCTTTTGTAATTATCTACAGTTAATTAAATTGTGTTATGATTCCCATATAGTCAGCCAAAATTGCCTTATTATTTCTTTTAAATATCCCTACCACCACTTCAAATGCAATTTGCTGAATATTTATCTTTAAAAGGGAAAGTGGTAGGGAGTATTTAGAACCGACAAACTATATTTACAGCCCATGTCAGAGATCTGGAATTGGCAGTCCTGCAGGAATTCCCTCTGAAACAATGCTGTGATTTAAATACAAACAGTGACATTAGTCAGCTGTCACTTGTTGCTAAATTTTTAAATAATGAAATAGAGAATAATGAAAAACACTCAACAGTGAAACTGGGTATGAAGCCCAGAAATTGGTTTCACTACTCTGAGTTCTAAAAATCCTATTAACTATTCTATTCTCTTACTTAATGAAATACTTATACAATAGAATTAAAGCTTGGGGAAGAGCTTTAGCAAACAAAAATGAAGAATTTTGCATTTACCCAGGAAACAAATTGTAAGTTAAGTAATCTGTGCATCTTTAGTATTCTTTATTTTCATTAGGTGCCAAATTTCTCCTTATTTTAAATTTAGAAATATGGTCTTATGTTGCTTAAATTCCTGGTATAGAAAACAATTAACATTTCTTTGTGGGAAAATTATTAGTTAAATGTAAAAAATTATCTAAATAGTAGTGTGATACGAGTGGCACATATATCTTTAAATTGGACCATCTATATACTACACAAAAGAAGTGATGAAAACTTCTTGAAGATTTCTCTCCTTAAAACAAAATCAAGGTGTGCATTGAGAAATATTATTAAGATAAAAAAAAAGTCCACATAACCATGACTATTGTGTTCAACCAATTAGGACCAGGTTGCAGTTAGTAAAATGCCCTTTGCCAAAGGTGAGCAACTGGCACCAATGCAGAAAGTCAGACAGAATTAAACCAACTCTAAACAAATTAAAACCCCACAATTCTGAGTTCTCAGCTCACATAAACATTTACATTCTCTAATTTCTCAAAGAGATCCCTGAAGAGATACTTCATCTAAGAATAGAGATGGGGGAAATTATGTCTATTAAATATAGATTCATAATGACAAATATTTCTATTGCAACATTTTGCTAATTTCAGAAGCAATATATGCCCAGTGAATGAATTTTAGCAAACATAGAAAAATCACAAGAAAAACAAAAAATAAAAATCAGTAAAACAGACCCAGTTTCTTTTTCTGTTGGACAAGTGACACGGAAATCACTTGCAGTTGCCCATTGATGATGCTTTCTCTGGGGCAGTATCTGAAGTAGATATTTATGGTCACCAATGGGTGAGGGTAACTCTAGAGTAATTCATTCTGCAGGTTGACCAATAAGGATAGCTCCTTTGTTATTCCAATTTTTACTTTTTTCTTGTTAGGCCTCACCCAAGGATATCTTTTTAATTAATTTTCAGAGAGTGGAAGGGAAGGGAGAGGGAAAGAGAGAGAGACAAGGATGTGGGAGGGACACATCAGTTGGTTGCCTCCTTCATGTGGCCCGACCGAGCGGCCTTAAGCCTGCACCCTTGACTGGTTTTCTCTCCTCCTTCTAGCTCCTGCTGCTTCTTCACTTCTTATCAACTACCTGCATTCGAGCTCTTTTCTGTTTTAGAAAATCCAAACTAAAAGATTGATTTAAACTTCCTCTACAAAATTATCAAAGTTTGCTCTTTGGGGATTAAATTATTTATCCCTGAGCCATTTATTCATACAAGGTAAGAGAATCTCAAACTGTGATTTTAAGTAAATACATAGAATTTAAGTATTGATTCAGTTATGTATATATTTCACTTTGCAAACCTATAAGAAGGAGAAAAGGTCCTGTGGGATGAAAAAAGCCAGACTCTCTGAATGGCAAACCAATACAAGATCACCACTTGTGAACTGAGAAACACGTCCATGAATCACACTCCACTGCGTGAAATCACTGTGATGTAACAACTGCAAAACACCGCGTGATGCTGATCCGTTCCTTCCTCAGGGCCGCTTTCCTTGGTCTGGGCTGCTCCTGTTCCTTCTATACTGTAGCCCCCACTTTTCCAGGGGGATCTATTCCAAGACCCCCAGTGGGTGCCTGAAACTGAGGATAGTACCAAGCCCTGGATATGCTATGTTTTTTTCCTATATATATACTTATGATAATGTTTAATTTATCAGTTAGTCATAGTAAGGGATTAACAATAATGAGTAATAAAATAGAACAATTATAACAATATACTGTAATAAAATTATTGAATGTAGTCTCCCTCTTTTTCAAATTATCTTATTATATTATGCTCACCTTTTCACTTTAAGGGAAGCCCCTTGCAGCTTCTCTTTGGCATGTTCGAATTGCCAGCATCACTGCCCTTGAGCTTTGGGGCTATTTAGTAAAATAAGGGTGACTTGAACGCAAGCACTGTGATATTGTGACAGTTGATCTGATAACCTAAGTGACTGCAGGTAGGGAATGTACACAGAGGGGAGACGCTGGACATGGAGAAGATTCACATCTTGAGTGGGTCAGACCAAGACAGTGTGAGATTTTATCATGCTACTCAGAATGGCATGCAATTTAAAGTCTACAAATAGCTTATTTCTAGATTTTTCCATTTAATATTTTTGGTCTTCAGTTGCTTTTCCCAGCCCAGGCTGTGTATTTCCATGTATGCTTTTTTCTCTCTCATTTTTCTCTTTCCCTTTTAAAAACATCTCTCTTGACATTGTGCCTCTTCTCCCCATTCAACCTTTAAATAATTGTGTCATTTGAGTCTTTTTGTAATTGAGGTCCCCTCTCTAGTAGTTTCCTGGAAGTGCTGTTGCCTTTTGCTTTCTGGTTTAATACCATCATTCCTGAAATATCAGATTTCAGAGAGTCGCTGTCTTTGATTCCCCAAGTCCATCGTTGATTCCTCAGTGTCTTGAGCTAGCAACTTTTTTTACAAATTGGAATCTCAAAAAATACATAATGAATGTTTTTTGGAATCCCGTTGCCTCAAGGTATTAAAAGCCAATTTCAGGCACAGAACTCTGTAATGTAAGAATCCGAAGGCCTCTCTGTCAGTGGTAGCTCAATAAAGCTAGGATGGGGGGTAAAAACAGATAAAGATACTATAATTGCTATTTTTCTATAATATCAAGAACGTAGTTGAGCTGTTGAATCACTGATATGTTCTTGCCTCAAGGGCTTAACAAATAATCAAGACAGTGTCAGTGGATGCATTAATCCTGAATCCTGTAAAGGAAAATGTGGGATGCTTACTGGAGCTGGTTTTTAGAGTAACATTTTATCATAAAAACCTGTAAAGGGGCACATTTAAAAAACAAACAAACAACTATTTTATGGCAGCAGAAGGATGTCAGAAGCAGACGTGGAAGAGGAGAGGGTGTTAAATATGTGTCAGAAGCTAAATGCCCTTTCCAGAAAGAAAACAAAAACCATCTAGAAGTGGAAATGTGATAAGAATGCAGAATAAACATCCCTGAAACTTATTTTGACTTTTCACACGCCTGTTTTTCAAAGCCTGCCTCCTCCAAGCCATTTTTCTGGTGGAACAGCCAATATGGCCCATGACTGACTCTTTCACACCTCCAGCGCGTGACCCCTCTGTTGGTGTCTGAAACGCTTTCCTTGCCCTTCCCTTGACTCTCTCTCCCACCCTCACCCCGTGTGTGTGTGTGTGTGTGTGTGTGTGTGTTTTAACGCTGAACCACCTGAGAGATGGCACACTACCGTTAGGAAAAGGGGCTCAATGTGAATGAATGTGCAGAACAATTTCTAGTGTCAACTGAAAATTAATATCAACTAGGTGTTTCTTCACCAAAAAACAAAATTTATTTGAGAAAAAGAAAGGTTTGCAACCCAACACATGCAGTCAGGGCATGCCAAGTGCACACTCTGCCCGGGAAGCCAAGACGAAGACGCATTGAACCAAGGGGAGAGGGAGTTAAAGGAAGGGAGAGTTAGAACCACAGAGCTTTATCACAAGCACAGAGGTCTTCCTGTGGAGTCCTTGTGTGCTCTCGGGATTGCTTACGAAACTTCCACAAGCCCTAGCTCCTTCCATAGACTGATAGTGTTTTCTTAACTATCAGTTAGTGTTGATCACTAGAGAGCAATGTGGTTTGAACGTGTGGTCTCCTTAACCCCAGCCAGTGATTGGGACCTGCCACCATAGCAGCAAATGCCCAGCATCTTCCTACTGAGGACCGCTGCCCTCAGGGCCGGGGCGGGTGGTGAGAATTAAAAGGTGGAATTAAAAGGCATTGTGAATGCTGACACCTCTTTTTTAAAGTTCTCTAACTCAGATGCTTTGTACAGTAGCCCTATAGGTCCAATCACTTTCTAAAGGTTTTTTTTTTCTCATGCAAACACTGAAAACGCTTTATATCGTGAAAAAAGCCTTGGTGTGAGTTTAAAAGGGTAGAGTGTAAAAGGATACAGTTACACTATAGTAGCAAAACTAATTTGCTAGATAGGTTTGCAGTATCCCACAAAAGACAGAAAATAAATTGGAGCTGATTTGGTAGAAAATGTCTCGTTTTCCAAAACTTGCTATATTTAATGAGGATGCCAGAGTTTCTTAGCATCTTGAGTGTGACTGTTTCCTTCTAATCATGAAATGTTGGCATTTTAACTCAGTAGCTTGGGACTGGAGGGACATTTGTCGAATATGCAGCCCTTTCCTGGAAGCTTTTGAGTTCACCACTGAACGGTAAAATAGGGTTTTTCCAGTTTCCAGATTTATTTGATATGTTTTACATCAAGTGAGGAAAATGTTTATATGGTAAAAAGTAAGCTTTAAAGAACAAAATATGTAAAATCCCACACATTTGTTTCCAATTATTTGTTACCTAATCAGCGTTGAACGCTAAGCCAAATCTGCATTCTGTAGTATTTACAGTTTAATTAAGTGCTTTCTTCTGTTAACTACAGAACTCCTAAGCCATCATTTTCCACCAGGCCCTTTTTGCTGTGCAGGCTGGATTCTGGATTCCGTAACGGGCCACGGGAACTGTCAGGGCTCTGCGTTCCCAGGCCTCCTCCATCCAAACAGGACTCCGGGCTGCTCGGCCTGTGCCCTTCTGAGCCTCCCCACTGCAGCGCTCAGTCCACCGACTCCAGGCAGATCCTTTTGTTTAACCATATAGATTTATTGAAAGTAAACTTTGGGCTCAAATAATGTCCCCGTGGTCAGTGTGAGTGCTATTTCCTTTCAAAACGTAAAGAAAGTTGGTTCCTCTGGTTCTGTAGTAGGAGAGAAGCCAGATTCTCTGTACACCGCCACCAAAGGTTCGCCTTTCTCTTCGGAGCCCTGCCGACTCCGGAACGGGCTTTCTTTGCATATATCTTTGCCTGCGCTTTTTTGATGTCATCTATGGCCAAACTGTCACCTCCTTTCTCTCAGCAGTACATTTTCTTAGACTACAGAGCTCTCATTAATGTCAGGGAGTTGACACCTATTCCTGGGCTTTTTTTTTTTTTTTTGTCTTTTTTTTTCCTAAAAGAATTCCATGTTCAGAGCAAGCTTATGTTAATAAGATACGAACACTGCCAATTAATAAATAAATCTGGTTGATGTCCATTCAAAACACTCATTTTAAAAAAATACACTTGTGAACGTTCTGTTTATTTCTATGATACCTATTACTAGTATTATTTTTATTGATATATATCAGGACTTTTGCTGTTACATTAGGGGGACAAAAATATTTAAAAAGGTGCAAAGAAATGCTGTCCATTTTCCAGTGCCCATAGATAGACACAGAGGCAGATAGAAGAGGCGATTTCCTAGCAGCACTTTATCCCAAGAAAGGTAACACGATTCTAAAGTGTTTGGGCTGCAAAGGGATATGTAGAATGGTACTTCGTTTCCCTTCTGTTAATCATAGTAGCAATGCAAACTGTAGCATGCTCTTTGCTCTTGTCTATTCAATTATTTAACAGTGGGTGGGGTTTTGGTTTTTGGCAAGAGATTTATTGAAAATTAAATAGCTATGTCGAAAATTTAGTAGTGATTTAAAAATAAATAAATGATTTGTTGAGTTTTTAAAAGGATAAATAGCATAAGAGGGAATTGGGCTACTTATGTAGCCCGAGGATTGAGTGTTCCTGATGTCTAACAGATATTTAGGCAGTTAGCTTTGAAATTATTAACAAAATATAATAAATTACAAATAAGAAAACATCTTTCTTGAAAATGTCATATTGCAGTGCTTTGTTATAAAACTCTGCAAAATGTGTTTTCTCAGCCAGTACAAATGCTTCACATTTGTGGCTGGGCTTTGATCAGTGGCAGTGGTCTATGTGGCATTACCAAGATGTCTGTGAGATCAGACTTTTAGAGAAGAGGAACTGGATCTTGGTAATGAGAAGCTTGTGCTTTAGAAATGTGCCAATTTAATGGCAAAAAGTCTTCCAAGGAAACTTGAAATAACTCCTGATCCAGAAGATACTGAAATTTTCTTTGTCTTCCTCGATGAGTGACTTTATTTCTGCCACATAAACATAAAAGAATATATCATGGCTCTATGAAAAATAATGAAAAATTTGACAGTTAATCTCTATTTTAAGCAACAAATAAGCTTGTAGGAAATAGATCTATAGTAGATAGTTTTCATTGTGTTTCTGAACTTGTTTAGCTCATGCAATTCACATTTTATGGGGTGCTATGAAAAGAACCCAGGTTTTTTTTTTTATTAAGATACAGCTTTGTGAGGAAGACTCTTATCTGTCTTATGCGACTATGATTTGGTTCCCAGATCCCCTCCCCTTCTGGAAGGTAGTATCCTGGCAGGGGAATGTTGATAATAACCATGCTCCAGTGTCTGGTAGATGGCAGCTTGCGTTTTTCTTTGATTATTGTGAGGAAGCTGGAGAATGCCAGACTCATCTCCGCGACATCATTATAAACACAGATTGCAAAGTACAGAGCACCAAGGAACAGTAAATTTAGCTTCACGTCTTACGCAAAAGGAGGAGACTCAACTTCAGACATAGAGGCATCAGTTTAATGAAGGCCTGGGGTGTGTTAGGCAGAAGCACCATCAGTAACTTTGCAGCGCAGCTCAGTTCCTTCAGTTCCTTCTAAGGGCCCCTGTGAATTAGGTGGTCAAAGGCATGGCTCATAACCATTGCACAGGCAGGCACATTTACAGGCCAGCTGGCATCAGCAGTCAATGAAAAAGGGTGCTGCAAGGTAAAATTTCATTTTGCCTGTAAACTGACACCAAATTTTCAGGGCATTGATGCATGAAATTTCTTAAATATTTGAACATTTTTATATGGAGAAAATGATTTCGTGTTAGTACATAACACGCCTTCCTGGCTTCGCTCCTGGTTGGCCAGGCTGATCCAAGACCAAGCTGGATGTAACCACAACTCTTACAAAGGAAGTGCAGTGGGTCACCATGCCTGTGAAGTCTACACTCGGCACATTAGACTCTCAGTTTCATTAAATAATATTTTTTATACAGTTAATATCAAAGGCCACATTGAAGTAGACTAGAAGGCATGTGGGTTATTATAGTACACAAAGGACTCTATGACTAATTTGTTACTTTGCTGGTACTTCTTACAGTCTTTGCTGGCCTTTTAGCCAAGGGATTCTTTCAGAAACTCCTGTCAACTTACAATAGTTGATAAATCTTTGATATTCTCAGCAGAATGTCTAAGGAATTCTTTGTTAGCATCACTTATTAATATACAATACAGACAAATTGATTTCCAAATCATGTTTTTTGCACAGGCCAACATTTTTGATGTGATCTAACAATATTTAGGAGTATTTTTGCTTCATCTAGTGCAGTTTATCAATATATGTAGAGTCAACTGGAGAGTTCTCTGATCTTTGATAGTTTTAAGTGGAATTGTTTATAGTTTATAATTTTTAGTTATCCAATTGAAAGAGTAGTTAGAGATTAAAATTTTCAAAGGCTGAGCATGGTTGTTGAAGTGCTAGCATTTTGTAATCCAATCCAATTTCAATGGGTAAAAATACCATTAGAATAAATGCATTAAAACTACAAAATAAAATGGTAATAAAATTATTGTTTTATCAAAGATTATAAAAAATTTTAAAATGAAAACTTTTTGAAAAGTTTCTAAAGTGGTTATTATATGCTGAAGCTTAAAGCAAGTTTCTCTGGAAGTACGTTTTCTTTTTTCCCCTCTCATTTCTTTTTTACAATTTCTATTTATTTATAAGAAAATGTTATACCTCTGAATTGAAATAAAATTTTAAAGGTTTAAAGATCACTATAGATACCAGTTAACAGTGATTAGGAGTTAAAGTAGCTGGAAAATGGCATCGGTAAATTTATTGATGTTTTTTAATGCCAGATTATGACAAAAATATATCACCTGCTTAAAATTGCAGATTTTTAATTAGAAAGGTATTGTCTTTGCTGCTTATAGTTTCTTTTCTCTAGATAATAAGTTTCAGTAATGTATTTATTCAACATTTTTGTTTATATGATAAAGAAAGTGATTTGTTTTTAATGAACTGCCCGTGTTTAAGTACAGCTTCTACCATTTAATAGCTGTGTGACCTTGAACAATGTACACAAATTCTTTAGTTTATATGTCTCAGTTTACTTATCTGTAAAATGAGGATAATAGTAGTTCCTACCTGTTGCAGTTCTCAGGAGCATTCTATGAGTTAACATTTTTAAAGTACATGAAGTAAGTCCCTTTGTGTTTGTTAAAGTAATAAACAATACAGGATACCTCGTTTTATTGTGCTTGTTTTATTGCACTCTGCAGATATTACTCTGCAGTTTTTTATGAATTGAAGTTTTGTGGCAACCCGACGTCAAGCAACCTGTGGGTCCCATTTCTCCACAATCACTTGCTCACTTTGTGCCTCTGTCATATTTTAGTAAATCATGCAATATTTTGAACTTTTTCATTATCATTCTATTTGTCACGGTCATCTGTGCTCAGTGGTCTTCGATGTTACTATTGTGATTGTTTGGGTCACCAGGAGCCGGGCCCATGTAAGATAAATAACATGTGTGTTCTGACGGGTCCACTGCTGGGCCTTTTCCCCGGTTCTCCCCTTCCCCTCCGGCCTCCCTGCTCCCTGAGACACAGCCGTGGAAACCAGGCCAATGCAAAGCCCTCGACGGCCCCTAAGTGTTCAAGTGAAAGGAAGAGTCCCAAGTCTTTCACCTTTAATCAAAAGCTGGAAATGATTAAACTTTAGTGAGGAAGGCACGTTGAAAGCCAAGACAAGGCTAAAGGCTCTTGAGCCCAACAGTTAGCCGAGTTGTGAACGCAAAGAAAAAGTTCTTGAAGGAAGTTGAAAGTGCTTCTCCAGCGAACACATGAGTGGTAGGAAAGAGAAGCAGCCCCATTGCTGACTCGGAGAAAGTGTGAGTAGCCTGGAGAGGCGATCGAGGCAGCCACAGCCTTCCCCTCGGCCGAACCCTAACCCAGTGCAGGACCGAACTCTTCTCAGTTCTGTGCCTGCGAAAGATTAGGACTTGCTGGAGGCTCTGCTGATGGTGGGTAGCATATTATTTTAGCAATAAAACATTTTTAATTAAGGTATGTACATTGGTATCTAGGCACAATGTTATTGCACACTTAATAGACTGCAGTCTGGTTAAACATAACTTTTATGTGCACTGGAAAACCAAAAAAATGTGTGCTTCTCACTTTATTGCGATGCTCACTTTATTGAGGTGGTCTGGAACCAAACCCCCAATATCTCTGAGGTCTGCCTGTTTGTCTGACAAAATAACCTTTTCTTTGGTCATTAATTTCTTTCTGCCTGCCCCCTCTCTCCCTCCCTCTCTGTCTCTCTCCCTACCTACCTTCTTTCCCTCTTTCTGTTCTCCTTCTTCCTTTAAACGTATCAGAAGGCCACATTAAAATGTGCATTGAGATCATTTATTCACTTATTTATTGGCTACCAGAGATTTTTATGGTTTCACTCCCCATATATATTTTATCTCTTCTCTCTTTTTATGCTATACATCTTGTTTGGTATCATAAAGAAACACTACTACCCGTGGAAAATAAATGTAAAAGAATCTCCGTGGAAAAGCCCAAGGTGTGTTTCCTAATGAAATCATCCTCATGTAGATAAGATTGGGAGAAAGGGAACAATTTGACATTTACTGACATTAGGAGTCAAGGCCCATTTTTCAGGGCTTGTTTAAAGGTAATGATGCCCAGGACTTCTTAATAAAGGTAATGGGCTGGCATGATTAAGAAACTTTCCTTTAGGGACCTGATAATCATGATTGAAGACCTGGTGCCTCACTGTGAGCACTATGGGATGGGATGGGATGGGGATGGGATGGGATGGGATGGGGGTGGGGATGGGGATGGGGATGGGATGGGATGGGGATGGGGATGGGGATGGGGATGGGATGGGATGGGATGGGGTGAGATGGGGTTGGAATGGGATGGGATGGGATGGGATGGGATGGGATGGGATGGGATTGGTTGGGATGGGGTGGGATGGGATGGGATGGGGGTGGGGATGGGATGGGATGGGGATGGGGATGGGGATGGGGATGGGGATGGGGATGGGATGGGGGTGGGGATGGGGATGGGATGGGTTGGGATGGGGATGGGGATGGGGATGGGATGGGATGGGGATGGAATGGGATGGGGATGGGATGGGATGGGATGGGATGGGATGGGGATGGGGATGGGATGGGATGGGATGGGATGAGATGGGGTGGGATGGGATGGGATGGGATGGGATGGGATGGGATGGGATGGGATGGACGATACCTGGTCTGAGAGGCTGGGGGCTGGGAGATGCAAGGAGAGCTAGGTAGGGATGACAGTGGGGTGCTTATGGAGATGGAAATGGAGAAGCCAAAGGCAAGCTTGATCATTTCCATGACTGCTCTGTCTCTGAGGAGGCTTTCTGGGCAACTCAGGTTTTGAGAAGTGCTTGACAGCAGCTTTATAAATTGGGATGTATGGTACAGTGTTCTAAACTGTGCTTCAGGGAATAGGCTCTTGGCTAACTCTGTTCAAATTGAAGAGAGAACAGACTAAATTATATTGCCTCAGGGACAGTGCATTCCGTTCACTGGGCAGAACCAAGCCACCCTGACAGAGGCTCAGCTCTAATCTCTGGGTCAGCTAAAGAGCAATTTTACTTTGCCTTGAGAATGCAGTAGTTCTACAAAATTGAAATTTCAAAAAGGCTTTACCGTTAGATATCACCCTGGATATTACCTTATTTCCTCTCTTTAAGTTCTCCTTTAGACATGGAGGCATTTCCACTTACGATTTTGCAGGACAGCACAATAAATAGGTCTCATTAATATCTCATTCGATCTTTATTCATATCACTAAATGTTTGTTGTCATTATCTAGTCTCTCATCACATATATTGGTAAATATATATATTCAGAACTTGAAGAAACAAAAATATTTTTATGGTAATTTATGATCATTTTTATGGTATATTTATGATCCTTATATAATATTTATTCATTTTCTTTTATATACATCAAATTTTATTTTCTTCTTTATTTTTTATTTCTTAAAATATGTCTTTATTGATTTCAGAGAGAGGAAGGGAGAGGGAGAGAGAGAGAGAAACATCAATGATGAGACTCTTTGATCGGCTGCCTCCTGCACGCCCCCTACTGAGGATCAAGCCCAAACCCGGGCATGTGCCCTGACTGGGAATCAAAACACGATCTCCTGGATCATAGGTCCATGCTCAACCGCTGAGCCACGCCGGCCTGCCAAATTTGATTTTCTTCTCTAAATATTTTTCTCTTTCTCTCTCCAAATAGATATAGGCATTCATTAATTATTTTGATTCAGTCATCCATTTTTCAAATATTTATTATTAGTTAAAATATGTCAAATGCTGCACCAGGAGGTGAACCAAGGAGAACTTGTGTTTCTAGTTCAAGGTATAAATGTCTATTTGGAGAGATAATAATCTGTGATGGGCTGCAAAAACTTTTAAAATTCTTTATTGATACAGCAAAAGAAAGGTAAATGTGAATAAAATTGGATTAAAGAATAAAAATATATTTAGTTATCTTAAAGAAGGGAGAATATAAATTTAGGACAGGCTCTCAATGTCAAATCTTTTTATTCAAAGAAGAATTTGTTAATTTGGATTCTTAAATGGAAATTAAATTTTAGATATTTTTCCTTCGTTCTTTTTTACACTATTTATTATTTCTATATTCTTTTGTAGAAGAAAGGCAACTCCATGGACAGGAACAAACTGTCGCTTGTCACCAAAGAAGCCAGGAGGAAGTGAACATCCATATCTCCATCCCAGTACTCTATGCTCATTGAAGCTTTTGCAAGGAACAAATTCCCTTGGATTGCTACCAGTGGAGATTTGGCTAGACAAACTGGTATTCCAGAATGCAGAGTTCAGATCTAGTTTTAGAACCCAAGGCAGAGCCGAGGTGGACACCTGAATGCCTTGGCAGAAGGCCCCCATCTTCCTCCCTGCCATTACCACCACCTGTTCTGTCTGGACAATCCAAGAACTGGCTCCCAAGTGAGGCAAGAATAGCTTGCAAATTGTTTCTGCACATGGGATTTTGTTCTGCAGTTTAGGAGACAAACCGGAGGTTATGTTGGTGCGTCTGAAAGGGGATGCTGCAGGTCAGGAACACGTGAGACCAGGACTATGAGTTGTTACCCTAGCTGTCAATGTTGGACCAGGCAATCATGTAACTAAACTCTGTCTGTGAATGATTTACAGGTAAAGACCTTAATACCACGGAATCTGTGCATATGATTTTTTTCCTTGGAGCATTTAAAACAAAAGAATTTGAGGTAAAGTATAGTAGAAACTCTAAGCAAAAGTCAAACAATTGTCTGCTTTTCACTCTTTCCAGCATTCTAGCAATTTTGTATGTATGGACATGCATATCTCTCCACATTTTTTTTTAATAGTGTTTAAAAAGAAAGTGTGAGTTATCTATGATCCTCTTGGTTGTCTTCCTTCACCTGTGTCTCCTCTATTCCTTTCAATAGTACCTTTGAAAAATGTCTCTTGGATTTTGAAGCAGAATGTGATTTTACATTGCTACAATAAAGTAAAATAAAAATATTTGAAAACTCAGAAAGAAAATAAGCAGATGGGTAAAACTAGCTTAATACAGGAGAAGAAAATGTTAGTCACTTTTTTGTGATTGTTTTTTCACATATGTATTTGGAGGAATTGACAGGCTCATTAACAGATGCACAAACTTGAAGGTGCTGTGGTGATTTTAGGTAGAAAGTCTTCAGTTAGAAGCTCATCGGCGTTACTCAGCCCAGGACACAAGAATTCCGGTAGAATGCTGAAGTTTGTATCTCCTTTCCAACAGAGGGTATATGTGTGTATGTGTGTGTGTGTGTGTGCGCGCGTACAGAAACTATTGGTGCTCTGCCCCATCCCCTTGTTTCTTATCATTAAAGGGCACAGGATTAGTTAGACCAATCAGGGCCCCTCTGTGGAGCTAGAAAGGAGGAGGTAGGCATGGCAACCAACAATGCCCACTACAAACACATTACTGTTCCCAATGACATGTTAAATTTAGCTGTAATGAATCACTTGTGGTCCACACTTTCTCCGCTTCACAACTGTTTATTCTAATGGTCCTTTTAAATTTAGTTGGAAACACAAATCAATATTTCAGAAGGAGGTAGTTAATATAAATGCTCAAAGTCTATTCCTCTCTTTGAACTAAAGGATCTTTAGATGGGCCTTGTGATTTTTTTTAAACTTATATTTACAAAAAAAAATGTTATACTGGCTCAGTATTAACCATCAACCTAGTTTCTGAACCAGTTTCTGACAGAAATCAGGTGCTTCACCTCCCATTTCTGGGAGAAATTCAAGTAAGCTAGAGCTAGAGGTAAACAGAATTTGGGGATTATGGTTAGATAAACCCTTCTTTATACCCTTCTAAAAAGTTATTTTTCTATCAGGTGTGCTCATTTATACCAGAAATAATTCTTAGACCCTTCCCATGTACAAGTAGATGATTATCTAATTGGTGTGGTCACAGTACTAGGAAACCCAATGGGAGTGTTGAAATCAGTGTTAGAGCTTTTTATGCTACCAGTTCTCAGAGGCAAGAGAGAGGTCAAACTGTGTGTTTGTGATATCCCTTGGATCACCTTCACCTTAGCTCTTGTTGGTTGTATCAGGGTAAGTGACAAATGTCTCCTTCTGTTGATAGCTGAGAAAGATTGCACTCTCTTAAGAAGGGCTGTTGTCTGTCATCCCTCAAATGCTTTTTCAGGTTGGCCCCTGAAGATTTTGTCACATGGATAGTGCTCATTCTTACTTTTTGGAATCAATGGAATCTTTACCTATGTGTTGTAATTTATTAGTTCTGGACACTTGAGAAGAGACAGGAAAATAATTAAATGTCTGGGCTACTGCCTAACTCTGAGAGCTTACTTGACAAAAGAATTTAAAGGGTGAAGGATAGAGGTGAGTGAATAAAAGAGTATAATATATTTATTCCAAGTATAAAGGATAGCTTAGGGAAAGAATTTGAAAAACAGCTCAGAAAATAGGTTTCATGCAAGTTGGAAAGGGCTAAATTCAGTGTGATTTCATTATCAACATCAATCACCATCACCATCATTGCTCTCATCTCAGACAGCAATCAATAACTAAACTCCTATTTGTTTAGGGTTCTGTGCTATTCAATGGAGATTTATGCCACAATGAGTCATCTTTGAAAAGGGCAATTCAGTAGCTGTTGTTGTGGGTATAATGATGACACTCAGGATGATTAAGTTTACAGTCTACTAACTACCGAGTTTATGGAAATAGATTCATCCATGATAAAAAGAATGTAATACAGGTTGGTAAATAAAGTAAGTTTGCAAAAGTGATTAAGAGAAGAAGTTTGTATTTCTGTGAATGTTTATTAAAAATCTAGTAGGAGGAAGCCCTCTTCTTCAATATAATCAGAACTAGGTGTTTGTTAATTATTCTGAAAAGTTAGTTAAAATCAGGGTATCATTATATAAACCAATCATAACTTAACATAAGATACTTAAGTTACTATAGACAATTTACATGAATCATGTCTGTAACATGGTGTATGGATACTCAAGACAATGCACATAATGCAATGAGCAAGAAACTGGTGACAATGTAAAGAGCAATGTTACAAGATCCTTGGTGATTCTGACCTCGTATCTAGTTGGGCATATAATGCATACATAATGGGATGCTATGTAAAACTTTATCTCTACCAAAAAATTGAGGGCAAAGTATATCAAGTGACCATACATTATAAAGAGAAGGGCCAGACCCCCTATGCAGAACATACTAATAATGACCACCACCCACCCTCACACACACACACACCATGATCTGGGGTCCTAAGCCATCATCCATCTGGAATATACAAAAAGAGTCAAGGAAATTAACTGAAGATGAGTAGAGAAGATTTCCTTGAAAAGAGGTGATGAGTGACTCTTTATCCCAAGCCCCAGTCCAATGATGGAAAGAAAGGCTCTCAGACAGTGAGAGGGCTCCAGAGGGGAAGCTGGATCTCTGGCTCCAAACAATGTGTTCTGAGCTACTAAAATTATTGAGCTGTTGCCAAGAGCCAGAAAGAGAGATGGAAGAGCACCTATGAGTCCAAAAAGTTTGAGAGACACAGGAAGTAAGGAGTGCTTTTTGCCTAATGAAGTCTGTTAGTGAGAAGCTTCTGGAATTATCCTGATGGCAGGGTAGGTGGAGAGAATCATGAAAGGACAAGGGCCTGAGTGCTTTAGTGAGTCAAGGGGAGCCTGTGAATGTAGGCAGGCTTGAATCACCCTGAGGGCTCCCTACACAGGCAAGGAGGCATAGGCAGAAAAAGGGTAGGTTGAACTATCAGAAATAGACACTCAGAGAAGGTGGATAATTCATCAGGCAGAGGGTAGAGTTCATGTCAGCAAAGGTTCATTTGCAGGTCCACATGGAGAAGATGTCTGAAGAACTTACAACAGGGCCATGTAATAACTGCAAACATGCCTGGAGAGACCTGCTGAACTTGAGGGTACCACTGCTTTGCTAGAGTAAATCCTTTCTCTCACCTCTTCTTTCTCTTGCCACTCCAGTCCTGAAGGAGCCAGAGGCAGAAGAGAGATTACAGAAGGAGGGATGGAAAATTAAGATGAAAATAATGAAGTACTGACACACTTTCCCTTCTCTACTCCAGACCTGAGCAAGGAAAGGGAGAGGATTTAAATTGGAATAGTTTGAAGTTGTGATTTTTTTTAGATGGAACTGATCTACGTAATACTGTTAATATCTAAAAGTGACCAGAAAGGCTAAAGAATCTACTTGAGATTTTTCCCCCATGTGTAGAAAGTGTCCCCACATTCCTCCCAACTCTGTTTCCTGCGCCCTAATTGTTGTGCATGTGGGTGGAACATTCGTCCATGCTTCTCACTGTTCCTTTCCTTTGCCTGCTGTACCCACCCACCACCTCTCTGCTCATCCTTCCAGCAAATGGAGGACCCTCCCTGAGGAATGGTGAGCAGGAAGAAATCGAAGAGAGAGAAAGGAGAAGAAGACATCTACAGAGGATTTAGATAAGTGGGAGACATGCTTTCTGTCAAAATTACTGAACGTGTTGCTGTTGAGACTCTAGGATCTCTATCCACGGAGCTTCCAAAGTCAGGAGTTGCTGACATGTGGTTTTGGAGAGAACAGTGTGGCACTCATCTTCTGCTAATGGCATGGCGAGGACAGCTCTGTGGCCATCTCTGGTCAGCAGATTCCTGAGGCCACAAGCTCACTCAGCTGCCTGCTTGTTTTTACCACTAAGTTTTTGAATTGAGAAGTGAAGACCAAGATGAGTGACCTATCTGGAGGCCACAGAAAGAGTTCTTTTATTGGAAAGAGTAAACCTAAATGAAAAAAATTCCCCTCAAGCACATACTCAAGCTGGTGTATTCATTAAGAAAGAAGTCTGTGTGAAGGAAATTATGCATTTGGTTCTATAAAGTGTTTTGGCTTTTCCCGGTTGAGTTGCTGTGGAGTTAATCCCAAGGCAAGGAGAAAACTTGCTGACCTAGTTTTGTGAGGATTAACTCCTTAGACAACTATTATAGGTGAACAAACATCTGTTCTATTTCTGTGTGAAAGCTGGTCGGGCACTGATGGTGCCAGAAGGCCTCTGCTGAGTGGCAGTCAAAGACCAGAGAGGGCATCAGTCTTTCAGCGACTGATGGTCCCACTGCAAGCAGCCACTCACCAGGCCCACAGTCCTAGGAGACAGTAACAAAACCATGTCGGGAATCTGTTCGAGGTTCAGCTCTACTTCAGAGCTTGACAGCACCTCACTATCCACCAGTCTTTGATCTGTACCTGGGGGCAAGCATTTGGGTAGAGTTGTGATTTTCATCGCTTTGCCTGCATTTCTTACAGAAAACTCAGTTCAGCGTTGCTGCCTGCCTTTCCTCTGGGAAGTCTGGAGTGCCACGAGCTTGAATTAGGCATGGTGTGATGTATCTGCACAGATCCATGAGCCTGTTGCCCAAGAATAGATAACTCATCGACTCATTGGTCATTATTATATTTTTATTAAATATTACTATTAGTTAATAATCAGCCATTATGCTAAGTGCTTTATATATGCTATTTCATTTACTATCCTATCAACCATGTGATTTAGATACTATCATTATTCTCATATTCTACAGATAAGAAAAGTGAAATATCTTTCCAAGTAAGTGGGAAAACTGGGGTTTAAATCCAGGTAATTAGACACGAGAGTCCACCATATACACCACACCTAGGTATATGTTTAGGTGATTTGATAGATCAAAGGTATATGCTTAGGTAACTTGATAGATAATGTCAATTTTCCCTTCATAGAATTTACATTATAAAAACTCCCACTCAGGAATATGGGAGTATCTGTTCCCCAGAGCTTCTTCAATTTTATTGTTTTCACATGTGATATTTGGCTAGCCTGATAGGTGAGAATTGACAACACAGTTTTAATGTGCTTTTTTTCTTCATATGAGTGAGGATAAGCCTCTTTTTATTTATTAAGGGCCATCTTTATTTCCTTTTCTGTGAATTATCTGTTCATGGCTGCTGCCCAACTTTCTTATGTTTTTACTGATTTCAGAGAGAGAGAAAGGGAGAGGGAAAGAGAGACAGAAACATCAACAATGAGAGAGGCATTGATTAGCTGCCTCCTGCACCCTCCCCCACACACACTGGGGATCGAGCCTGGAACCCAGGCATGTGCCCTGACTGGGAATCCAACTGTGACCTCCTGGTTTATAGGTCAATGCTCAACCACTGAGCTAAGCCAACTGGGAGCCCAGTTTTCTTTTTGATTGTTAAGGGTTCTTCGTATACTGGGAGGGTTACCTCTATGAATGTGTTATATGTTTCGCATGAATTTTTTCATTTTGTTGTTTGTCTTTTAGCTATCCTTAAGAAGTTTTTGCTCCCAAAGAGCTTTCCATATTTTGTGTCCTTAACTTTATTAACCTTTCCTAGTATTACTTCAGGATTTTGGGTTCTACTCCCAGCTGTATCTCCTCACCTCGGGGAGACTGTTGGGCTCTGCCTTGTTTCCCTTCCCCCCACTTTGGCCTGAAAGCTCACTCCAGGCAGTGCTCTGGGCAACCATAGCATATGCCTCAGAGTGGAATTTTTGGGTTAGCTTTAGCTGTCAGAAAGTTTTCCCAAGTTACTGTACCAACTTCTAGTCCCACTGGCCGTGTAAAAGAGTTCTAGTTACCCCACAGCCTTGGCAATACTGGTATGTTAGCCTCTAATTTTATTCATTTTGGTGGGACTAGTTTTAAATTTGTATTTCCCTGATGACTAATGGTGTTCAAGAGAGGAAATGATCTACTATTCTTTGGTCTTTACAGTCCCAAACTGTAAATACATAATCATAGACGTGGTTTTAAACCAGCACCAATCAATCACCCCCCAAACACCCAGGGACTGAACGGCTCTCTTTGGGAGTCGTGCTGAGAGTGGGCCATCAGCCACAACCCTCTCTGTGGCATGGAGCTGTATTTTCTGAATGGTACCTTTTGATAACCAGAAGTTTCTAGTTCTAATTTACTCATAACTGCTTACTTTTTTTTTTTTTTTTTCAATTATGGGAAATGTTTTAGTGTACTGTGCAAAAAAAATCTGTGTGGTTACAAAACATTTTCCCATGTTATATTTTAGAAACTTTGTTTTACCATTCACATTTAGATCCGTAATCATCCTGGAACTGAGTTTTTTGTTTGGAGTGAGGTAGAAGTTAACATACTCTCTTGTGCTATATGCATCTAATTTATATAAAACAATTTATTTTAAAAATTATTATTTTTTTCTTTTTCAACTGATCTGCAGTGCCCTTTTTAAAGAAGCCAAATGGTCTTGTAAGCATAAGTCTGTGTCTGGACTCTCAATCAAGTGGGAATTTTATTGCAGGAAGATCTTTAAATATAAATTCAAAACTTTTGGGATGGGCGTTTACACAGATTTTCCATTTCTTCTTATGCTTGTTGTGGTAAGGTGTGCTTGACTAGACATTTATCCTTTTAATCCAAAATTTCAAATTATTGGAATATAGTTGAGTTGTCCACTATATTCTCTTTTCCCCTCTGTATTTATTAATAAAATTTCAAACACTTACAAAAGTTGAAAGAATTTTATAGTAACATCCATGTACCACCACCTAGATACTATAATTTATATTTACTATACTTCATTGTTTATCTCCCCACCAATCTGGTTTTCCATCCTGTAATATTTTCTATTTTAACGTGAATTTCCAAGCTGCAAACATCTGTACAATTTCTGAAAGCTACTTTAGAATACATATTATTGATCTGTGTACAATTTTTTAAAACTTTTCTTTCTTCTGAGGTAAATTTACTTTAAATCACACATATCTGCAGTGTGCTTTCTGGATCGTTTTGACTGCAAACCAAACCTTTCCCAGGGTATAGAACATTGTCATCCCCAGGCGGATTCTTCATGCCCTTTCTCCGTAGATCACCCTTCCAGTTCCCCAGAGCCAACCAGTGTTTTGATTTTCTTTTTTTACTATCGACTAATTTTACGTTTATGGAATCATATGGTATGTTATTTGAAACGTTTCAATGCTTTAAATTTCCATAGCAATGCTCCCTTTTTTATTACAGTTCTCCCTCTTCTTTCTCTTTCTTTTCCTTAGTGGGCAGGAAGAATTAATTTTGACAGGATTATATCAATTTTATTAGTCTGTTAAAAGAAATGCAGTTAGCCTTTGGATATATGTAGTTTTTGCTTTTCTATTTTATTAATTTCTACCATTTGTTATTTTTTTCTTCTGCTTTCCTTACATTGAGTTAACTGTTCTTTTACCAATGTCTTCATATACTTAATATTTGATTTTTTCATGCTTTTTTCTTATCTGATCTATGCACTTATAGCTATTAATTTCCCAGTAAGAAGGATTTGTTTGCATCTCACAAATGTTGATGTTTTATTTTCATTATCATTTGGTTGACTGTAGTCTTTATTCCATCATGATTTCCATGTAGATTTGGACCCATGGGTTATACAGAAGGATGTTACTTATTTATAGGTGGGGGAAAGGTGGATTCTTATCTTTAAAAAATTGATTTCTAGCTTTATTCCACTATAGCCAAAGAAAATAGTCCACACATGATTTTAGCTCTTCGACATTTGTTGTCTTTGTTTTGTGATCCAGCATATGGTCAATTTTGAAAACTGCATCTTGTACACTTGAAAAATTATGTACTCTGTAGTTGTTGGTCTCAATGTTTTTTTAAATGAAATAGGCCAGGGCTGTAGATTAAAGACTTCTTTTATCTCAGGAAAATTATTCTTAAGTTATATCTTACGTGTTTCCTCTATTCTATTACTTTGCGTATGTGTGTTTTCTTTTGGGAGTACAATTGCACATATGTGTATATCATTTGCTTTTCTTTGTCATATGCCATATGCACACATATACTTTACACATTTTTGTTTTATTTATTCTTTTTCATTTCTACTCTCCATGTACACTGTGCATTCTGCAACATGTATTCACCCTTTCTCTGCCAATTTTACTTTATTTATTTAATGGTGGAATTTTTTTTCTTATTTACTAAGCTCTGCAAGGTCGCATTTCATCCATTCCTGCTCTCTCACTGTTTTCCCCTGGAAGTCTTGCATTTCTACCTAGTAGTCTATTGTCATACAGATGGCTCTTCCATTAAGTTCTTTCATTTTGCATTCCTGACAAAAAAATTGTCAACAACTTTTTATCTGCCTCATGGAAAATTTTTCTTTATGAGTATTCTTCATCTCTTAAGGAAACTTGCTACCCTTCCTTTTTGTCTTACAGTATTTTTATATACTTGCTGCATAACTCTTTTTGTCACTCATTGCTAATTGAGTCTTTTTTTTTTTTTTTTTTTTTACTAACCATTTGCATAAGTGTCTCATATATATGGAGGATCCATACATAGGCATCTTCTTAGATGCTAAATTCTGGCCAGCTATTTGAAATGTGGTTTTCTTTCAGAATTAATTGGAAAATCCTCTTCCCTGTTTTTCTGAAACAAATCAGATCCAGGAGTGCCTTCTGCAGTCATCCCATTAACCATGTCCACAATGCTGCTGTAGACAGGCTTTTCCCTTTAGACTGCTCCTCACACCCTCAGTGGGGACATTTTTTGTGGGACTTTCTGTGATTTGACATTTACAGACTCACTGTGAGGTCTCTCCCTCAGATTCCCTTAATTCTTTCTTCTTGGGCCATGCATAAAATTTGCTATTTTCCCAGTATATTACAAATGTTTTTGAGTCTTATTCTTGCTGCATTGGAAATAAAGTTTTTGTTTTTTATTTTTCTTCTTGTTTTTGAGTAGTTTCCAGAAAGAAAAGTAAAAATGTTTCAGAACCCAGGCCATACACTGTCTTGGGCATTTACTCTTTGCAGATAGTGATTGCATGTGTGCATGCAGAGTGGAGAAGGGTGAGTTACATTTCTATTTGGTATCTGTGCTGTACCACTGGCAGGCTCCATGAAAAAAGTCTGGAGGTGATGCTGAAAACAAAGCAAGACCAAGGTGTGAAGATCTCCAGTGAATACATGTATTGTTCCAAGTGGAATAAATTGTCTTTTGGGAATTTAAACAAAAAAGAATGGAATCCTGCTCCAAGGTTGGTACCTGGTGAAGATCGACTATTCATGGCAGTCACTTATATCTGGTTTACAGTGTGGTCCAAGATAATTTGGTAGGAACTGTGGTCTATTAAAGATCAAAATTAAAGCTTTGGGGATCAGTATTAAAAGAAAAATGTATTAGATGTTTAAGAAGTGATAGAAACAGAAGAGATGTGTTAATCATTAGAAATAGTTCTCAAATCTGCCTCTGTCCTGGCATGGGCTCAGCAGTGTGATACCAGAATAGGCAACTTGGAACGAAACCTGGTTATAGATTCTTGGAATGTGAGGAAGAGAGCGACTAAGAGAGGGAGAGGCTGAATTAGAGACATTTCACGTTAATCTCCAAAAGTCTGTTTGCATTGTATGCAAGGGAACCCCAGGGTTCACTCAGAAAAAGAATATGTGCCCACTTAGATCTGGGAGGATGGTGGATGAGAGTTCCGTCCATGGACTGCCTCCCAGGTTAAGTGGGAAGCTGAAAAACCCTCTCAAAGACTCATGTGCCAAGGATAGTATTGACAGTGTAATATACTTATATGTTCATGTTTTTAACCAGTTTCTTTACTTAATTTTTAATTATAGCTTTTTGACATCTTAAGTATTCAGAGGAATGATGATACAGAAAATTGTGTGAAACTAAACACCAAAGGATTTGAATTTTAAAATGCAAGAATTGAGCTGCAGCAATAAAGATCCTCTTTGTAGATGCTTCATAGAAATCAGAAAGGAACACCCTGAGCCCTCCTGTCAGAATCACAGGTGGTAATGAAAAGACACAACGATCCATTTTGTTTCTCTGGGGCGGTAATAGCTTTCTGTACATTCTTATGTAACCCACTAAGGTTGCATAAGAAACCCACCACAGTGTGGGAGTCAGATAATAGGCTATCAAAGAATAACAGCAAAATGACAGCTGTGTGTGTGTGCATGTGTGTGTGTGTGTGTGTGTTTTCAATGCCAGATCTTGTGGGAACTATAGCTATTAGGAGTGATGGATTAATTTCCAGTTTATAAAGAATTAATCCACTTGCATTTAAAATGAAAGAGGGAACCTGATGGAGATGTTCTTATGTATCTTAAGATAATTCCAACTTAAGACAATCCTGTAAACATTTAAAATAAAAATTGTTGAGCCACATGACATTAAGAAGAAAACACCTGCAGTCGCCCTAGCAACCACAGGCCAGTCTGAGTAGCTATGAGTCTGCAACTACAGAGTGAAGCCAGCAAGAGGAAAGTGTGTTTCCTTCAACAGTGAATTGAGACTGGCTTAAAATTGGTCATAAAACAGTGATTTACATTCTCTGGAAAACTTCTCAATTCAAATGCAGTATATACAAAATTTAATCTTATATAAAGTCATTTGGATTTTAACCTGGGATCCCCAATTTAAAAGAAATGAAAAGTCAGTTAAATGGAACTTTCTCAGAGATCGTTCTATATCCAGCTATTTTTGTTTATCTGCAACTGGAAGGTAATAATACTTAGTACTACTTATTTGAAAAACCTTCTGATTGTTGGTTTGGAAATATTCTAATGTAGTTACAGTACTTACCCTAGAGTCCAAGGAGAGTTCACACTAAGATTTAGTCATATTACAGGATGCACATTATAGGATAGATTGGCTCTGCCAAGTGTCTGCAATTTTATAAGTTCTGGAAACTCTTGAGGAAAAAAGATGGTAAAAATAGAAGATGTATATACACATATATATATATACACACACACACATATACACATATACACTCATGTATATACACATACACATTCTCATATGTAATACACACATACATATATTTTATATACACATATGTTATATGCCTATATTATACATAGGTTTTATATGCCACATATAGATATTATTTATAATATATGTGTATAAACATGTATATGTACTTATATACATATATTATAGTTAATATAAGAATTAGTAAATTCAATCAACCTCACTGACCCAGTACCAAACTATTTTAAGCTTTATTTCTCTGTGGTTATAGTTAGATTATTCTTAGCCTGAGTAAAGTAGCATTAAATTACAGACTCACAATACCATTTTTGACTGTGTTCTGACACAAAGATTAAACTCTGTGCCTTCAGAGTTTACCCTATATATGATCTATGTCAGAGCTTAGGATCTTGGTGTGAACACTGGTCCCTCTCAGTGTCCTCTCTCTTACACAAGAAGTACTCAGTTTTTGCTCGTGCATGTTTGCAATACAGTCTTCAGACCTCCCTCCTGTTAGCTGAGGTCTGCCTTTCTCTGCAAATGCACTGTCATTCCTTTCTCTGGCCCAGTTCTGCTTCCACGACCTGGCACACATTCCGGTGCCATTGACCTCTGTTGCCCTTGTCTGGTCCAAGTGCAGCCAAGGTTGGGATGTTTCATCACCTGTGATCTCTGCCCTTCACCCTCTACTCTCTACCCCCAGTGCTCCTCAAATCCCGCACCCGGGAGGCTACTCTGCCCTTTCCTTTTCTTTCCTGGTCTTTATTCCTATCTCCCAAGGCCTTTCTTCAATTTACGTTTCAAAGCCAATGAATCAGATTAGTTATTCCCTTAAAATGCAAGGGAGACAGCTAAGCATAGGAATAAAATGCCCCCAGAGGGAGTGTGGGTGGGGATGGTGGGGCAGAGAGAACTCACATGCGAACACATTTTCTTCCCAACACACAAATGTGCTCTGTGAATATGAAATCCTTTCTCTTTATCATGTAAGTATATTATAGATTCTTACATGCCTATATTTTAAGTTAATGTTTAAATGAAAACCTCTCTTAAGAAGGAATAAAGGAACAGAGCAGGACTTCTCAAAGTTTATTATACACACTGCTCTGGCCTGTGTGGCTCAGATGGTTGGGCTTTGTCCCATGCTCCTAAAGGTGTCCATTCCATTTCCCCTCAGGGCACATGCCTGGGTTGTGGGCTTCATCCCCCGTAAGGGGCCTGCAGGAGGCAGTCAATTGATGTTACTCTCTCTCTCTCCCCCTCTCCCTTCCTCTCTCTCTAAAAATCAATTTAAAAAGCCTTTTTAAAAAAAGTTTATTATACACATTAATCATCTGGGGATCTTGTTGGAAAAATAGAGAATCTGATTCATTAAGTCAAGCGAGGAGCCTGAGAGTCTGCCTTTCCCACATGCTCCCTGGGACTGCTTCTGAGGCTCAAGTCCACACTGGGAGTGGCAAGGCTACAGGGTAAACGGATCCCAAATATTTCATAACTTCTAACTTAAGAAATATTTTAAATGGAGGTTTCAAAGTTATGTTTATGTGTTGGTACAATGATACAACACTTTCTTAGCTAAGCCTTTGAAAAATACATTGAGTTTCCTCCCTTAGAGCAACCAGATCACATGATCAGCCGTACTCCCCACCCCACCTCAGTGATAAGCATCAAGAGTCTCCAGGGAAAAGAGAGCTAAGACTTGCTCTGGGCCCTCTTCCCTGCCCTCATTTAGTCCCAGTGCTGCCCACAGGTACCACACCACCAGCTTTCTCTCTCAGGAAAATAACAGTGGGAGTGCATGAGGTGAGAGTTCTTGAGTAGACAATGTAAATAAGATTATGAACTATAATTTTTTGAAAGCTAGATAGAACATTTTTACCTGTTTTATTCTCTTATCAAAAGATCCTCTATAAGTAGCAAAATCAAACCAAACCAAAGGCAGAAGGAAGTAATATTACATCCCAGCCCCGGGAAAGCTTTAGGACAGTACCCAGGTGATGAGCACCAGGCATGGCTGTCACAGGACAGGACACAAGTGGGAACCAAATAGGATCTTAAGAGAAGCTGAGCTTAGGGCCAGGTTCAACATAAAGTATAAAAGGAAGAGAGAGAACCTGGAGTAGTGTCATTAAGTCTAGCAAGACAAAGGATGTGTGAGATGGCTTGTCTCCAGAGGTCCTTGTCACATAAGCACACACAAGAGTGTACAGTCCTATCTTGACATTCAGAAGTCTTTCCCAGGCAAGGCTATGACTGTAATATAAGGGTTCAAGCTGGCAAAAAGAAGACAAAACAATCGCTCCAACTAGGAGACTGGGCATAATGTACCGAGGTGTTGAACAGACAGGGCCACCTAATGAGAGAAAATGAAAAAAATGTGATGCCAAATAGAATATCTTACTGTCTTTTGTTCTGAGGACCCAAAGATGTATCCACAGAGACCTAGGTGCAGAAGATGTCTCCACAGGCCTGGGCCCTTTGTGAGCAGGCTGAGCCTTGGGGTCCTTTCATGTTCCTATCTAAGATGCAGAAGGAGACAGGGCGATGGATATGACTCTGTTACTTTGGAGCCACAGACCTTTTCAAGCTGTGTGGCCTTGGGTGATTGTCTTAACCTTTTGGACACTCAGTTTCTTCATTTCCATGTTGGATAGTACTAACACCTCCCCCCTTGCCTTATTGTTATATGAATCGATAGTAATGACTTAAAGTCTCTCTATAGACTCTAAGTGTCTGGCTCACAGACAAAACCTAAAAACTGGTTATTGTCCCTGTAAAAAAATTACTTGATGTAAAATTATAGCATAAAAGACAAGATGAACAATAACTTAAACCCATTTTCTACATGGTGTTAGTAATAACGAAGACGGGAGATAAAAACATTGTTTTGTGGTCCAGAAGATTTTCATTATCAGTCAAACCATGACACAAGTTTTAATGCTGTCAGCACTCTGTTAGCTTTTGCTCTGTGAAACAAACTCAGCCATTCCAAATCTGCCAAATAGTTTCCAGAACTGGGAATTTGTTTTATCCCAGTTACCATTTTGGAGGGAAATCGTTAAATCCCTTCTGAGCAAGTGAAGACAATGCAAGGTTTTCAGATTTGTTAGAAATGTAAGAAGACAGTTAATTGTCCAGTGAAAAATAAATGTATAACCAGCTAGGCAAGCTTACAAAGAAAGACCTGAGCAAGTGGTCTTGAAATAAAAAATCAAAAGTTGGTGGTTGAGGGTCATGGTTAGTAAATCTAGAATTTCATAAGACGTTACTAGACCAGACTTGCTCTTTCAGAAATAGATATAGTAAATTATAAACACCTCCATTACTGATTCATTTAGGTAATATTTTTTGACATACTTTCTTTGAGACTGTCAAAAACAAAGAGAACAAAAGCATTTAGCTCAATGATTCACTGAAACATTGATATTTTCCCTTCTTAAATTGAATTCCCTTTATATGGAAGGCTCAGAAGGGTGTCATGTAAATTATTGTTTCAATGTGTGTGCTTTTTGTTCCTCTGAAATGTAGTCTGTTTTCAGTACGCTCTTTGCATATCTGCTTTAAGACACTGGGAAGCACTCCCAGCAGTTCTATTAAGAAAGGCTATAAAAGTTACTATGCATTTTTTAATCAAACACTTACTCTACTCCAAGACCCTTCTTACAAACATGAACTAATTTTGTCCTCACAACAGTCCTGTGGTGTAGGTACTATTATCTTCTGAAGCTGAAAGTAATTCTCTCTTGCAGAGATGGACTTCAACCCAAGAGTCTGGGTCCAGACCCCCTGCCCTGAGCTGCTATTTGGTACTGACTTGGCTCCATCTTTTATTTTATTTTTTATCTGAAAAATGAAATTTATTTTATTTCACTTTATTTTTATTCTTCAATTACAAGTTACTTTCAATGTAATTGTGTATTGGCTTCAGGTGTATAGCATAGTCGTTAAGCAAGCATATACTTTACAAAGTGTTTCCCCCAATATTTCCAGTACCCATCTGGCACCACACGTAGCTATCGCATATTATTGACTATATTCCCTACGCTGTACTTTATGTCTCCATGACTGTTTTGTAGCTTGGCTCCATTTAATCATGGGTGCTTTTTTATATTTGAGCACTACCCCCTGATCTGATTTTACTTATTTAGTTTTGGATCTCAGGGCACAGAATTGAGCTAACTATATGGCAGAGTTTGGTTGTATGTGTCTGCAAGCACTTCTTTTGTCTGATCATGTTTTGTTTTTCTCTTTCCCATCCCCACCCTAATGTACTTAAAATGTAGCTCTCCAATTCCTCCTTCCTGTGTTTATGTAAATTCAGGCAACTCTGTCTTTGAAAACAGTCAGGATATTTGTGTGTGTGTTTTAAAAATTACATCGGTTCTACTGTGTGATGGATCTCCCTCTGCTTTGTTTCTTTTTTCCCCCCATTTCAAATCCTTCTGATGTAGCCATGTTCTCTAAGTAAAAGGAATTCATTTCTGACTGTTGCAAAGTATGCTACTGAATGTACCGATTACCTTTTCCTCCCCTAAGGAACACCTATGTTGCTTCCAACTCCTTGTGACCATAACCAACACTGTGATGAACCTTCTTCTACATGAGCCATGATGGATTTGCACAGGAATCTCTCTAGGATGAGCCTAGGGATGGAATTGCTAGATTCCATTCATATTTAATTTCTTTAAGTAGTTTTAGGTCTCTCTTTAGCTGAGCTATACCAGTTTGTATTTCCATCCATAATTCATACTATTTTCTTTCCCCACATTCTGACCAACACTTCCTACTATTCAAACACCTAACTTTGCCAATGTGATAGCTACAAAGGCTAATATGTTTGTAAGAAGATGCCCAACTCACTAAGAATCAAAGCCAGAACTTGACCAGTGTGGGGACAGCATGGCTGAAGGTGTGATGTGGTAGACACTTTGAGGGAAGAAACTCATCAATGTATTGTTCAAAGGTCTGAAACTAAGAAAACGTCACATTATTGTGCTAATTCATAAATATGTATTTAACATTCATTTAAATATTTCTTAAATGAAAGGTTACAAAATATTTCATATATTCACAAATAATTTAAATACATCTTTCCTATTCTTTTATTGTTTAGCTCTAGAATTTTTTTCTTTCATATTTAGATGTTTTATGAATTTGAGATTTGTTTGAGTAGGAATCTTGCTTTATTTTAATTCTATATATCAGCTAATGTTGCCAACACCATCTACTTAATCATCCATATTTTCTCTAATGATTTTCAATGACACATCTGTCATATGCCAAATTTCCAAGTCTGTTTCTGGGATCACTATCCTGTTCCAAGCTTCTATATGTCCTTGTGCAAGACTAACTTTATTACTCTTACTACTGAAAATTTATTTGAATTGTTTGTGGAAATTTTATTTTATATAATTTTATAATCAATAGAAAAGTTCCTTCCAAAATTCTGAGGAAATATTTATTCTAATTGGTTTAATCTAATTGACTAATTTATGGAGATTGACAACTTTGTAATTTCAGGTATCTCATCTACAAACCAAGGATATATTCTGTTTGTTTAGGTTTCCTTTTATATTCTTTAATAGAATTTGAATACTTTTGTTCATACAGATTGTGAAAATTGTTAAAGTATTTCTTGTTCTTCTTAGTTTTTGTTACAATTGTGAGAGGCACTTTATTTTCTTTAGAAACATTTTTTTTTTCAATTATAGTTTACATTCCATATTATTTTGTAACACTTTATTTCTTTCACATTTTCTAGTGGACTGTTACTGATTATACAGAAATACTATACAGCACCCATGATAATCTTTAATTATTCTGCTACCATTCTCTTCCAATAATTATTCTACCTATTACATTTACAATCTTTTTCTTTTGCCATCAATACTATATTGAAAATTATAAGAAGTTCTTCTAAAGTTTTTTTAAGGTTTAAATATAAGGTTTTGGTATCACTTTTAGTTGTTAGATTCTTAGCTTAAGAGTTTTTAACCTAAATAGATGTTAAATTTTGTTTTGTTTTGTGTGTGTGTGTTTTTTTCCATCTATTGGGATCACCATGTAGTTCTTCTCCTTTAGAGGCCTTTTTAAAAAAATGTCAAGCCATCCTTGAATTAATATGATGTTTGCTTGTTTTTATAAACCATTAGATTGTATAATTTAATATATTATTTAGCATTTATGTGAAATTGTCTTACAATATATTTATTTTCTTTTACTGTTCTTATAGTAGCATCATAAAAGAAGTTTGGTAGCTTTCTCTTTTTTTATTTTATGGATCTAATATAAAATAATATGTTTATGGAAAGTTTGGTGCAACTCAGCTGTAAAATCAGCTCTTATTGGCAGTTATTTCGAGGGTAACGAAGGGAACTGGAGTGTGGTGAATAGGTTTTTGACCAACATTTTAATTTCTTTAATGGTTATTGGCCCATTTACATTTCTTTATAATTTTAACATTGCTAAACAAATCTAGTTAAATACCTCTTTTCATGATTATTTTGCTTATATATATCTTCTCCTTTTTCTTGATAATGTGCAGACAGAAGTGTGTCTAAATGATCAGTCTTTTAAATGAATACAATTTGTGTTTTGTTAATTATTTCTATTGTTGTATTTTTGTTCTCTATTTCAATTTTTACCCTTATTTTTATTCTTTCTCTTTTTACTTTATTCAGTTGGCCTTTGCTGCCTGGTTTCTTTCCCACCATACTTTTTTATATTCCAATTTAAGTTATAAGTTTCCTCTTAAATAACTTTTAAACTATTTTTTACAAGTAGGCATATAATATTTTCATTATCATTCAATGATTAATATTTTTACAAATTTCTCTCATCTCTCATTTATGCAATAATAATTTTTTTTTAATCCTCAGAGGATATGTTTTTATTGGTTTTTTTTTAGAGAGAGAGGAAGGAGAGAAAGAGAGAGAAACATCAATGTGACAGAGAAACACTGATCAGTTGCTGCCTGCACGTACCACGACTGGGGATCAAACCTGAAATCTAGGTCTGTGCCGTGACCAGGAATCAAACCTGCAACCCTTCTGTGTAGGGGACTATGCTCCAACTAACTGAACCACTTGGCCAACGCTACTCAATAGTTATTTTAATTATATATTTTTGTTTATTTTTAAATTTCAGGCATATATGATATTATTTAGCTAACTATTATTAATGATTTCTATGACTTTGTTGTCTGATCATTAAAAAACAGTGACAGCAAGGTGTCAGTGCTGCTGTGTTCAATTTCAACACTACAGGTTAACATCTATGTGTCTCTGGGCCTTTAACTTCTCTGAGCTTCAGTTTGCTCATTTGCAAATTGGAAAAAATAATACTCATACACTTTTTATTCAGCAGTCATTGTCTGTCAGGCACTGATATGAGACCTCACTACTTCATAAGAATGCCAGAAGAATCAAAGGTGATGCTACGTAAAATCGCTAGGTAGGCCGCAGAATACCTTATTAAAGTGGAAAAGCTGCTTTGTGCTTAAAAACTTCGGCTCTGAATTGATAAAGATATGTGTTCAACTCCTGCCTCTGCCACTTAGCTCTGTTATTTTGAGCATGTTACATAATTTCTCAGCATTAATTTCTCAAATCGTAAAGTAGAGATAATACCTACATCAAAAACTTGGTGTGGATTTAATTGAGATAACCTGTGGAAGCACTCAGTGGATACCCAAAGCCTAACATCTGTCATGTGTACAATAGCCATTGGCTGTTATTAGCATGTACGTTTGCTCCTTCCAGGAATGGCAGTGTTCCAATAGCTTTAATCACTTCTCAAAAGAAATTAAAGGGACATTAACTTTTGATGACTTAATGTTGCAGAACGTAAATGTAGTAGGTCCTTTAATAAATACTGAATGACTGTGATTACTCATTCTTGCCCTAAGAGCATGTCTTGAATTCTTGAGTTGTCTGGCTCAATGTCATAGTCTTTGAAGAAGTAGCTGAGATTTTTTGAACCCTTGCCCAGGAACTTGGTCTTGGGTGGTACTGCAGTGTGTTGAAAAGGAAATGCTTTGCATAGTAACAATTCAGAATCTGAGGAAAATGCATGTGGGCTGAGTTAGTTAATGGAGGGTGTGGAGGAGGGCGTGGGTGGAAATGAAGAACGACAGAGGTTATAGACTGAAAAGCAAGAATGTCATTGCAATACCCCAGGCCCTGATAATTTCGGTGTGAATTACAATTGAAGTTGTGGGAATGGGGATTCATTTTCTAGAACAGCACTGATTTCTCCTGCCCAGCATAGTACTACTAGCCACAAGTGGTTATTAAACACTAGAAATATGGTTACTGTGATTGAGCTGAAGTTAAATTTTATTTGATTTTTAATTGATTTAAATTGAAATTGAAATAGCCACATGTAGCTAGTGGCTACTATATTGAATAATGCAATGCTAGAAAAGGGAATTGGCAAAAAATGATGTCAGATTAAAAGTGGGTACTGAAGGAGTGAGAAAAACAGATATTTTCAATGACCCCTGGGGAAAGACTTAGGGAGTCAGGGGAATATGGATATCTTTTCTTTCCTTCAGGGCCCTTTACACAACCATCTGTCAAAACCACATTAAAAATCCTATGTCTCTGTAACCTTGTCACCATCCTGCAATGCCTGTTACATTCCCCTTGTCATAACCATAACCCCATGCCCAGAGCCCAGGGGAGTGGCACACCATATGGCAAGAAGTTCTACCAAGGCCAGAGGAGCTGCATTAATGCCAGAGCATGGAGATTAATATTCATGGCATCAAAGGAGTGCCTTCTGTACACACAGCCCACATCAGCCCATAGGCTGGCATGCCAAGGGCAAAAAGCTGCCTGGCGGGATGGCAATATGATCTCCCCAGGCTCAGTCATAGAAAGCCAGAGCCTGCAATTTTCTATCAAGACATTTTAGCTGAATTTCTTGTGTGTTTGAGCAAGATGTATATTTGGGTATGAGAAATATTGTGTGTGTGTCTGTGTGGGTGCGGTTAAAAACAAATAGTACAGCACTTTGGATAATAGCACTTAATGCATATTAAGTTTAAAGAAAAGGTACAGTCTCTTTTAGAAGTAAAAGATTTGAAGATGACCTTATGCTTATTTTGTGTTGTGTCTTCTCAGCTTTTTCCTGATTATCCAGAGCTGTGCTGAAGCTCAGAGCTTCCCTTGTCTAAATAGCTCTTCTCTCCCACCTGAGTACAGGATCCGGTGCCTGGGGCCCAGTTATGGCCTCCCTTTATGAATCTATGTAGTGGGGAAATCTTCCGTAAGCAGCAGACGAGTGCTTTCTCAGAGCTGTTCCAGGACAATTCTGACTGCACCAGAGAAATCAGGAAATGAGGGTTAGAGAGATTGACATGTGGAGGGAACATCATTCCAGGTCCAACCCAAAGTGTGCTTAGTGAGCCTGGATCAGTACAGAGGGATGGATCATTAGATTGGACTATTAGCTGGCATCAAGTTATTACAAAGTAATTGCTACACTATGGCTAAACCTGCTTCTTAGAGTAGACAGATCAGATTCTTAGGTCAGAGTCCCTTTGACCCTGAGCCCCAACAAGGTTTGCTCATGTGACTCTTCCTTCCCAGCATTCCATTTCTGGCTAACCCTTCCCAACCACCCAAATGATGGCATTAGGTTTAAGTATGTGCATACTATCAGTTAGGCAAGTGGATTTCAGCCATTTTTGACCTATATATAGTAAAACATATATTTGAAATTCTTATTATACAGTGGCCTGTCTTCCTCTTCATGTTTCTGTGGCATTTTATCCCCACTACCTTGCATGGTTTGTAGAGTGAATCTCAGAGGACAACTTTGCAGACACGTAGCAGATATCTAACTGGTGCTACTTACTTCCACAGAACACGAAAATAGAGCATTTCTCATTGCAAGAGAACCTATCATGCCTTCCAGAGAGTAATTGCTTCTTGTCTGTAGTGTAGTACAGGAGCTGCTGTAACATAAATGCATTCGAGTTGCTCATTTATTCAATATCCCTTTGTTAAGAACCCATTATTTCCTCATAGCCCAGTTGGACAGATAACTAAAGATAACTAACTGATTTATTTATTTTACATAAAGTGCAAAGTGCTACTCCTGACATGCTGTCGCCAGAACTCTTGGGCACTGTATATTTCAAACGAGAAATACCTTATTTAAAAAAATAAATAATTGAACAATAGTAAATTTGAAGATAATTTACTACTGTTCTTTTGTGGTGACACAACCAACATCTTAAAGGGCGAGACAAAACACAACGCCGAACTAACTAACCACGACCCTCAGATTTGATCTCTCTCTTCATAAAGTGTATTTTATAAAACCCAGATTTCAGATCTGCGCAGCCGAACAGATGCACACAAATTTTACTTTTTCAGTATTTTTTTCTGGCTTGAACAAGTTCCCTGTCTTCCATGAAATCTTCCTTGGCCACGCTATCCACTGTGAGAGCTTGTCAGGCGATTCTTTTCCTCCTCCCTTTGCGTGTAGGAATCTGTGACATCGTTAGCAGGCATTAACTCCTGCACTGACGGCCTCACTCTCCCGTGCTGCGTGCTCGCTGCTGGCTGAGTTAGGTGCTCTTTTAGGACTGATGCTGCTGGCCTCAGCTGTCATCACCCAACCCTAGGACATGCGGCCTCAGGGCGGGCACCCGCTGGCCTGCTGAGGACAGCTGGGGGCGGGGAGGGGGGCATCACTGGTGGCCCACTTGCAGCTTGACAGTTTGCCTCCGAAACAGATTTCATTGGAACAATCTGGTCTTTCTTTAAAAGGGGTGGTTTTTCAGCACACCGTTTGGTTTACTTTTGGATTGCCATGAAAATACAATGAGGAAGTAATTTCTTTGAAGGAATTCCTCTATTTTTAGCCAAAAGGTACTTTTGGCTACCAGAGCTGCCTGCCCTTTTAAGTCCCAAAGCCCTCCTCAGCTGGCTTCTCCTGCGTTCCCACCCAGAGGACTGGCGCTTCTGCTTGGCTCTCCCTCCAGACAGAACAGAACAAACAAAACCGCTATGATTGCCCCCGGCTGGTGAAAAAGTGAAAAAGTGAAGGCTGTAATATCTTTGTTTTTTAGGCCAGTTTTCTCCCTCCCTCCCTCCCTCCCTCCCTCCCTCCCTCCCTCCCTCCCTCCCTCCCTCCCTCCCTCCCTCCCTCCCTCCCTCCCTCCCTCCCTCCCTTCCTTCCTTCCTTCCTTCCTTCCTTCCTTCCTTCCTTCCTTCCTTCTCTCTCCCACCCCTCTATCTCTCACTCTCTCTCTCCTTTCTTTCTCTAGAAACAGAACCTAAAATAGCGGTTAGATCAATGTTTTCTTGACTATTAAGAAGAGAAAGGGACCATCAGGGAAATGATGGGGTGAAAATCTTCACAATCCCAGATGCATGAGCCCTCGGCTGCTTCTTCAAAATTCCCCTTCTGAAGAGAAACCAGAAGGAGAGTGAAATAAAAAGGGAGTTTTACAAAATGCTTGGCTTCAAAAATAAGAGTGCGAGTGTGAGAGCCCACTAAGGGGAGTGTGTGTGTGTGTGTGTGTGTGTGTGGTTGGGGGCTTGGGAGAGTGAGGCTGAGCCAGGGAAATGCAGCGACATAAATCAGGCTTGTGCTGAGTTTCCTGCTTTTTTATTGGTTTGTTCTCTGTGGTGCTTCCACTAAAACTGCTTCCTCTTTTTTCTACATTCATTTTGTTCCCAGTCCAGAAGGTCTTGGATGATGTTGGCGAGATGCCAAACATCTGGGTTTTGAAGGAGAGTGGAGGGGTGGGGGGCTGTCTCTACGGTTAAGTAATTCAATCTTTACATGTCCTTTGGGATGCTCTACATGGTGTGGCCTCAGAGGTCTGATGACTCTCTACTTGCCAGACATCTGTTGAGCACTGTAGGAATCACGCATGATACCCCACTTGTTTAAATAAGAGATAAATAAGTGGCAGTCAAATTTATGACAGCTTCATAATAACTGGAATTATAATTATACCATTACAAATATGTAGTATTTTAACATTTTATATATAATGTCTACATGTATCATTATCAGAGATCCCACTTTTAAAATGTTACTCTTTTCCTATCCCTGAGATAGGTGCTTTACTTATATTAGCTCATTTAATCCTCACAATAGTCCCAACAGATAATTAATATTATCATTTCTATTGCATATTCAAGAAAACTGAGGTTCATGGAAGCTACATGACTTGCTTAATATTGTCTAGCTAGAAAATAGTATAACTGATATTTATATCTGGGTCTTTCTGACTTAAGAATCCTGGAACAGGTTTTTTTTTACATTTCAGTCGATTATTGCAAATATTAATACAAATAATGAAACTAATAAAGGGAGCAGTGAGATTCCTACTTTGTTCATTTGAGGTTGTTTAATTAAAATATTGGTTTTAATTTTTTGCACTTTATTTTTCTACCTATGTGTGCTCCTCAATTGTAACATAAGTAGTTGTGAGCTATCTTTTACAAGGAGAAAATTTTAAAACACTCAATAAATCTGAGACTCCATAATCGCTACAAAAAATAATTTAGAGAAAAGGAGGGCATTAGGTTAAAATGCATTGACCATAATTGTGAAAATGATACTTGGACCAACCACATTTCTTCATTCTAAACTATATAAGACTGAGCATAATTTCTATCAATTATTTAATATTTTTTATGTGTAACTTCTTCAGTTACCTATTGCTATGTAACAAACTCCTCCAACACATAGTAGCTTAATACAACAGCTACTTTTGTGGGTTAAGAATTCAGGAATACCTTAGCTGAGTGGTTCTTCTGCTTCATGTGACTTTGAATGGGGTGACTTAGTGGTTTTCAGTTGATGGCTGGGATGATCTAGAGCTTTGCTGTCCAATTACATACAGCATATAGTTTTAAATTTTCTAATAGCCCCATATAAAAAGTCTAAATAAGCATAATAAACTTTAATAGCATATTTTAACCCAGCATATCTAAAATGCATGTGTTGTATGCTGTTGAGTTGGCTCCAATTCTTGGGGACTGTATGAATGAGTGATGTCCACAATGTCCTACCCTCAACAGCCTTGCTCAGCTGCTGTAGATTCATGCCTATGACTTCTTTTATGCAGTCAATCCATCTCATATTTGGTCTTCTTTTTATCATTTAAACATATAATCAGTATAAAATTTTTAATGAGTGTTTTTTATATTATTTTTTAACATCCCTTATGTATTTTACTCTTACAGCACATCTTTGGACTATCGACATTTTGAATGCTCAGTAGCCACATGTGGTTGGTGGCTGCTACACTGGATAGAACAGATTAATAGAGATCTGAAGATATCCACACAGTAAGAGGCTGGCATCTATAAGCCTTGGACAGAAGTCTCAAGAGAAAAAAACCCTGCCAACACCATGATCTTGGACTTTTCACCTCCAGACCTGTTAGAAAATAGATTTCTGTTGTTTAAGCCATTGTCTGTGGTACTTTGTGACGGCAGCCTGAACAGACTAATATAGACCCCAAAGCCAGGAAGTTCCAACTCCATGCCTTTAGCTTCAATTGTCTATCTCCCATTTCCATACAGTTTCCAAACATTAGCCTTATTTCCCAAAGTAGTTCTCTTCATAAATTTTCTGTCATGATCCATGGCCTCATTAGGTATGGATTCACCTGAGCCACAGAGCTCAGAATCTCCCATTTCCTTAATGTCTCATGGGTCTTTTAATCATGACAAATCTAACCACAAGATAATCACATTCATTTTTGGATATTTCTGGTACCTTTGCCAGAAGCATGGTGATCTCAGTGTTTCTGATCTCCCTGTTTCTGGTCTATCTCTTTTCACTTCACACCTTAAATCCTAGTCTGATGATGTCACTTTAAAAGCCTGTACCAGCCTCTTGCTCACAGTAGCCTTTCCCAAACTACATTTCACAGAAGGTAGTCCAAGAAATATTCCTGTAAAAATGGTTTTGTAGTTTGACTCACAATGCCCATATGTGTAGTAAAGGCTCATAAAAGACCTGAAGAAAAGTCTTCTATTTAATTTTATTTAGTCCAGCATTTTTCAAATTCAGGAACTATCTCCCCCCTAATGCTCCATCCCATTTTCCCCTCTTTGTACATGCTTGAAAATGTTGATGTATGAGATAAAATAAACTTTTTAGCCCTCTGGTTTTGCCCTATTTTGGATACTGCTGGTGCCCCACCTATGTCTCCTTCAATCCCTGAGGGACTGCACTCAGGCTATTGGAGTCCCTAGATCACCTCCATCCCCTGGGGTGGCCTCAGCCTGGGTCTGAAGGATGTAGAGAAGCAGGGAAGTCCAGTTCTCTGGCCTGGGGTCTAGATGCCCTTAGGATATTATTTGTGTCACAGAACTCCTTTGCAAGATCATGGTCCGTATAGAAGACAGAGCACTTTAAAAAATATAAGTAGGAGAGCCCTGGCTGTGTGGCTCAGTTGGTTAGAGCACTGTCCAGTAACCAAAAGGATGTGGGTTTGATTCCTGGCCAAGGCACATGCCTAGGTTGTGGATTCTCCCATCAGGGAGCAAATGGAAGGCAACCCATTGATATTTTCCCATCACATCAATGTTCCTCTCTCTCTCTCCCTCTCTCTCTCTAAAAAAGGAAACATATCAGGTGAGGATTATATATATATGAGAGCTAAGGGTGAGAATGGAATAACGGAGGAGAGATGAGAGGTAAAGTGTTAACACTCCTATAAAATAGAGCTTCTCAAACTGCCACCAAGGGAATTTTGCTTGGAAGCATACCTCCTCTTTCTGACCTCTGTCCCCGCTTCTTCACACCTGTGCCCCTTTCTCCTGGAAGATTTCAATCAACCACTTGCATACAAACCTTCCTCTGTTGCTGCTTCTGGGGAACCTACATCAGATGCCTCCCAAGATCTTTTTGAAGTCTATCTTATTGGATAGCAGTTATGTGATTGGAAAAGAGCAATAATTTCATCCCCTCTACCACAGTGATTGGCTCAGAAGAAAGAAAGCCCCAGCCAATCAATGAGCTGCATTGCCCTGGCATAATCCAGAACTAGAATCAGCTCTAGAATAGATATATGATCCAATCAGACCAATGACACGTGAGGAGGGGGTTGTGAATATACAGTTACATGAAAATCAGAATCAAAGGCATGTTTTGGCTTTACCGCGCTCTACATTTGAGTCCTGTTAACAAGATACAATAACTTCTTTTTTTACTTTTTTTTTTTTTACTTTTTGAGAGTATTACAAATGTCCCATTTTGTCCCTTTTGCCCGCTTCACCCACCTCCTACCCCTCCCAGTCCTTCCCCTGTCTATTGTCTCTAACCAAGGGCTATGCATATATGCATGTAAGTTCTTCGATTAATCTCTTCCCAGCCCTCCCTCCCACCTTCCCTCTGAGATCTTCAAATGACTTTTCAAGATCATTATTTTCATTATGTTAAATGCCCCTCTGTAATTAAGTTCATATGCAATTAAATAGAATTTGACTACTTTCTTTCAGAAGTCCATTGCAGAAGATAATTCCAATAAGCAGATATACAAAACTTGGAATCATATAATAAGAGGTTAACTTGTTATTTCATTTTAGAAACTAGAAAAATTATATGGCAAAACAGTAGTTGAAATTTATAAATAAGTGAAAAAATAATCAAAATCACATAAATTTCAAAAGCAAAGGAAAATATTTAGTCTCAATTCAAGGAGTATTTGCTGAACTTTAAGCATGACCTAGGTAGAATGAAAATGATACATTTATTATTCTGGAGGTTCTCAGGAATCAGTGAGGGAGTCAGGTCAACAGGCACAAAGTGGCAAGTGTTATAATAGACTAGAGAGATGTGTCAATTACTATGAGAACCGAGTGAAACTAGAACAACAGTGGAGCAGAAACACTTTTTTTTTTTAAAGTAATGAGTACATTTTTAAGGTTAAGCAACAGTGAAGAGTGCCTTATTGTTCAGTGAAATGCAATTTAAAATAAATTTCACACACGAGATTGACAAAAGTTAAAAGGATGACAATATCAAGTGAATGGAAACATGTGTATCTATATCCCAGATAAACCTTCAGATATATGCACAGAAAACAAGAAAATGAGTATTTATAGTAGCATTGTTTCATAGCGAAAAATCAGACAACCTAAATGTCTGTAAGTAGGGAAATGAATAGTAATTCATTGTTCCGAATAGTTTTATATTCATACAACAGGTTTCAATGCAATAGTTAGGTTAATGAAATAGGTCTATATTTACCTCAAAGACATAATGTTGAATAAAAAGTAAATTTCCAAAAAATTACACATACAGTCATATCATTTTCTAAATAAAAAAATACAAAAGTATATTACATGCAAATTCATTTTCATACATTTACACAAAATTAAAAGAATATAACTTAAGAGGAGAAACTGACCTCTAGGGACTGAAGAAGAAATAAGGGACAGGAAGAAAAAGGGAATTTAAATTTTGTGTGCAATTCATGATTGCTTTTAACAAATCTGAGGCAAATATGAGAAAAAAAAAATATTTTCAATTTATATTATCTATTGTACAGAGAGTTCTAAACATCCCTTCGTAAGTGGAAAATTAACCTGAAGTCTCCTGTTTTATATTAAAAGTCCATTAAAGAAGAAAATCAGTGCCCTGGCCAGGAAGCTCAGTTGTCAAGAGCGTCGTCATGAAATGGCAAGGTTTTGGTTTTGATGCCTGGTAACATACAAAAAGCAACCAATGAATGCATAAAATAAATGGAACAACAAATCAATGGGGTTTTTCTCTCTCTCCCCCCTTCCTCTCTCTCTCTCAAATCAATTTAAAAAATAAATAAATAAAGCAATACCCAACTGTTTAGTCAGGGGCACTTACCTCTTAAAAGAAGAAAATCAGAAACTAATTTGTGTTAGCAAGTTCCTTTCCTTAAAAAATAAACTAATTAGAATCTCCTTCTTCCTTCCACCCATTTCTCAAATATACTACATCTGTGTGGGCTCTGGGCTTGTGCTTCTTACTATGAACAGAGACTCCAGGCTCCCTTCCCCCAATGACTTTATTTCAATGTTTGGCTTCTTACAATCAGTTCTGGCTACAGAGGCCAGAGCCATTTTTAAAAAATGAATTCTAAATTAGATCAATTCACTTACATGCTTAGATTTCTTTCAAGGCCACCCATCTCACAGAATAATATCCAGCCCTTTGTACTGGCTCATGATGGCCTCCATGAGCTGCTCCAGTCTCCTGGGTTTTCAGTTACCACTCTTCTTACCTTGGCCATATTGTATTTTCTTTCCTCAAGCCCAACAACTTTGTTATCTGCCTAGCGCTGCATTAGCTATTCTCTGCGCCTGGAACATTCTTCCTTTCCATCTTTTGTATGGCTGTCTCCTTCTTGTGGTTCAGATTTTACCCTAACATCTGCTTCAAAGAGGCCTCTCTAACCTAAGGGAGATACCCCATTTATGTCTATCATGTTGGCCTGTTTTAATTCTCTGAATAGTGCTTAATTATAGATATTTTCTTGTTTATTTATTTATTGTCTGTCTCTTACTCAGTTGACCAGGGATATTGTTTGGCTAACTCAAGCTATATAAACCAGCATGTAGAACAGGGCCCTACCATTATACATTCTCAGTAAATCTTCGTTGAATAAATTAATGAATAAAACTCTGTCCGTCAAGATCTAAATGTTAAAATTCCTTATGTTTTAATGGATCATTATTTTCTTTCAAAACAAAGTTGCTTAAAAATATAGCATGTTTTGATAAATAATTATCTAACACAAAATCTCAAGTGTTTTGGGAATGCATTTTAATTATATGAATGGAACCATTTTCTTTTCATTTTTTCATGTATCTATGACTTCTACTAATTGCTAAGGTGACTTAGAGTTTAGCATCAATTCTATTTCTATTTTCTTGTTTTGAGAGATAAGTGCTGAGCAACTTTGTTTAAATTAGTAAAAGGTCATGAGTGGTTTTAACAGCAGTGTCACATTTTTTTATTATGTGCCAAAACTTATGGTGCTCTACCATCAAAAAAATTTCAGCTGAAACTATGAAATCTCCTTCAATTTTAATGAAAGGAAATATTTGGAGACAAGCAGACTTGCAAAAGGGTCACTTACCTTCTCAACACAGACTCCGACATTAGAACCTTCACTCTGATGTGCTTCAGGGCTCCTTGTGCAATTCATAGGGACAGGTGAAAGATAAGTGTATTTTTTTTTTTTAATTTTATTATTTATTTTATTTTATGTTTTTATTGTTTTAAATAAGTTTTAAATTTTTCAATTACAGTTAACATCTACTATTATATTAGCTTTAGGTGAATACCCCAATGCTTAGACATTATATAATTAAGTGATCATCTTTATAAATCTTGTATCTACCTGACACATATTTTTTTATAAGGCAGGAGAAGGGTGGTTACAAAGGAGGGACCACAATGGAGAGCTTATGTGACTTCAGAAATGTTTTTCCAAAGTCCAGATTTAGCCCAGAGTATACCTGGGAAAAATGAAATACCAAATGGATGTGCATGATGCCCTTGTAGGCTGGGGCAAGCACACCCAGTTTGAGGCCCACAGGCCTAGAGTCATGGGTAACTGAAGCCTTGAGAGGCAGGTTCAGGGAAACAGGAGAAGAGGAACTTAGAAAAGGAGGTGAAGGATGCCAAAAGCAAGGTTTGCTGTTTTAGGTTTATGAAAATTATTAGACCTGCATGATTTTACAGACACAAACACTTTCCTCTCTTTATCTCCCTGCCTGCATTTCTCTCCCATTTGCATCATGGGGGTTCTAGAAGGAAAAGAAAAAGAGCAAGAAACTGAAAACTTACGTGAAATATTCAAAGTGATGAAAAGCAAGGACCTACAACCAAGATTATTCTACCCAGCAAAGCTATCATTTAGAATCAAAGGACTGATAAAGAGCTTCCCAGACAAGAAAAAGCTAAAGGAGTTCATCACCACCGAACCAGTATTATAAGAAATGTTAAAGGGTCTTCTTTAAGAAGAAAAAAAACACAGAATAAAAAATATGAACAATGAAATGGCAAGAAATACATATCTATCAACAAATTGAATCTAAAAACAAAATAAATGAACGAGCAGAACAGAAACAGGCTCATAGATAGAGAACATTTTGATGGATGCCAGATGGGAAGGGTTTGGGGGGATGGGTAAAAAAGGTGAAGAGATTAAGAGGTACAAATTGGTAGTAACAGAATAGTCATGGGCATGTGAAATACAGCATAGGGAAACAGTCAATAATATCTCATAACTATGCATGGTGTCATATGGGTGCAAGATTTATCAGGATGATCACTTAGTAAATGATATAATGCCTAATCACTGGAGTGTACACCTGAAACTAATATAATATTGTATGCCAACTGGAATTGAAAAATAAAAAATGATTTTAAAAAAGAAGCAGATATCTGTTTTCTGAGAGTCCTGGAATAGATTCATTTGTAAGTATTTAAAATGATTCACAAATGCTAAGCCTCTCCAGAGTGCTCAGGACAAACCACGTACGAACCACATGGCCCTTTCCGCAGTCTGTAGCTAGGGGCCCCGTGTGTGCTCAGGTGCTCTGTCAATCCACATTTCATCAGGTTTCATCTACTGCCAGGTGATCCCAGAAGATAACCATGATGAATGCTTCCCGATGTCACAGTGAAACAACCCCCACTGTCTCTGAGATAAATCAGAGAAGAAGAAAAAAAAAAAGGCTGAAAGCAATTTCAGCCAGTATAAAAGAAAGCCCTGTTAAGGTTTCTCCTTGCCTTTAGCACCCTGACACACATTTTTCTGGGATAGAAAATATGAAACATGAGAATAATACTCATTATGAGAAAGCACCAACATATTTATGGATGTAACAGGTTAACTGATTATTATGGTTATGTATTTGATTTCCTTTGAAAAAATTAATTTTGTCTTCCTGGAGATCACTTGAAATAGTTTTTCATGTTAATAATGATAATTATTTTTCTAGCATTTTCAAATGCTCTATTCATGTCATTGAAGATGACTGAAGCTGGGCGTTCCTTAGTCTTTTTCTCCCTGACATCTCTCTGTCCCCGTTTCCCACATGTGTCATGAGCACAACTTTCTGTAAGTATGCCCTGATCTTTGGAGACTCACTCTGCTCCAGTCTCTTCCTTCAGCAGTTTCTAGTTTTCACTTTGCTTTCCTCCTGTCGTCTCTTTACTGAGTTTGAACGCCTTGACTGAAACGGCAAAAACAATAGCACCTGCTATACCAAATTACACTCTCCACCAGCAGCCCATTTTATTTCCCCCCTTTTCCCCAAGCACACGGCCTTTGGCCTCTGTCTTCCTTATGCAAGTGGACTCACATCCAGGACCAAGAGCACACCCATGACAGGACAGAAATAAATCTTCATGTCTGAGCCTCCATTCCCCTGGCTGTCCTGGGGTCCCATGGACAACTGCTGAATGGTCACTTGGGCCTTCCTGCCATCCTATGAGTTTTAGTTTTCAGGGAAATTGCCTGCTCTGTGTCTGCTAAGCTCTTTTGTAAATAGAGCCATTTGGAACTGAGACCAAAGGCAGGACTCATGAGTCACAGGGAAAATTATCTCTGTGAAACTGAAGGGATGTTTGACAAGATGGATTGGAAACATGAAGGGCAGGGGACTTTTAGTATGGCTTTCACTGCTCCTGGAAGTCAACTAGCCCTGTAAGCTGACGACATGTATTTTTATTTAAAAAAAAATAGGACAGCAGTAGCTCATAGCTAAAAACTAAATGATCTGGTGAAAGGATTTATGCTGTACTTTACTGCCCCATGACTCTTTTGAAGCTATCAGTTTGTACTTCTTAATTCCTTCACCTTTTTCACCCAGTCCCTGAACCCTGCTCTCTCCTGGCTACCCTCAGAGTGTTCTCTGTATTTTTGAGTCTGTTTCTGTTTTGCTTGTTCATTTATATTGTTCTTTAGATTAAAGCACTACCCTTGATATGGAAAGTTTTTGGAACTGAGAAAATCTCTTTCTCTCTCTACAGAGTCATGATCTCAAATCTGTTGCCTCACTGTGGATCAAAAAAGTCTAATTGGCTCAGAACCAGTTAAGGGCACTTTGTTCTAGGTTGATTGTCCGTGTCCTGAAGAAATGATTAATTTTTATTTAATGGCAAGGGAAGCTTAGAGCAACAGAATTTGCAGGGATTGAGAAATACTTTGGAAAATATTTTTTTAAATATTTTTTGAAAATATTATTTCTGTACTCTGTGCTTGGGTAAGCTGTGCTGCCCACATACTTCAAGTGACATCTATTGAAGCACCCAGCTCCCTGCTTTCAGCCCTCCTCCCTCTTTTGAGGTTCAGTTTTATGAAGTAAGTTGTAAATCGGTTATCTTTATCTGGATTCACCAATTCTGACTGTATTTTCTATGTTGGATGGATACTGGAGATGAAAAAATGAATAAAATCTCATTCTTTGATACTTTATCTGAACTAAAGTCTGTTCCAATCAGGCAGTGCCAAAATGGAAGTGATTAGGAGCATTCCACCGACAGGTGTCTTTTATAGAAAAAAGGCAGAACAATGTAAGAAAATCATTAATTGGCTATAGTTTAAAGCCTAGTTGGCTCTGTGTGCGTGGTTGTCCTTAGGTTTTGATTTTACAACCTTGGGGCATTTACAGGCTGAGATTTGGGGTTGTTTACAAAGACTATCATAGCATTAGAGCCACCTCAGTCTAATGGCCTCCTTGTTTAATCTGTCACCTTGTTCTCAAGGCCTTCTGGGAGAGAGAGAGAGAGAACCATGAGATCACAGGCGAAGGCCAGGGAACACTGCAGCAGATGGTGCTTAGACCAAGTCCTGATAGAGGCAGCAGCCAGACCTTGGCGAGAGAGTGGGTGGGTAAGAGGTGATATTAGAGGTTGTGTCTCAGAAAGAAGTGGAATAAAGGAAAGAGCATTCCAGGCATAGCAATCCAACCCAAGACACTTGAGAGAACATCTGTTTCTGGGGAGTCACAGGCAGGGCAATACGACCATAGCAGGCACTGATGAGATAAAGGCAAAGTAGTTTTTTATTGCTGCCATAACAGATTACCACAAATGTAGAATTTTCAAATAACACAAATTTCTTATCTCCCAGTTATGTGAGTCAGAAGTCCAACACAGAGCATCCGAGTTGCATCCCCTGCCTAGTTTCCAGGCGGATTTATTCAAGAGTTGGCAGGGCTGAGTTCCTGTCTGAAGGCTCTGGGGAAGAATTCGCTTCCAAGCTTATTCAGATTGTTGACAGAATGCAGTTTCTTGTGTGCAGGACCGAGGTCCCCGTTTCTGTGCTGGCTGTCAGTTGTGGGCTACTTTAGTTCCTAAAGGCCTTTCTCTGGTTCTTCCACATGACCCTGTGCATCTCAGCACTAGAAATAGAGCATCACATCCTTGTCATGCTTGGAATTCTGACTTCTCTCCTGCCTTCTGTTCCAGGGCTGAGACAGCTTTTTGTTTCAAGTGATCTTGCGATTAGATTGGGCTCACCCAGACAATCAAAAATAATCTGCACATCTGTAAAGTCCATTTGCATCTTTGGATGCAAGAGGGCATGGGCATTTTGGGGGGACATTACATTACTTGCCACAATTGGAACACCAGTACTGACAGATAATCTCAAGGGATGTGTGCGTACACACATGTGTGTGCATGTGCATGAACACAAGTCAGGATTTTCAAATTTGAAAAACACTAAATAATGTATTCCTTTCTAGGAGATTCAAAAGAACATATTTTTATGTTAAAGACTACAGTAAAGAAACCTGTGTTACTTTTCCTCTGGGTTCCTTAAATATGTTTTGCCTGAGAAATTTTCTCCTTGAAGATTCCTTATTAAATTCCTAGGACCTGGTGTTAGACAGAGTAGGCTTTGGGAATCTGAGTGAGACAGGTATACAGAGGCCCACTCATGAGTCGTGCGTGGATGTTTAGATATTGTCTCAAAGACTATGAGAATCAGTGTTGGGCTTTTAGCAGTGAAATGTGTCATGGAGCGGGTTTTTATTAAGAATCACCTAGACGTGGAGGAGAATGGAGGGTAGGGAATAAAGAGGTGTGGTAGAAGGGGGGAGGTGGGCAGGAGCAGGATGCTAAGCAGGAAGTGGTATTAGCCTGAACTCAAGTGCTGGTGGCTGGGATGGGAGCAAGTGAAATTACTAAAGGATACTAATGAAGTAGAGGAAACAAATGTGAAAGCAATTTATGAAATGAAAAGCTAAGGGAACTTAAGGATGACCTATCCCAGGGATCTGAATGAATGTGCCTTTGGCACATTCCTTTAAACACTTTATTAAATTTATTGGGGCAACAATGGTTAATATGAACAAATAGGCTTAATAAACATTAACTTAATGAACAAATGAGTGAGTAAATGAATAAACTATTTCAACTGGGTAAGAAGATCTGGGATAAAAAATAAGATGTGGCTATAAACTTTCCCAGTTTTTTATAATATGAGAGCCACTTATTCTTATAAAGACCAGATAGGCATCACTGAGATGAGTTAATAGGAAGGAAAACATGGGATTTTCCCCCTTGAACACAGATTCAGACAGCTGGCCAGGGATAAAGGGGAAATGTCCATCACGGTAGCCCCATTAGCCACGGGAGCTCTAGCCTGGTCTGAGGACTGCCTGGGCTCCACTATCCCTCCATGGCTCAGCATCAACGGGGTTGAAATCATTTATTGAGTGAGATTTCAATAAGCAAAAATGGGATATGGCTGATGAAAAAAGTGGAGAAATCCTATTTTATGCCTTGTTAGCCATACAAGGTTTAACAAGTTTTTAATTATTCCCCATTTTCTGGTTGTGACCAATTAAATGAGAATCTTCCTTCTAGTGCCACGGAAGGGCAGCATTTGGACTAAGGGGAGTGATGGTAACTACTTTGAAAGGAATGAAAGTAATCTGGGAGTTCAAGGTTTGGTATATTAGATTTAAAAAGTCAATTTCTTGCCCTGGCCCCTATGGCTTAGATGGTTGGAGCATTGCCCTACGTGGGTCAGGGAACATACACAGGTTGTGGGTTTGATCCCAAGTTAGGGATCTCTCTCTCTCTTTCTCTCTCTCTCCCTTCCTCTCTCTAGAATAAAAAATTAATTTAAAAATGCTTTTAAAAAGTCAGTTTCTTTAATTTGTAATCATATCTTGCACGTGATGTAAACCTGATATTTGACTGTGGGTAAGTTGTTTATTTCCCTGAGTTTCCTCTTTTTTAAGATGAAGTTAATTGCACTAATGGAATAAATTTGTTGTGAAGATTAAATTAAATAATGCATGTAATTCAGTATATTCCTAAGTGATAGTATGTAGTAGATACAGTCAACTGTCATTAAGAGCTCACCATTATCCTTATTTTCATCTGAGTGCAATGGTCTCCCTGGCAATTTGACTGAGTGGCTTGGCATTATAAAATTTTGCTTGGCCTACTTGGCTAGAGTAATCTAGCTATAATTATAACTTAATTATACTCCAACTCTGTTTTTCTTCTATCATATACCTGGAATCTTTTCTCAATAAAAGTAAATTGATGATGGTGGCAGGAGAAAGGATTAAAGGACCACTTATTATACTAAAACAGAGACAGTCAGCTTTGGATGTAGTCTTTCCTCACCTTTGCAACAATAATCATTGTTCTAGGTACTTTGGAAATATAAGAATGAAGCAGACAGACACTGACCTCAAAGAATATTCATTGTGATATAAAAAAAAAAGTGAGGAAGATATTTAATAAAGTAGAAGTGATAAATGTCTTATAAAGGAGTAGTGATACACTTGGCAGTTCAGAGAAAGTTGGATGCCCTCCACCTGGGAGGGCCCCGTGGAGTACATGGTATGTGAGGTGGTCCTTAATTTTGAACAAGTAGAGATGAACCTACATTTTGGGAAGAAGGAACAACTTTGGTCAAATTATGGAGAGATTTTGTTATTGAATGGACTCCTCAGGAAACAGGCTCCAAGATAGAGATTTTTGTGCTTTATTTTACCTTTATTTTGCCCCTGAGGAAGGAGAAAGCTTCCTTCAGCCTAGGGTAGTTCCTGGAGGGGCTCAGCTGTGAGCCATCAGCAAGAAAGCAGCCATCAGCTGGCACACTGCAGCATACTCTACAGGCCTTCGATGTTGGCATAGGAACATTAGACCTTGTGTTAGTTTCCTAGGGCTGCTATGACAGAAAACCACAGACTGGGTGACTTAAACAATAGAAATGTATTTTCTCATGGTCCTGGAGGCTGGAACTCCAAGATTAAGAGGCTAATAGAGCTGCTTTAAGCCTTTTTTCTTCACTTATAGATGGTCATCTTTTCTTTATGTCATCACATGACCTTCCATTCATGGGTGTCTGTGTCCTAATTTTCTAGCCTTCAGAGGTCATATTGCGTTAGGAACCATCCTCATGACATGATTTAACCTTAATCACCACTTTACAGTCTATCTACAAAAGAGTCACATTCTGAAGTACTAGGGGTTAGAAATTCAACATATGAGTTTTGGTGGACATAATTCATCCCAAAGAAGACCTCATTTGTTTGGAGATGAGAAATATTAGAGATTTTCACAGGGGGAGTAGTTACTAACGGCTGTGCTTCAGAAATAGTGGGAAAAGGGATGGGAAGGGAAGAAAAAGACTGAAGTCCAGTTGGGTGGCCACTGCTTCAATCCTTAAAAGAAATAATAAAACCTGAATTAGAATAGTGACAGCACTGACGGAAAATGGGGAAAAAATGCAAAGTATTTCTCTGAGTAAGAATTGTTGCCGACTCTCTGGTGGGTTGGATGTGGAAGAGGCAGTGGTTGAAAATTGGCAGCTCAGATAAATGCCTGCAACAGAAAATGGGACAGGAAAGGATGAAACACTTGCAAGTTAAAAAACAACATGATTATTTGCAACACATCATAACTGAGTTACCAGCCAGGACTCCAGGTACAGATGTCTACTGCAGATTGGAAATGAAGGGCTAGAGACAACAGCCCTAGACATGTAGTTCTGGGAGTCATTCATGGATCAGCATCATAATTAATTTGGATGAGATTCCAGACAGAGGCTGTCAGAGGAGATAAATGTCAACATTTAAGGGACAAACAAGAAAAGTAAACACAAGAGAAAGGACAGAGAGAGGCAAGAGGAGCAGAAGAAGAGAATGTTCTTTAAGCCAGTGGAGAGGGCTTCCAGAGGCACACATGGCCGTTTCACAGATATTTGTTAGATAAAATGAACAGTGAAAAAAATGGCTGAACAGATAAAAAATATTTTCAGTCACAAGTTTTTTGTTCTGAAGGCTAACAGATCTGAGCCTGTTTACTCCGTAAATTAGCTCACAGAGAACAAAGCGGTAGAGTTTTTCTTAGATGTCACATTCTAAAGAATGGAATGTTTCTATCATCCATGTATCCTCCTCAGATGAATACTAAAATGAGAACGCTATCTTTTGGAATTCAAAAAATATTAGGAACTTACTGGAAGCTGTAATACTGGTTCTATCTTCTGGATATGAGTGGTGGGAAGGGGTGGGCTTCTACTAGAGGGTTCTGAGCCCAGCTGATGTTTGGAATATTTGCTGGGAAGTGGGGGTCTCAGGTTCTCTTTGTCTGTGTCTTCTAACCTGTCATGGTGTGCTATCAATCTCTAGGCTTGCTGAAGGCAGGGACCACACTTTATCTTGTGCCCCAAGGGCCTGGAGCTGTGCCTGACACATAACAAAAAATGAATCTCTGTCCACCTGAACCTTGCCATCTGTGGTATATGAGGGGCTCAGCGTCACAAGTACAAGTTGTTCCAGGGCTCCAGCTTCACTCATTAGCTCCTAAAGTTCCAGCACATTCCATGTCTAGACATGGAGCTTTAGTGAATCTATGAAAATTTACCAGGTAAATAATTCCTTTACAGTTTTAAACAATTAGATGAAGAAGGTTACTTAAGACTGGGATGGTCACTTGATAGACTAGCTGAAGAGACAGGTGACTGTCCACTCTGAGAGAATCTCTCAGTTGTTCCTTCTCATAAATCTGAAACACTAGAAAATAGAGCAATTACTACTCCAAAAATACTTGTTGAACTCACGAATTGACCTATCTCCTAGGAATTTAGCTGGGGAGATTATGGTTTAACTTTCTTTTTTCTCTCTTTCCCTCTCAGGAAATCAATATGCCCAATACAGTCTCCATGAAGTCATTTGATAATAAACCCAACAGCAAACGTACAATTTGTTGGCTCTTTTGATTGCACCCTGTCTGAGACCTGAGAATGAATTGACTGGAAAGCAATCTCCATTTGCCTAATTTTAGATAGAATTGTAAATATCCTAGAATAACTATCTAAAGATTATGGGAAGTAAGGTTTAATAGAGGATAATGACTTTAAGATAACATTATTAGCATCTCGTTTTCTTTGAAATTCATGAACAAGTCTAACTAAATTGACCGATCCTCTCATTTTAAGGTAGATATTGGGAGAAACCTCTTATACTTTGACATACTGATGGCCAAAGGAGCTGTAAGTCAATGTTTCTGCTATTCCTTGGAGAGATAGCCAACTGTAGCATGCATGGCTTGATTGAGCCTGTAGTCATTAGTATAAAAAGTAGGAGAATCCACCTAAAAATCTCCATTTTAGTTGCTCTTGAAAGACCAGGTATGGACACCAGACTGTATTCCTAAGTGGCCATATCTGTTGCAACTGAGTCAAAGTCTTTTCCTTTAGCTGGTTTGTCAGACAGTCCCCACAGCCATGCTTTTCCCATTCCCAGTTCTCAGTCATGTGTGAAGCCTGCCTGGCCCTGTAGGCGTCTGAGCTTTACAACTCCCGCTTCACTGAGGGTTCAGGAGGGAAGTTGTTGTTTTCTCTATTGTATTATTCCACTTTCTCTGTGTTGTTCCTCACTCTGAATATTGTCTGTAATAAGCTTATGTATATTACAGTATATTAGAGTGAGTTTCTTAGTAATAATAGTTTTCTTTTTTTTCACTTTAGGTGTATTCACAGCTTTTCTCAACAACAAAGACTTCTCCTTAGGTAAGAGTATGTTTATGGACATTCCAAAGAGATCATTCCTTCCAAAATCTCAGCAATGTTCATTTTAAGGTTATGTGATGTGAACCTTTTAGCTACGCAACAGGAGCACTAAATCACAGAGAGTGTTGAAGTCTATGTGCAGGAAGAGAAAATGCGATCCTTGGACATGACTGCCAAAATTATGTTCCGTACTACAATTGGTTTCTCGATCTGGAAAGAGAAGCAATTTTAGGGACATACGTCCGGAAACAATATTTCTATGCTAGATTAGAGTTTTACTTTTATCTCCTAGAGTAGGGATTTACCATTCTTGGACCAAGTTTTGGTCTTCCTTTAAGTGGAGACTGGATTATTAGACATTTTAGAGGAAGTGAACTTTTCCCATATCTGTTTGATAATCCACCACAGGTGTACATGCTAATGAAACAACGTCTGCATTTCCCCCTTCTCCCTACCTTTGTCTTTCTCTCATCCCTCCTGGCTTCCTCCTGCAAAGACATCCTATCCCCTTGGAAGCCTCTCTCGACCCACTGAGGCTAAGAATAAGTGCCCTTTCTATTTGCATTCATAGAACTCTGTGAGAGCATCTAAAATAACATTTTCACACTATCTATTAAGTGCTTACTTTCCCATCTGTCTTCATCTGACACTTGAGATTTTTAAGGGCAGAAACTTCAACCTTCATTACTGTGTCCTATTATTATTTACAAGGAATCTCAGTTTAATGACTGATACACAAATTATTCCCTAGACATGAGAGTCAATAACCTTTATCATACTAATATATCAAAATGCACTTATCTGAACTTCATCACTTTAAAATCATGTCAAATTTATCTAATATTTCATTAAATAAATCCTCAATATGGGAATAGATAAAAAAATTTTCATGTTTGCTTTTACTTAAAATATTATTTGTGGCTCCCAATATGTCCTCCTGTTATAGCTCCTTAGGGAAACTACTGAAAACATTCAGTATGTGTTCTTCTGTATCTCTTAAGATTTTATTTGGCTCTGTGGGACAACTAGCATAAATAACCAGAGCATCCACAAACTTTCCAGATTACACTGTCTTCAGAGAAATAGAACAAGTGTTTCTCTTTGACATAATATGAATGTGGAGGAGGCAGGCATTGAGGGCTGGAAAGGAAATCAATGAGGGCTTCACAATTTTCAAGGACTTGGGACATGTCATCCAGAGCTCATTCCAGCCGTATCCTGCTCATTCCAGCCAACAGGAGGAAGAGGCGAGGCCGGCCCCTCACTTCCGTTTTAAGCAGCCCCGTTTGTACCTCCCAACACTGCTACTTCTACCTCGTTGACCAGAACTTGGCCCATGGCTGGCTATAAATGACAACCACGGAGAAAGAGAAATGTGCATTTAGCTGGGTGGCAATGTACCTTGAAAAACAAATTTTGCATTATTTCTGCTTGTTTTAGATTTAGTTTAATTTTGTTTCTAAAAAAGAGCAAAGGGGAGAATGGGTGTTGCAACACTTTCTCATACTTTGCTCAATTATTTATATTAAGATTTTATTAATATTTATATTAGAGTTTTATATTACCACATTAACTATAAATGTTTCTTTTGAATGTTACTATGGAAATATATTTATTTTTACACAAATTGGTCACCTGACACGTATTGTTCTGATTTTTTTAATGTTATCACTTTAAAACAGCTGTGATTGAATAGTTTTGCATAGAATGCAGGTACCTTTACTAGTAGCCATTTGTATCTTTTCTGTCCATTATCTGTTTGTCCTTCCTTAGTTAATAACAGCAGATTTTCCTTGGGGATCCACTAGTGGTTTCAGTAGAGTAAACTCACCTCTCCATCCCACAGTCCGAGGCCCAGAAACTATAAGGAACTGAGTCTTGTCCAGTCAGCACCGTGGCTTCCTCTGGCCTCAGTGGAGGGTTGGAGAAGGGTGTGTCACCATCAGAGTCAATGAATGACCGTGAGATATTTGCTGAGGCTTTTGGAACTGAAAAGGGTCATCCTTTCCCTTTGCAAGGTGCCTGGGAACATGTCACTGGAACTCGCATCTCCATCTGGTCACTGCCTGAGGCACCTGGGAATGAGACTGTGCAGACGGCAGAAGAATAAAAGACAGAAGGAGCCAAGCCCTAGCGATTTTAGTCAAGCCCTGATCAAGCCTTTCCTGAAGGCAGACCTATCTCAGGACTTTCCAGGCATGTGAGATAATTAATTTCATTTTTATGAAGCCAGTTTGGTTTGGCTATTCTGTCACTTACAATATTTCATTGGAGGAGATCAGTTCAAAATGATCATTAGAAAAGATGGTGAAGAATTACTAATGCAATCTTCCCCAGTGTTTCTGAGTTGATAGAATGTTATCTCTTTTTCTAGAAAGCTTACACATTTCCATAAGCTTGTTTCTGAATTAGAGAAACCAAACTTCTTGCCTAGCTGCGAGATTTAGATAATTTTTAAATAATATGAAGAGTAGTAATATAGTTGGAAATGTTGTATGACTGGAATGGCTTCCATTTTACTCTGCTGTTTACACAATCTAAAGGGCATCTTGAAGGTCAAACACAAGAGGCCCACGTAATTAGAGATTTAAAATGACCTTCTGCCTTTTAAAGGTAAGAAGGGGGCTTCCTTCGCTCCCCCTCAGCTCCTTCCTCCCCCTGGGAAAACAGCCATATTCTTGGCCCAGGCGACTGGGGCTTGGCTTTCCTCACACACTGACAGGTTTTCGTTTATCTTAAGTGAGAAATGGACAAAAGGAAACACAAAACAGATGAATGGGCAAAAGTATGAATAAACAAGTCCCGCAGCTGAGTAGCAGATGGCTGCAGGGCCCTCTTGACTAAACAAATTGATTTGCAAGATTTCTGGAAGGAGATACTTGTTAATGTTTTTCTCAAGCAAAAGTTATAGTGATAGAATAAAAATGATCTCATCGCTGACCGCAGCCTTCTGTAGAAAAACAAAGGGAAGGTTGTTTTAAAGAAGCAAATAAAAGCTTTATTGTTCAGTTATCCTTCATGCTCTCACTTATGACACCTCCAACAAGCCTTTGTTAGGTGTGTTCATGGTTGCAAACAGGGGATGCTGGGGATGCCAAGAGGAGCAAAGCGACCCCTCTCCAAGACGTTCTTAGGTTAATTGAGGAGGGTGCCTCGCAAACACGTACATGAAGGCACCCTGGAAGAACTCCACAGTGAAGCTGGGAACAAATGTTGCCGACGGTAGTAGCAGTGGGAGTAGGGCCAGCGTCAGGGCTTTAGAAGCAGACCGGACTGGACTTTGAATCTTGAGTGGCTCTGCCCTGACTTACTCAGCCTTTCAGAGCTTCCATTTTTAGGTCTTCATTTTACAGACACCAGATGGAAAAGCCTGTTTTATTCTCTTTTGGGATTTTCTTTTAATTTATTCATTTATAAACATATAATGAGGACCTAGTCTGTGCCAAGCTCTGTGCAATGCGCTAAGGATGAAAGAATGACACGGTTTTCTACCTCAGTGAGGCAAGTAAACTTAATTTATAAGAAGTTTGCTCAAATGAACTATATTCTTTGGGACAGGCTAACTGATGCCAACAAACCACCTCAGTATTTGGGTGACTTATGTCACCATCCCATCAACCCAGAGGGCCCTACGCGGCTCTGTCATTGGGGAACCGAAACTCTTTCCATCTCAAGGCTTCACCTTCCTCTATGCTCTCCCCTCTATAGCAGATGGAGAGAGAGGGAGAATTGCTCTTAGGGGTGGCACACATTATATCTGCTCACTTTTCTTTAGCCAGAGCACAGTCATGTGGCCATATCTAAATGCAAGAGAGGGTAGAAAATATAAAATAGACGTATAACCAAAACGAAAAAGGGAACCTGGATATCGGTGTACACTAGAGATTCTGACATGGGGTAGTGTTCAAACACCAAGGTCTTAACAATTCCCCTGTTTTAGAAGGGTGGATGTTAACATTGACTGAGAGCTTACAGCTGGTTATAGACCAGAAAACCCTTATTCCTTATGAATAGATCCCCAATTTTGTTTGGTGAACCCTTCCCCAGGTGATCAACTATTAGCGTTCCAAGCTTATAAGGACAACTCTGGTTCTATTTAGCTCACACACATTCTCAGCTTTTCTTGCAGCTAAGGGTGACGATGTGAGATAAGTAGGTGTCTAACGTAGGCTGCTGAGAAAGCAGCTTCTTTCTGACGAAAGGGCAGGGCTAGGAAGCAAGCTTCTTATCACGCCCTCTTCTTGCTTGTTGCATTTGAATATGACTATGGCAATAAGACCAATGTTTGGAACTGTGGCAGCCATTCTGAGACAATGAGGCAACAGCATGGAAAAAAAAATTATGTAACCAGATGTACTGGTTTGCCTAAGACAGTCCCCAGTGAATCCTGCTGTCCCAGTGTAGTTATTGATAATGCCCTCTACCATATTCAGAACTTTTCGGAATTATATAACAAGTTTATGGTCAGATCAGAAAAGTCTCAGATGCATGCAGCTGAAAGAGAGGAAAAAACAATAACATCAACATGTGTGGGCCGTGTCTGGCCCCAGCTCTGGATGACTTACCTTCTAATTTCGATTTTAAGTAAACAACAAATGTCTCATGTTTAAGCTCATGTTAATCCAGTTTTTTGTCACTTTCCGCTAAAATCTTTCTTTTCTGATATATTTTTCTTCAATTCAGGGATTTTGGAGGATGGTTAGAGCTTGACCATTATTTTCAAACTAAAGCCTTTTAAAGTTCTGAAGTTTTTGGATACGTTTTTCTTTCCTGTGATTCCTGAATTGGCATTACAATTACTGAGATGTTGCACAGAAGGCTTATTTTGTGGCATTTCCAATAGGAACCAGAAGTGGAAGTGTCAAAACTCTCACCAGAAAGCTTGTTATGTGATGTTCTGCCCAAGCTGGCAACTCCAGGTGGTTTGGAAAGTACAAACAAGAGGTATAAAAAAACTTTCCTCAAGTCATCTGATTTCTCACCTTTTTGGGTTTAAACTTTTCCAAGCAGACAGTATGCTTCTCATAAGTCTTTTAAGATTCAATTAGAACCTTTTAGTTTATTTTGTTTTAAATTCAAACCAAATCCTGGTGGAAAATGTAATGTGTTGCTCTCTGTTCAAGTTGAAAAGATCTATTGGGCACATCTGTATATCATGAAAAAAAAGAGCCGAATATCCAGGAAAAATTAAATTTCAGGAGAGTTAAAAATAAGTCATGAAGCATTTGAAAATTAAGTGACAAATCTGTACAGTTAATCCCACTATGAATTTTATATATGCAATCTGGTGTAATGTCATATTACAAAGGGTTCCCCCATCTTCCACCTCCCCCAGTACAACTGAACCACAGGGGGATCCAGTTATGACCTTAGTTCATTAGCATTAATTGCTGACTTATAGACAACTTGCGTACGTTTGCAATAATCTGGTTAAATTTAAGGTAAATTTCTAGTAAGACCAACAGGTACTTTTTAAACATGTTTGCCTCGTAAGTTTTATTTTTCAAATAGTCTTTCTCCTCATTTAAGCCCATGTATTGCTTCTCTCAGTAACCTACATCTCTTAGATTTAAACGCATAAATTTTAGGCCCAAATTAACTTGACACAAGGTTGCTTGTCTGGTTGTCTTCATGCTAATCAATGGATTATCTTTTACCTTTACACATTTAGATCACGAATACAATGTTCCACCAAACCTTCCTCTAATTGACTCCCCACTCAGCTACCAGAATGACTTTTCTTATGCGCCAACCCAATCCCCACCTGCCCCTGACTGAAACCTGCCAGGGGCAGGGCAGGCAGGGCCTGACCCCACTGCCCGCTTAGCAAGGCCAACACATCTCTCCTGATACGGCTCTTGTTTGCTTTTCTGGACTCACATGCCCCCACCCCATACCCAGCTTTGCCCCCCAGCTGTAAGGAACTTCTTTTATTCCCTGAGCCGCTGAGTCTCCCCTGTTCCCTCTCTGCTTTCTGGGCCTCTGTGCTTGGAATTCCTTCTGTGTGGAATGTTATCTTCATCTTCTCACTCAGTAATCATGGCTTCCACTGATCTTGCCTACCTGTCCTCCAGATCTCCGCTTTAACATCACTTCCTCTGGAAAGCCTTCTCTAGCCTGGAAGTCCCTGCTAGGTGTCCCTTCTAGGCACTCTCAGACTTTCCCCATCAGCACTTAGCCTAGTCTATCGTGATTACCCCCTTACTTGTTTAGATTCCCTACTTAACTGTAATTAGGCCTACGAGCTATGTGGTGGGCAGAGTAATACCCCCCAACAGTGTCCACATCCTAATCCCAGAAATTCTTAGTGTGTGATATTACATGGCAAAGGGAAATTAAGGTTGCAGATGGAATTAAGTCTGATAATTAGTTTATCTCTTCCTGCACCCCTCCTACCCTCTGAAATGCATCAGTCTGTTGCATGCTTCCATGTCTCTGGATCTATTTTATTTGTCAATTTACTGGGCATGCATCTAAACTGCCTTTGTCCAGTCCCTTTCCCCCTTTGATCAGCGGGAAACAGACTTGGAGAATGTTAAATGTAGCCTTTTGGCAAAGCTGTATAAATGGCACGCCTATATTATCTAGTCTTCCCTTTCCTCCTTTCTTGTTAAATAATAGCCAGGTTATTACAATGGCATCATATGCACATGGTGTATATTTACTTATTAAATTAATGAATAATGTTCCACCCTTGTACAAGATTGAGCTAGGGAAGGAAGATTCACTCTTAAACAGTGACTCACAAGAAAATAATAACCTTTTGATATAGTAGTCTTGTACAAGGTCATATAAAAAAAAGATCAGGTCCAGGAAGCATGAGTGAGATCAGCAAGGCTGCATTTATCTCTGTGCAGAGATTAATTCTATCCAATAGTAATGCATCTGACATTTCCTATTATTTTGGAAATATTTATTGAACACCTACAGTGTGCTGCGAGAATATATTTTGGTGAACATATTTTAATGTTACAAATGTGTCACTACTTTGAGTGTGTTACTACAAACTTAATGAGTGGGCAAAAGTCAGGTTGATTGCTTCTATAAGGCAGCGTGAGCACACAGGGAAAAAGAAGGGTGCATTTCTTTCCCTGGACATCTTTTCAAGACAGGAAGCTGATTTGTTTTCCTGGGATAATTTCACTCAGTCTGCTCAATCTTAACTAGATAAATCAGATCCACTTTCTCATCAGTTACCTGGATAACTGCAGTTAAAGCTCAATTTTATAACCTACGCTTTCTACAAGGACTGTTGCTGTTATCCAATTCCATTTTCACAATGAAAACAAGGGTCTATGTATAACCCAACTTAAAAATAGAAATTAACATTCACACATGGCTAAGGATGCTCCCCTTTGAGGGGTTTGGCACACTTCTGGTAAATGCTGTTCCACTACAACTTTGCTGCAGCTAAGGGCCAGTCTTTAATACCATTCATTTCATTGGGCACAATTTAAATTCTGCAGTAATTAGAGCAAGACAACTTCTGACTCTACTTGCCTTGGGCTCCATAAGTTAATAGGAAAGCTGCCAACACTTCTGACTGGCAAAGGTGTAAAGGGTCTAAAGCTTCCAGACCAATGTTTTCCAAAGTAGGGAATTTTTTTTTTTCTTTACAATTTTATTGGCTTCTTGAGGTTTTTAGTAGGGCACCATTCTCTAATTACTTACAATAAAAAAATTCATGCTGGATAAAGAAAGTAATTTAATTGGGAAGAGAACATTGCACAGGTGCTTCCTTGCATAAGCCCCCACAGATGGTAACTGGTGGGTTTGACACTTACTACCTCAGTGGCACTTTGATAGGGCAATAAGGTAGACACTATTCGGAATCTGAAATAGCCCATAAGTTAAGCTTTATCCATGTGAAATAGCAGTGAGGCAAATGTGTTGTGTGACGGAGTTGACAAGTTCTTTGGGAGTAACCGAAGAGGGAGAAAGTTGGGAAGAGATTTTTTATGGGAACAGACTTTAGTTTAAGATTAGGAACAGAAGGGAGAAAAATAGGGGAGGGAACCAAGATAGAGACATAGGAGGCCTCCAAACTGCCTGCCTCTCACCGATGCACTGAATGTAAACCATGTGCAAAGTGATTCCCTCCGAGACAAGACCAGAAACTAGCTGAGTGACTTCTATTCTTCACACAAGTGAGAAAACAGCCACATTGAAATGGGTAGGAAAGGCTGAGACACTCTCACCGTAACTCCTGCCCCCAGCACACTGATGCGCAGTTGTCAGGAAGTCCCCAACTCCCAGCTGCTCCCTGAGGAATAAAGGGACTGGTCGGTACATCTAGTGCCCCAGCTTTTAAGACTCCTATCCAAGGGACCGGCCCCTCCAAACATCTAACTCTAACAGAGAATGAAGTTTACTTCCAGAGAACCACAAAGCTCTAGCGAACAAAGAAGCAGTTCTTAATGAGAGCACATGTGAGCACGCTGCCTCCAGGGGCTCAGTGCAGAGGGAGCTGCAATAAAGCCCACTCTTTCTCAGGGAGGGGGTTGACTGCATACTTTACAAGCTGCTGCCTGAGGGCTCAGTTTTTAATTAGCATGCACAAATGCTGACTGCAACCCTCCTCAAACCCAAAAGAACCAGTGAACACTTTTGTCACCTTGTCCCTCTGGCTGGCTTCAACAATAAACACAAGCTGCCAACATCTCCCTGGAAGGAACTTATTGCACATCCATTATGCCAATTTTTATAGCTGCCACCCCAGGGATGAGCCCCCAAATCACCTCCACCTGATAGCCAATGGGGCTTCCATTTTCACAAGTCCCCTGGGACAATAGCAAACAAAGAAGCAGTTTTTCAGCAGGCACAGGAGCAAGCTCAGTACAGAGGGAACAAACAAAAATGTCCATCCCCTAGTTTCTCTCTCAAAAGAACTTAACTGTACATTTCCCAGCCCTGACTAGAAATCAAACCTATGACCTTTTGGTGTGCAGATGACTCTCAACCAACTGAGCCACACCAGCCGAGGTGCAGCAGATTTTTGAGCCAGCATTTTGTAGGCTGGAAAGGAGTGGCATGATATATTCAAGTGGCTGAGAAAAGCTCCCTGCCAATTATGAATATTCTACCCAGCAAAGTTGACCTTCAGAATTGAAGGAGAGATCAAGAATTATCCACATAAACAATTGCTAAAGGAGTCGTCACCACTTGAGAGGTCTTACAAGAAATTTAAAAGGGAGTTCTTCAAACTGAAATAAAAGGGTGGTAATTTACAACATAAAAACATATGAAAGTATAAACCTGATAAAGATATATATTCTAAATTTAGAATACTCTAATATTGTAGTGGTTCTAGGTAAGTCACTTATAATTTTAGTGTAAAGGTAAAACAAATGTAGCAAATATAACTATTAAGTAAATCATTTGCTAATGAATACAGAAAATGAGGTTATTGTGAAATATGAGGGGTGTAATAATGTAGAGCTTTTGTGTTCATTCAAAGTTAAGTTGTTATCAGCTTAAAATAGACTGCTATAATTATGTTTATGAAAGCCTCATGGTAGTCACAAAGCATAAACCTATTGTCATTATAATAGAGACACCAAAGATAAAGCAAAAGGAATCTAAGCATAGCACTACAGAAAATCATCAAATCATCAAGGAAGAGAGTAGGAGAGGAACAAAGGAACTATAAAACCATCAGAAGACAATTTACAAAATGGCAATATTAGATCCATACCTATAAATTATTACTTTATATATACAGGGACTAAATTTTCCAATCTAAACATAATGTAGCTGAGTGGATAAAAATATAAGACCCAACTGTATGCTGCCTGCAAGAGTCTCACTTCAACTTTAATGACACACATAGGCTGAAAATGAAGGGACAGAAGATGTCCCATGCAAACAAAAACTGACAGAAAGCAATGGTAGCTATACTTATATCAGAGAAAATAGATGTTAAGCCAAAAACTATAAGAGACAAAGAAGGGCATAATATAATGATAAAGGGGCCTATGAATCAAGGTTATATAATTATTGTATCTATGAGGCACCCAACAGTAGAGCATTAAGTATATAAATTAAATATTAACAGACCTGAAGGGAAAAATAGATAACAATACAATAATAGTAGGGACTTCAATACTCTACTTTCTACAGTGAATAGATCATCCAGACAGAAAAATCAATCAGGAAAGGTAGGACTTAAACTACACATTAGGCCAGGTAGATCTCACAGACATAATTGAACATTTCATTAAACAGCAACAGAATATGTGATTGCAAATGCACATAGAACTTTCTCCAGGATAGACCATCTATTAGGGCAAAGACAAATCTTAACAAATCTAAGAAATCTGAAATCATAGCAAGCATCTTTTCTGACCACATTGTATCAAACCAGAAGTTATGTATAAGAAGAAAACTAGAAAAAAAATCATAAATATGTGGAATTTAAACAACAATCTCCTGAACAAGCAATAGGCCCAAGAAGAAATCAAAAGGGAAATAAAATAAAAAATGTCATGGGACAAATGAAACTGGAAACACAACATATCAAAGCTTTTGGGATGGAAGTGTTAACGGTGGGAATCCTTTCATGTTGCATATGTATATCAAATCATCACATTGTATACTTTAAATATATTACATTTATATTTGTCAATCATATCTCGATAAAGCTGAAAAAGGCAAAATAGTGTTAAAAGAGTTAGGAGACAGAGAAAAGAGGTAAAAGGTAATATTCCCATTTGTATGGTGTGCTGTTAAAGGGTACCAGTTACAGTTGTTGAAACAATAAATAAAAGCATAAGCCTATTATTTGAAGCTACAAAGGTCATCTCAAAGATCTAAAAGTAGTGAGCAAAAGTGTATATTGGCAGGAGTAGCAATAGCATTAAGCAAGCTAAATCTGGAGTGTGGTTTTTAAATCACAGATGTGTATTCTATTACAAAAGTGCTTGCATATTCTTTTGGAAATTAATTTTACTAAGCATTTAAAAATAATAAAGCATAAAAAGATAGGAAAGGGTAAGAGAAAGTATTTCAGAGCCCCATGAAAATTCTTGTAGATGGGAGTGAGATGTCAGGCTCAGTTTACTTTTTAAAATTCTTGTCTTTTAGTCATTCACTTATACACATTATATCCTTAAAATTTTGTTAAATTGGGTTTTAAGTAATGAAATATAGAATGCCCAATTTTAGAAGGATTTGCCACTTAGATAATACTGGTAATGATGGAAGTGTTCTTACAGGCATTCTGTTGGCTGAAAGAGATGCAGCTTCCAGCATCTAACAGGGCAAGCTCTGGGAAACTGAGGCCAAGGAAGCCTGTCAGCCCTGCTGGCTGCCCACCGCCTCCTCCAGGGTGCATGATCAGGTTAACACAAAGTGGAAACAATGAGCTCATTGTTATGATAAAGTGACTGGAAATGTTTTCTCTAATTATTCTTGCCCTACTGTCTTGATATTTTCTATCTTCATTTATGCCAGGGACTCCTCAATTAATATACTAACAAGGTTTAACAATTCACCATCATGTTCCGATAGTTAGATTTTAACACCAACAAAAACCCCAAACACGTCATATAAAACAATCGAATCAATATGTGGAAGTAATTTGCACTGTGAGGTTCTGCAGGGGGTCGCTCTGGGTTGCTCTAGCAAGGCGCACGCCCTGCACTTCCCAGAAGAACCTGCAGGCAGCAGCGGCCTGTCACCTGCCGCCTCCAGCCCTCCCACCAAGCTGCAGATCAGGGAGTTGATGTTGTGCCCATAGTTCTCATAGAGAGTTAAGAAAAGCAGCCCCACAATTTTCGTATTTGTTTCAAGAGCCAGGATGAGAAATGTTCCTGCAGCTCGGCTCCCTGGGTATCTGCCACCCGCCTATATCCTTAAAAGGCCTACTCTTGTTCCCCTGGTTTAAGGTGTGTGTCTTTCTGGTGACCATTCATAAACTGAGACTGAGCCTGGGCAACTCTAATTTGAGTCAAGCTTCTAGTTTAGAAACCAATAAACTACTCATATCGTCCGATGAAGAGCAATGTAACAATTCTCTTTGTCAGCGTAGGTGTGGGTAAGATTACAGCTACCTTCCTGGCAGCTGTGTTAGGTAATTGGCGTGCCTGACTTCTCAGTGAACCCATCATCAAGGCTTCGTTTTGGGTGGTGTTGTTTTAACAAATTTGCAAAAGTTGCGAGATTCTGCATGGGTGTTAATTAATTCTTCAGTTCTTCCCTAAATTAGTGGCACCAAGTGATGTCGGTTAATGGTCTTTTTTTCTGCAGAGTTTTGTTGTTTAATAAACCATTACTTTGAATCAAAGGCTATCTAAGGCATATAAGGATTATTAATAAGTATGGGCAAAGAAAGCTCTAAGCTAAAAGATTTGTGTAGGGTAAACTGTGTTATCCTATAGATATCTGCGTTGACCTTTAATTCTTTTTGTTGTTGTTGTTTATTTTTAATCAACTGTGAAAACAGTGATTCAAGTGGCTACTATCTGATGGTTAATGTTCCAGATGAGAGGAGAGAAGTGTTTTTTTTTTTTTCATGAAGAGAAAGAATTCTACAAGAAATCATCTCAGGATAAAGTTAATCAAAACCTTACATATGCAAAACAAAACTGTGCATTTTGCCACTAGAAAATGATCATTTTAAACTCATTAGAAAACTAATTGCTTTGATTCATTTTTGGGGTTTTAAGTATTACTAACAATGATAATTTATGTCAATAGTTGATTTTGAATATCATTGTTTTGCTGAAATTGTAGAAAAGTGTGCAAAAAGTATGTCCAAGTGTATTAATTGAAGCATTTTTTACAACAATAAAAGAGTAGAAATATCCTCAATGTCCATCAACAGGAGATTAATTAAACTTCAAATGCATCTATATAAAGAATACCCTATAGTTGTAAAGAGATATGTGGTGGATGGATATTTAGTGATAAGATATCTAGATATACTGTTGAGTGGAGCAATCTGGATAGGTCACAAAAGATAAAGCCTGATGTAGAACAACAGAGCCTATGGTGGGATGCCTGTGTGGGTGTATATTTTTATAAAGTCTGTGAGTAGAGGACAGAGGAGTGTCAGTGAGAAAGGAGAGAGGTGAAGTATTGCATCCAGAATGCTCCAAAACAACTCCATCACCCGCGCAGCAGTACATTAAGCTGCAAAGCACCAAGGCTAGTTCCAACCCATTTTGTTTCTCTGGCTCCAGGCTTAAGGGTGTGAGTGGGCTCCTGATGAGATGTGTCGTGGATTAGCACATGCTGGGCTTTCTCCTTTATCAGTCAGAGCAGCGATTTTCAACATTTTCCATCTCGTGGCACATGCAAAGTAATCACTAAAATTCTGCTGCACACCAAAAATTATCTTTTTTGTCGCCCTGAAAAAAAAAAGTATAATTTGGATTCATTCACACCAGATGGCTATTGTGTTGGCTGTTGTCATTTTTTTATTTGACAACCTAAAGGGGAAAAGTTCGGCGCCCTTGACTAAAGAGTCAGGTACTGCCTGTTTTAAAAGTCCTTGTGGCACACGGTTGAAGATCGCTGAGTTAAAGGGTAAAAATGGCAAATCTGTCTTCATTTGAGACAGAAGCATTTCCTCAAAAAATGTAAAAGTTTCCTCTTCACGGAAGTATTTATCCTTAACAACATAATTCTATTTCTTAACTCAAAGTGAGTGACTCTAATTGAGAAAGTTACTGTCGAATCTTACATATGTTCACATGTATCTGTTGGGAGATCATTCCCACTGGGTCTTTTGTGTTTCTTCATGTCTTGCAAGGAGAAACACTGGTTTAGTTCCAGACTATATTTTCAGCCGTTCATATGGAGCAGCCACGGAATGCAGAGATTGGGTCTCCCTGTAGGCAGAAGGTAGGTTTCTGTACCATCTATTGCAACAAAGACATTGCCTTCCCCCAGGATAACGTTCACCCAGGCTTATTGCCCATTACAAAAGATTTGGGTTTTCTAAGCATAAAATACTTCTCCCATAACGTACCCCACTGCATGTGCAGGATCACTCCGCTTTTTCATAGCTGAGGAACTGATGAAGATGCTGATACTTTGTCTACTGCAGTTATTGGGAGTCATAATTTTTTTTGTCTCTGAGGCAGGAGTTTCATGTCATCTGCAAGCATCCATGAAACTGGCAGGTTAAGTTGTTAGCTGGCAAATAGGGTAACACTTCAGCTCTTCACAGTTACTGACCCTTTCCTGACTTGGCGCTATCTAAGTTACAAGTGCCTTCATTAGGTCATTTAATCACATACTGTTATAGAAATAAGATGGGCTTATTTAATGTCAAACTCCAACTTTGGGCTTATTGATTTCTGACATTTTTCTTAAAATAAGTAATTTTGATTATATTAATAATAATCACAAACCTGGTTTAAGATAACTATTGTAGTATAAAATAACTTTAAAAATACATTATAAAATAATTGTCTTTTAGAAGTTATTTCAATTGCAATGACTGATAATTTACCAGAACAATTCTCTGACAAATCAATAGAAACAGAGACTCTGTATTGATTGATTTACTAAGGTTCATATTACCGGTGAATTCAAAGCAAATTAAACAGAAAAGAGAAGGGAAATGGGTCAATATCAGTGGTCAAGTTAGATTGCATTCTATAAGCAATGAAATTTTCTTTTCAAGTAAATAATCAATTGTCAGAAACAGTATTCCTCAAAGAATATATCAGGCATGAATGGACTTTTGGTAAATAATTTCATTTTCTTTCTTACTAATTTTGATAAAAATTTGAGAAATCATTTTCCCTATGATCCCTTATAATCAAGAGTAAATACCTCAGTCAACCAGTTGCTTATGTTTGCACCTGATGACTGTTTTGTGCAGAAGCAGAAGCTTCATCCATCTTTATTCAAGTGCCTGGCACCACAGATTTAATACAAAAGGAAGCTGCTTTAACAGCAGTACGAGGCACTCAGGTACCGGGAATAAGGAATGGTGGAAGCAGAAACACCTGAGAAGTCTTCCTGAAAAATGTAAGACTTTTTCTTAGGCAAGGGTCTAAGTAAGACTTCAGCAAGTAGGATGTGGAAAAAACCAATTGGAGAGAAAGAATGCACAAAGCTGTGATGGCTGAAACTGCGCAAGGATTGCCAAGGGCAAAGAGAATGTGGGATAGCTGGGGGTGTGGAGAGCTTTAGTGGTTTTCCAGCTTGAACGATGATTAGTCAAGTTCAGGGCTAGAAATGAGTCCTTGGGGAATGTTGGCATTGAGAAGATATTTGAAGCGAAGGGAGTAAAAAGATTACCAAAGGGGAGTATGGAGAGAGATAAATGGACTCATAGTTTAACTCTGAAGAAGGACCGCAAAGGAAGGACACACGCAGGAGACTGGGGAAACCCAACTGCACAAGCAGGTGAGTTACTCATGTGCACTCAGGAGTCCTGGGAGAGTGAAGGCTGGAGTGCAATGCAGCTTGTCTCGAAAACACCGTGTGACCTCAGCCAAAGCATGTGTTCAACTTCAGTTTCCTCAACTATCCATTGAAGAAGGAACCCCCGAGAACACCATAGTCCTTCCCACCTCTGAATCTCTAGTTTTATTTTCCCATTAGTAGTGAGTAGAGAATCTGAGGCAACATCATTGAGTGGGCAATATACCAAGGGACTTCTGGAGTGGAGATGGTGGGCGTCACAAACCTTGTGCCCTCATGAAAATATTCTTGTCTCTGTGTTTATTCCAATGACCTCATGTTGACTCAGAGGCACAGTCTCAGATACACCCAACAGTTAAGTGTTGGTGGTATTTAAAAACCATTGTGACATATTAAAAATATCAAGGATCAATGTATAGTCATAGACTCCTTTTATTTTGCACGGTGTTTAAAGTTCATTTGCATTTCTGTGTCAGATCATCTCCTAGAAGGTGAATTAAAAGCAACAGTAGCACTGGTTCCAATGACATTTCTACTAATAAACTCAACAGGAGAAATGAAGGTTGGATACATGTCAACGTGTAATGTAGTATAAGAAATCCAATTTGTATCCAACCCAAATCTATTAATGCATATGTTTTAGAGTTAAGAAAATAATAAGCTGAAGAATCTCAAGTTTGCTTCGATGAAACCTTTGCTGGAATGACTTGGAAAAAAATCAGAGCCTGCATCCGTGTGCCAGGCAGGATCTCTCAATTATTAAAACAAAATTTATGCCAAACTGTCTTATTCCTGGAAGTAAAGCAAACTTAAAAATCCAACAATGGCGATATCTTAATTAAGGAGGAAGAATAGCACAATTAAAGCTGTTCTCCAAGATGATCTAATATTTTTACCCACATAATTTTAAAAAACTTACTCTCATTGGTTAAGGCCTAGGTTTATATATTTATCTGATATTTTATATTTAAAGAAATGTCATAGCTGATAGGAAGTGTTTGCCCTCTAAGTAAATTTCTTTTGGGGAGAAAACACATGCACTGAGTATTGGCTATGAGCCAGGCACTGTAGTAGATGCTTCATAAATCTTACCTGATTTAGCCCTCACAGCAGCCCTGTAAAGAAAACATTGCTTTTCCCAATAAGAAAATTAAATATCAAAACTTTAAGTATATTATCAAGTTACTTAGCAGTAAAATTTGAATATCCTTCTCTTGATTCAAAGGAAATCATTCTTTTTTAGGGGGAGTATCTGAGCACCTCCTAAGTAAGCTTCAGGGCCTCCTTTTCTGATGGCATGTTAAGAATAAGGGCTCCCCTCTTTGCAGAAGTTAGGAGCATGATAGTAGATGGGGCACTGGATGTGGGGGTTAGAGGACTTGGTTCCTACTTCCATTTCTGTCTGATCTGCTTCCTAGCCTGACGATTCTCACACTCCTTCCAAATGAGGGGCCATAGCCCTTCCGATGATTGCATTCTGGGATTCTCATTTCCGTCTTCATATCTACATTTACTTGGAGGTCTCCAATGCTGACATATTTTCTTCCCAGTCACGATAATTATTAGAAGACAACAGTTTTTCTTTCTTTTTCTTCTGAACTGCAGATTTTCAAGCTTCAACTAGTGGACAGAATGCATAGGTAATAAGTTTAGGATCCTGACTTATTTTTAATTCATTGACCTGATTACTTCAAAGTCTTTAATCAGATATCACAATTCTAAAGTCAGACACATATGAGTGTCAAGTGCAGCTTTCTCAGTATCTTACTTGCTGCTTACTGGCTTACAGGACTGAAGCACGCATCTCATTACTTGTGTCTGCAAGGCTCCATCACACTTTTTAAAAAAATCCATAACAACTACTGAATTTGCATGCATGCAGATTTCTTGGATGCCACAGTTGAGTCTCTTTCCAATTTCTTTGGAGTTTAGTGAAATAAGAATTGCAAATGTGTAAAATCCAACCACTTTAAATTAGAAATAATGAGGCCTGCCTTCTCCAGGGTAAAATTATGAACTTTTGGTAGCCGATCTTGAACAGTCTTTCAAGAGGCAGTCCTAGATTGGACATAACTAATCGAAGGCAGGAATATTATTTTTTTCATATTTAATCAGAACAGCACCACTATTGATAATCCAAATAGTTTCACAATTAGAATTTGAAGTAACTGAGCATTGAAGAGAATGGGTGTGAATGTAGCAGAGCTGAGACATCAGAGATTGGCCTCTGACTTAGATGCCTCCACAATCATGCCAGTGGAGGTGAATCTCTGACCTAATAAATCTTGCCAAGGAGTTCCTCAAATATACTTATGAATTTCTGTTGTCTCACCCAGCATCTCTGAGAAACCCCTTCAAGCTATTTGCTATAGCTAGTAACCTGTTCACATATCCCTTCTTCTCACAGATCCCTCTCATTCTTTCCCCACCTCTCTAGCCACTGACTTCCTTTTCAGGGTCACTGTTGCTTGAACTCATCTGAGCCTCCTCTTGGTGAGAAATGGAAAACTCCAGACAGTAGAGCATGCATTTTTGTTCAGTCGGTGTGCCGTCCTCTTTATGGATTTGGCCCCTGTCCACTCTCTCGGATCGGTTCTGGCCAGACTGAGAAACCTGAGAATCTGTTCAGTCCTTTGCTTTCTCCAGCAATGGTCTCTGCCACCAAGCAGAGGATTCGGTAACGACAACGGTAGTCAGTTGTCACACTGAAGAGAGAACTATCCATGCTTGAGGAACGCATCGCCCATGTACTTTTGTGATGCGTATGCATTACTGTTAATGAAACTGTACAGCAGCAACTTCCTTCAAGTTATGAATTAGATCTTTAGCACAGCAGCTGTTTTCGTTGTTTTGTGATTTGCCCTTACTCAAATGATTGTGTCAACCAACTACTGCTTAGACCATTTAGTTCTGAGAGGTGTTCTGTCTAGCATTGCTTGAATTCTCTGCACACCCACATTAGTGAGAAATAAGGCTTATTTCTGAAGCTTTCATCATCCAATGGCTTTAGTTTGGGCAGAGTTCAGATGAACTTTCTAAGCTTAGAGCCTCCGTTAACATTGCCGTAATCACGTCTCTGATGGAACTGGACGTTTCAAATGAGACCCATCCATCCTAAAGACAAGTGCACAATGGCCACCTTTTGTCAACCCCAAGCTTTTTCCATCCCCCTGCAGGATGTTTATGAAGTAGGCACAGATTCAAAAGACTGGATTTTATATGTCTGGATTGCACCTTTATTTTCCAAGTGGTATAAAACTCTTTCTTGATCAGAATCATTCAGCAGGGCTCCTTAAAGAACATTTCAGACAAAGGGAGAGCACGTGTGGGGGTGAGAGGCATGGGCTATACACAGGATCAGACACATAGCTTGGGAGTGTTAGTCTGGAGGGAGGCCAATGTGGGTACAACTAGAGGTAGAGAAAGCAGTCAAAAGTAGCCCTAGAAACATCTCAACAGGCAAACTTAGATTTCAATAGAATTATATGCTTCAGTCATAGTACTTTGATCAATATTTGTTGAGTGAAGAGGCCATAGAGATTTTAAGCTGATGAAGATTTCAAGAAAAGAACAGGCAGAATGCTTTAGTTTCAGATACCCACACAAAGAAAACTGCATGAATTACAAGGTGTGTAGGAGGCTCACAGGCATATGCATTGCTAAGGCAAATACTTCATCTCGAGATGTCTATTTAAACTCATTAAAAAAGGAATCGGCAATATTGTCAGAGTATATATAAATAAGGGCCATAAAGAGGAGGCTGGATGGAATCATTCCTTTGAGAGTAGGAGGTACTCAGAGTTTGAGAGATGAGTCAGCTTTATGGAACACAGTATTTGCTAGTCATCGGAGTGTCTCTACTGCTAAAGTGCCTGACAGTAAACCGAGAGGCTCCAGGAAGATGAGGCCTCCCTTCTTCCTCCTTCAGGGTGCTCTAGCCCAAGCAAGACCCATGGGACCAGGCTTTGGACTTGCTTGATTCATAATGTGGACTCATGCCAGGTCTGTGTGAGGCACAGGAGAGCCAAATGCTCTCAGATTTGTAGGTAATAGGTTGAATGTTAGTAGAACAAAGTAAAACAGATATCTGGACCATGTTTTGATTTGTATACTAAATGGTTTTTAAAGAGGGGTATTGACAGTGTCCTTGCTCCTGAGTGATGGCCAGCTCCAAAGAGCTGTGCTTTGCTCCTGATGGGCAGTGTGAAGAGCAGCAGTAACACATCAACAGATTAGCCCACTGCCAAAACGCTTAGGCCAGAGTCCCTGTGAAGGGAGCTTCTAAGGGGATTAGATTTGCTAAATATTCTCTCTATAAATGTGCATGGAGATAGTGAATGCAAAACACTAAAACACTTCCTAAATTGTGTGCTTTGGAACCTAAAAAAGGTTTATTAATCAAATAAATTCGGTAAATAAGGCATGCTGACATCCTTTTAGCATTCATTGACTTTCACATTAAACATAAGTATATTCAAAGTTCAGCAAGATATTGCAGCAAATAAAACTCTTGCTCAACAAGAAATCCCCCATCAATTTTTTAAAAATTTATCTTTATTGTTGAAAATATTACAGATGTCCCCTTTTCTCCCCATTGACCCCTTTTACCGCTCACCCACTCCCCGCCCCAGGCCTTCGCCACACTGTTGTTTGTGTCCATGGGTTATGTGTATATGCACATAAATTCTTTGGTTAATCTCTCTCCACCCACCTACCCCCCTTCCCACTGAAATTTGTCAACAAATCAACAAATGCCACATGCTGGCGAGGGTGTGGAGAAAGGGGAATGCTGGTACACTGCTGGTGGGAATGCAGACTGGTGCAGCCACTATGGAAAACAGTATGGAAGTTCCTCAAAAAAATTAAAAATGGAGCTGCCTTTTGACCCAGTGATCCCACGTCTAGGAATATATCCTAAGAATTCTGAAATACTAGTCAGAAAAAAATCTATGAACCCTTATGTTCATAGCAGCACAATTTACAATAACTAAGATCTGGAAACAGCCCCAAGTGCCCATCAGTAGATGAGTGGATAAAAAAAACTGTGGGACTCTTAAACCACAGAATACTATGCAGCTATAAAGAAGAAGAATCTCGTATCACTTGGGACAGTATGGAAGGACCTGCAGAATATTATGCTAAGCAAAATAAGCCAGCCAGAGAAAGAAAAATATCACATGATCTCACTTATGTGTGGAATCTAAAGAACTTAATAAACTGATGAACAAACATCAATTTTTATTATTGAAGCATTGTGATTAATTCCTCTTGCCATATATAGTGAGCTCTACTTCCTTCAGAATCAACCTCTCCCTACCACCCTTACTCCCAAAAGTGGGCTTCCAACAGCCATGTTTATACAATAGAACTAAACAATGTTGAAATTGGCAGATCAGACAAGAAGGCAATTCTTACATTATGTAAGTATATGCTTGAAGCCCACACTTATGCACTTTCAACATCACCTTCTGATAAGATAGATAGGGAGAGAGGAAGTCAGGATGAACTTCTCGATAGACACTTGTCATTAGCCATACAGAAAGATGAGTTATGACCAGGACTGCTGTGTGTACCGAATGGAGTTGGATACACAGGCAAGTTTAACTTTTGGATCTGAGCTTGGCAGAATTCTAGATTCTCAGTTTTCCCAGTTCCCTCCTAACTATATGCCACCATATAGGAACAGTATGAGCATGAACTTTCCCACAGTGTAGAACCTTTGTGTCTTCACTGATTTTCAATGGTTTTGAGGTTTTCTATCCCCACTTTCTATCCCCATTTTATCTCTTTCAAACAAGTCAAGGGTCTGTTGGTGAAGACTGCAGCCATAGCTGCCCCTTCGGAAATGAACCAGGCTCATGAAGCCTTGAAGGATACTCCTAATAAGAGAGTAGAGAAACTTTGTAGCTGGGAGTTGTCAAGTTTTCTATGACATAACTGGGGAAAAGAGAGAGCTGGCATGAAGAGACAGGAAGGATAGCAGTTGCGCAGATAGTAGTAGAAACAGAGACAGAGAGAGGACCCCAAAGCCAGGTTCCAGACTCTTCCCAAAGCCACTCTAACAGGGGCTTCTGTTCCTGGGCACCCCAGTATCTTTCCTGTGAGTCCATACAAACTCAAGCTGGTATTTATTTCTTGGGACAACCAGTGCTTTTAACCAGTACTAAACCAGTCAAGGCCATGGGGATCCAACACTCAATCAGCGCATACTTTGTAAAACTGGAAGCCCTGGGAGCTTTTCAGGAATGTAAGAGACAATCCAGAGACGGTACCATCTACTCTTTGTGTTTCTGCACACTTTACTATCATTCAAAATCCAGCTCCAGACTATCTCATTACCTCAATAGTGACCCATTAAGCTCACAAAATATTAGGTGTGAAGAGATAAAGAAAGACATAGGTTTTCCAAGGCTCAAGTCTGCCAGTGTTGAGGTGAAGATGGGTAGTAGATAAATAAAGAATAAAATTAGCAGAGAGAGCGTAAGGTAAAGTCAAAATATAAAGAGATCAAATTCACAATCCAGGGCCCAGATTTAAAATCTGTTGGCACCTTATTTTACCTAGATCTGGGTTGGACAAATAATTTTAAGAAACCAGACAAATGTAACAATGCTAGGCATATAAAAACTGACTGTGCTTTTCACAGCAGTACTCACTGTTCTATGCAGTCACACTCCTATACCAATTTGAGCTCTTTTATAAGAAATAAATAGCTATTGATGCCACAGTGCTCTTCCTGGACAATGTTAGTCTTCGCCTCTGGCAGCAGTCATAGATGAGAGCCTAGCAACCAAGCAATCCAAATTGAAAAGCCGCAGAACTAAGCCAACCATTGCTGAGGGGATTAACTTCAGACATAACTCGTAGAATAGGCAAAGAATCAAAAAACAAAAGATTTTGGTATTAAATAATGGAAATCTGAACATATTAGGTTTTTAAAAACAATATGAGGTTATTGCTATTATGTCTCTAGCAAGGTCCTGACTGGATAAAACAAAATTAGGGAGATAAGTAGCATTAAGTACCATTTGACTCAAGACCCATTTTTTCTGTACTGTATTAAACTTGCCATAGTCATTCATTGTTCAGTTGTGGACAGCTGCATGACAAACTACCCCCAATAGTGGATAAAACAACCTATTATTATTATTATTATTATTACTATTATTATTCTCAGGGCCTCTCACACAGTTGGAGTTTGAGGTTGGTTGAGGTAGTAATCATCCCAAAGCTTCATTACTTACATGTCTGGCACTGTGGCTGGGAAACAGGGACAGCTGGAACTCTTCTAGGAGAAACTTCCAGAAGCTACATGGGCATCCAGGGCCAAGCCTTGGAAGACATGCAGGGCTACTTCCACCATATTATGTTCATAGAGTCGCAAAGACCCATCCAGGCTCCAGGGGGAGGGACAGACACTCTATCATATTTCTACTGTATGAAAAATACTTAGCCCATGGAAAATTCTTATTTAGAAGTACTTTCTAACCATACAGTACTTTGGAGTAATTTTAGTTTTGCTTAAAACTGCTGTTTTGCATCTACCTTTCAGCACGAACAAGAGAGAATTACATAACTTTTCTGAGGCTGTTTTCTTGGCACCAAAACAGAGATGATTTTTAGGAATGTTAGGAGAATTAAATAAAATAATCTACAGAAGGGGCTTAGTATATATGTCATATAGTATTTAATTAAGTAATAATTAAAAACAAGTTTCAGTTTTAAACATTCTACTTTCAAATCATCACTTCCTAGCTTTCTTGCCTACTCTAGGCTAGTCTGACGCCCGAACTTGCCACGTTTTCACTTGTGTGTTTCGAAATACATAAAAGAGCTCTGCATTGATAACCAGAGCACTGGAATGTGAGGGATCAGAAAAAAGGGAGGCTCACTTATCACCCTGCCCCTTTATGGACATTTGAATTTTTAACATATACACGTATTACTTATTCTAAAAAGCAAATAAAACAGCCAGCTGGTATCTTGGAGAATTGCTTGCTATGAGGAAAAACCTCCATAAATGTAGTGACCAGGATTAAAGTGTTTAATGAGCACTATAAAAAGAGACACCCAGAGAAGAATCACAGTAGGAAACATCTGGGAGGAAAAAATTGTAGTTTTTTCCTTTACAATGACCAACAGTGATTTCTTTTTTAATTATTTATATTGAGCCTCAATTATCCTAGCCAGCTCCTTACACTCTTTCCAAGTAAATACAGTTGTATAAATGAGGGCTTTTAAGAATTCCTAGACTTCCCTAATAGGTCATCAGCCCCTTGTTAATCTCCACAGGTAAGTTGTATGGATTTCCTATTAGGAGACTTTTTTAGTATGAAGAGGCCAATCAATAAAATAATTTAAATTATGCACCAATGTTTTGTTTTGAATATTTGTGTCTTTGTTCTTGGAATTTCAACAAAGCCTTTGCTTTAGACTTGACTAGCTCACATATCGGCAATTTCACATCCAGGAGTAGCTTTAGAATCTTGTGAGAGCCCTTTCCCACAGCCCTCCTCAGCCATGCTGAAGTACCCCTATACTGTCCACCCAGGGTGTGCCCATGGGAATCCCACGGGGGCTCTGTGGATGGAGTTGGCCGAAGCATAGTCATCATTTCAATTTTACATATGTGATAACTATTAAAAGTAAAGTTAGACAAATTCTTATTGGCTGATTTCAAAGGGTTAGGAAACACTGAGGTAAGAACTTGGACACCTCCTCTCACTGCTTCCTTCCAAATAAGAGGACCAGATGGGTGACCTCACCAGACCTTTCCAGATAAACAATTCTGATTCAGGGATACCCTCATTTATTTAGGCTTATTCTTGCTTTTGCCACAAGAGGGTCTAGAATAGTCTGAGACTTGAAGCTCTCATGCTTTTGCAAAGGGCCACCTCTCTCTCTGGAAAACTGGGACTGAGAGTGACAGGGCTGACCTCCGTGGGGAACCAGGGAGATGCATTTACATGTTCTCCAGAGGGATGCATGAGTCGGAGGCTAAGCACAAGGCATGTCCGGGGAAACACCCAACACTAGGTTGCTTACTTTGCAGCTGCCGCTGCAAAACTGAGGGCCACTGCCTCCCTCAGGGCCTCTCAGCATGGCAGAAAACCCCAGAATTCCCAGGACTTGCTTACCAGGAGCCCCCACTTCATTCCCTATCTGTCCTCTCAGCAGACTCGGCTCTAGCAGGGCCTCCGTGGGCCCAGTTGTCTCCATTTTCTCATTGTGGGGAATGAAAAAACCTTGTGGGTTTTTTCCAGGGTCTTGTCAGTGTACAAAATGGCCTGGACATTTTAGACACAATTTGAAGATTAATGCTGGTCCTCCTAGGTGCTCCCCACACCCCATGAGAGAGCTTCAGAGCCACCACCTGGGCTAGAGAACTGTTGTCCCCCAATCCTCTCTTAGAAGGCAGTGAAAAGAAATACTGTACGAAGTTCTTGTCACCTAATGAACCCCCCACTGCCAGTCTCTCTCTTACCCCTTCTTTGCCAAGATATGGATGTTCATACACTTATACATTCACTTAACAAGTAATTGAGAATAATAATTGAGAACCAGCCATGTACCAGAAACTGAGAATGTGGGGAGAGCGAGTGGGCCTCACTGGGGTCTTGCTTAGAGAGACAGCATTTTGTGGTCAGCATTTCTTAGTTCCCTTAAGCATCTTCTAACTACTTGAGTAAAGTATTATTTTTTCCAAAAGTTAATAGAAAGTTCTAAGAAGAATCTAGCCTTATTTGGAGGGATGTTTTGCGCAGACTGAGCTGGAGAAAGAATGAGTCTTCAGGGACTGTGGGTCTGGTCCCTAGGATGAGCTAAGTGGAGGGGAAATGAGGAAAGAGATCCCTAGGGCCACTGCAAAGGAAATGTCACCCTCCCATGAGGGTGAGTTTCATCCAATCCAATTAGCACCTGAATAGAACATAAAGGTGGTGGAAGGGAGATCTTCTCTCTCTCCTGACTGTGGAGTTGGGACATAGTTCTTCCCCTGCCTTAGGGGGGTGGGGGTGGGGCTTCCACCATCAGCTCTCCTGGTTTTCAGGCTTTTGGGCTCAGACTGTAGCTACACTACACCACTGGCTTGGTCTCCAGCTTGCAGACAGCAGATGGTGAGACTTCTCAGCCTCCATAACAGTGTAAGCCAATTCTTCATAACAAAACTGTGGAAAACACTGATTAAACACTTTTATACTACTGTTTGACTTGCTAATTGTTCCTTCTGCCCCCTCCAGGTATACTGGTCAAGTTTTGAGTCTGGCTGCAGAAATCTCTTATCTTCCTGATCTGCTTTTAGTTACCATTGTGTAGCTAGCCCTTTACCAAGAAACCCCCTGGGATTCTCAAGTTTCTATAAATGAGAGGCTTCTTTCCACACTTTGGCAACATACCTTGTCTTTGTGTAAAAATTTGCACTTTCCTTCTCCCAAAAAATTTCCTTAAAGAATGCTCAAAATCTGTTCCCTTGAAAAATGTCCTATTTTCCAAATCAATGAGTATTTTTATATTCCTGTTTCCTGTGAAAGTTCTTTTATGGCTTTACTCCAAGGTAAATGAGTTTGGCATGAACCTCAATCTTTGATGGACTGTATTTAGAGGATGAATCTTCCATAGAAATTTAATCCTAAAAGATTTTTCAGTCACAAATGTTTTATCCATTGTGTCTAGATTAATCCAAATAACAATCAAAATTTAAATAAATCTCCCTCCTTACTGCACTTTCTTTAGTCCGAGAGGGTCTGAAAGGGCTAGATAAAGTACAAAGTGATAGACAAAATAGGAACCAAGAAGGAATTGACTTCCTAAAAGTGAGGAACAGAATTGGAGCTTGGCCTGGGATTCAAGGAAGAAGTTCAGTACCTTTGTCAAGGAGGTAAAACTGTGGTCTTTTTCTTGGAAATCTCATCAGAAAGCATGAGAGAGAGATCCATCAGCATGTATCAGGGCCCTAACAACCTATGAGGCAGATCTGATGCAGTGACTCGGAAGGTGGAGGGTATTAGGATTGCTTAATACCCATTGTTGTAGGTTAGGCTTGATTCTGGGAATGAGACAGAGCAGAACATGTTTTCTTCCCAGTTATTGGGAAGAAAATGATTGCTGACCACTCATGGTCTGGCATGAAACAAATGGGACACTGCAATGGGGTAAATGAGAGTTTAATGAAGACATAACTACAAAGGTACATGTAGAGTTAAAGGGACTTAACTGGGGATGATGATGCATCCCAGGGCTACACAAAACAAAACAACAACAGTGCAGGGAGCTGTTACTCCGTACTACTGCTCGGTCTGAAAGGGCCAGAAGAGGAAGCAGCTCTGTGAGAAGACCATTCAATGTGAGCTGTAGCCTTTGCTCACTAACAGAGCCATTGCTAATCTTTGGTTGAGTAGGAGGGAGCTCAGGGAATACACGCTCTGATTTCTCTCTCTTCCCAAGCTATGATCTCCTATTGGTGACTACCTTTGGCCAAATTTGAAGCCAGAGGGTAAGGAAGCCCAGATGAAGCAATTCCTAGAAGACAGCCTCCAGGGGTGCTGGACAGGGTAGTGGACAGATCTGGAGGGGCAGACATCTAACACCCAGGGCAGATTCTGGGGACCAGGGTGAATTTGATATTTTACAAATAGTTTATTTATATGTACATTTATATATAGTCATATTCATATGTATGTAAGTTCATATTTATATATGAATTGAATATATAATACATGCATATTTTCTTCTTGAGATTGCTTGCATTTGCATGACTGCATTTCATAGAGAATAAAGTTCTAAGCCTTGTGGAATGTAGAGAGATCTTTTTTATAATAAATCAAGCTTTTATTTCAGAAAGCCAATTACTAATGATGATTTCTTTACTCAGAGTTGACAAAATTGGTCTTTATTACATTCTTTGAGTGTGTTGACTTTTTCATCTATCAATAAGTCAAAGACCAGTACGTAAAATATATTTTAAGATTATGAGACTAGATGAAGCTTACTTTCCGACATTCAAGCCTAAAGACTTAAGCAATTGTTTTATTCACCTGAACTCTACCTGGGACACATTGGCCTGCTGCCCATACTTTATCTATCAGGAGGACAATAAAGATCTTATGTAAGCCAGTGTGCAGAAATACATACTGATCTCCCTCTGCAAAAGAATGTCATCTCAAGGGCAACTGATAATGAGAAGAAAATTAAATCTTCTGACTAAATTATGGATTTGCAGTGAGGCAATTTGACCATTCAATTTTTTCCATAAATAGGAATCCCATGTACCACGGAAGACAGACATACCATGTACTGTGTAGGCCAGTAAAATGACCTAAATGACAAAGCATAAGCTACTAGAGAAGTGGATACCATTCTGAAAAACAATTTATAGAAAATGAGTACAGCACTTTCTTTTGTTATTTTAAGTAGTTTTTTATTTTTCAGTTACAGCTGAGATACAGTATTATATTAGTTTCAAGTGTACAACCCAGTGATTGGACTTTATATAACTTACTAAGTGATCACTCCAATAAATCTAGTACCCTCTTGGCCCCATACATAGTTATTACAGTATTATTGACTATATTCCCTATGCTGTATTTTACATCCTTGTGACTATTGTGTAACTACCAATGTGTACTTCTTAATCCCTTCACCTTTTTCACCCATCCCTCCAACCCACCTCCCTTGTTGCAACTGTCAAAATGTTCTCTGTAACCATGAGTATGTTTCTTTTCTGATTGTTTGTTTATTTTGTGGGTTTTTTTAATCTATTTTGTATGGTATAAGTATTGCTACCCCAGCTTTTGCTTGTTTGTTTCCATTTTTATGAAGTATCTTTTTCCATCCCTTTACTTTCAGTCTGTGTGTCTTTCTATCTGAAGTAATCATATATAAGGATCTTGTTTTGTTAGCCATTCAGCCTCCATATGTCTTTTTATTGGAGCATTTAATCCATTTTCATCTAAAGTAATTGTTGATAGATATGTATTTATTGATATTTTATTATTCAGATTTTTGATCTTTAAATTTCCTTCCTCCTCCTCTTCTTTTTGGAGATAATAGTTTGGTGGTGATGAACTTCTTTAGCTTTTTCTTGTCTCGGAAATTCTTTATCTGTCTTTTGATTCTAAATGATAGTTTTGCTGGGTAGAATAATCTTGGTTGTAAGTCCTTGCTTTTCATCACTTTTAATATTTCTTGCCAATCCCTGTGGTCCCAATCAGAACAGCGATAAGAAAAAAAGAATCCAAGAAAAGGAGGATAGTATATCAGGCCTTGGGAAAACTTCAAGTGCGCCAATATTTGCATCATGAGGATTCCAGAAGGAGAAGAGAGAGCAAGGAATTGAAAACCTATGTGAAAAAATAATGATGTAAAATTTCCCTAACCTGGTGAAGGAAATAGAAGTCCAGGAAGCACAGAGAGTCCCAAACAAGGTGAACCCAGAGGCCCACACCAAGACACATCATAAATAAAATGCCAAAAGTTAAAGACAAAGAGAGAATCTTAAAAGCAGCAAGAAAAAAAAGCAGTTATCTGCAAGGGAGCTCCCATAAGACTGTCAGCTGCTTTCGATGGAAGTTATCTACATTTTTTCTTGCCCAAACCAGAATTAAATTGCACGTGAGATACTGAGAAGTGGGTAGAAGGTTGTAGTAAGGGTGAAGAAGGGTAATTTCAGAATCTGAGAACTCATTAAAGTAGGAGATGACTCATGATAGCAGAACAAAATAGAAACACATCACATCTGTGTGGCATTTGGAAGGTTATATTCTTCCCTGTTCTTCCCTTTAAAATGGGAATGGTGTGTTAGCACCTGCCTTGTTCGCCTCAGCAAAAAATATGCAAAAACACTGAGAACATTTTGATGGTTGCCAGGTGGGAGGGGTTTTGGTGAGATGATGAAAAATATGAAGGGATTAAGACGTACAAATTGGTAATTACAGAATAGTCATGGGGATGTGAAGTACAGCATAGGAAACACAGTCAATAATATTGTAATAACTATGTATGGAGTCAGGTGGATACTAGATTATTAGGGTGATAACTTCAAAATTATATATGCCTAATCACTGGGATGTATACATGAAACTAATATAATACTGTACATAACTGTAATTGAAAATAAAAAATTACTTTATAAAAATCTGAAAAAAAGCAAATATTTAAATGTTTCATCAGCAAAACAGCATAACTTAGTCTGTTACTTTTTAATGTTTGTGTAAAGAGAAAAGATAGAAAATGGCTTTTTGTGAATTTCCTAGATAAATTTCTAGTAGTGGTGTGAATATTGCTTCATTTATAGACATTGACTTTGGCCTAATTGAAGACTGATTGGGTAAAATGATACTTATTATTACTAATGACACCACAAGAATGAGCAGCGAGTCAAGTTATGAATAATTTGAATAATGATTTTGGCAGATGGTAATGACAGGGCAATACTGTGTTGTTGAGAGAAATGTGTTCTATATTTAGAGAGAAATTCAAAAGAGAGTCCAGTTAGATAATTGCAGTATAGACAGAAAGCATATAAACATTACAGATGCTTCACACAAACTGAAAGGCATGAAGAAAAACATAGATGACTTTACTGCATTAAGGTGACTTTCTTAATGACTCCATTTTCTGACCCTTAGCAAGATTTTCTATCCTCAAGTTTCTTCTTGCTTGTTTAATATAAATTTTGCTGACCCAATTAGTCTATTTATTAAGAATTACTTGAAAAGAATATGAAGAGTAATTGCATTAAAGACTGATTTGATTTATGGTTTTTTAAATATATCTTTATTGATTTCAGAGAGAGGAAAGGAGAGGGGGAGAAAGAGAGAGAAACATCAATGATGAGAGAGTCATTGATCGAGCCCGCAACTGGGGCATGTGCCCTGACCAGGAATCGAACCCCGATCGCCTGGATCCCAGGTCGACGCTCAACCGCTGAGCCACGCCCGGCCGGGCAATTTATGGTTTTTTAAAATTGATGTTTAGGGGCTCCTTTTTGGGTATCACGTGTCATGCTAGATATTGGAGAGTCAATACAAAAATACCTGCCTTTGCCTTGGCAGGATCAGTTGGGCTACCATCTGTGGCTCCCACAAGTACTCATAACATGGGCTTGGTCCAAGGTAGGTCAAGCATGGTGGTGAGTGGCAGCCTATAAACTTCCATGTGCCATTTATATCCCAGAATTGGTGATTTATTGTGCAGGATTGGAGCAGCTTCTTCCATTCTGGAGGGGTTTTAGATAGGACTGACATCTTTTATCTACATTTGAAATTTATCCTTGAGATTCCCAGGATATACTTGGGCTATATTGGCTTAGTCACCCAATGCACAGAACATAGAGAAAGGTTGAAGGTGTTGAAAGAAACCACAGAGAGCATCTTCAGATGGCTCAGGAAACAGTAGTTCCTGGGTGTCATAGGTTCGGGGAACACATTCTCCTTCAATTTTTCTTTCAAAATCTCACCATCCTCCAAATATCCTTTTCCAGTGAAACCCTTTCTCATCACTTTAGAGAAAACGAGCATCTCTTTTTTCCCCCAATCATGTAAGACTCCATCCTTTTGCCAATTGCTGGCTACTTAACTTAAAACTTTTAGATCTATTTGATTACCCATGTCCTTTTTTAAACTGAAAGCACCTAGAGGTGAAATGATGCCATGTACCTTTGTATCCATTCACTATTACATATAGTAAGTTTTCAGTAAGTTTATCTTGAAAGAAATAATTTTTGAAAGTACACATCTAGCCTTGACCTCGTGGTTTAGTTGGTTGGAGCATCATCCTGTCCATGATCTCCAGTCGGGGTGCCTAAGAGGCAGCTGTTCAATGTTTCTTTCTCACATCAATGTTTCTCTCTCTCTCTCTCTCAAATCAATAAACATATCCTCTGGTGAAGTTTTTTTTTAAAGTACACATTTAACTTTTTATTTATTTGGTGGAAAAAAAATTTAGTGACCCTGCCGGTTAAGAATAGACTAAATGGCCTGGCCAGGCGTGGCTCAGCAGTTGAACATTCACCTAGGATCCAGGAGATCTCTGTTCAATTCCTGGTGAGGTCACATCCCCAGGTTGCAGGCTCGATCCCCAGTTGAGGGCCTGCAAGAGGCAGCCAATCAATGATGACTCACGTTATTGATGTTTCAACTCTCT